>NW_006400000.1:878935-917351 GCF_000299155.1 Elephantulus edwardii
AAAAAAGTAGACAAGAACAGCAACCTCATGTAGGCATTGAACTTCAGGTCAGCTGATACTACAACCATGCAATAATCTTTCTGACTTGAATAGCCTATGAACACCTCTCATTATTAACATAAACTCTCACATATTGGCAGGAAGTGTCATCAAAAACAGTTTCAATTATTAAGAAATTTCTATTGTCTTAGAGGTTATCTCTCAGGATTCAAAAACCAAGGCACATTTGGCAAAGTTAATTGTAAATCCAGTATTACTTCACAATGGTCTCTTCTCTCCACAATGCCTTTCTCCAGCGCTCTACACTACTGAATTCTACCAGGGAGTTATTTAATCCAGTGTTCAGTGAGGGGGGGATAAGTATATTAGGAAAAAGAAAAAATTTTTTCAAAAACACGCTGACTATAAATAATTGATTAAGAACGTTCTTCTAACAACAAGCTGCAGAACATCAATTACTTTTATGAAAAGCAGTGCACATAATTAGTTTCCAGAGTTCATTTGATATGAGTGAGAAAGATGAAGGCCTCACATATGCAAAACTTCAGTTAATTATGAGCCAGCAGAAGCAATGCAGCAGGTGGTAACTCAGAACAATTTTTATTTTTTCTGAATTAAATGCTACTTTTAGTGTCACTACGTACTAGGTAACCTTGGAGGGGCATCTTAAATTTTCTGAAAATATTTCTCCATTGGGAAAAAAGTTCCTAGATAGTTCTAATGGTAAGTGATAAAGAGTTATGCTGTCAACCCAAAGGCACATAGTTTGAAACCATCAGTTTCTCCATGGGAGAAGGACAGGAAATCTCCTTCTGTGTGACTTACTGCTTCTGAAAACTTGCTGTGGGATCTGTTATGGGTCAGTTCTAACTCACTGTATGTAACACCAACAACCTATCTATTATATCCAAAAGAAATCTTTATAAGGTACTGATCAAAGTTAATCTGGAAGAGTGATTTAATTTGATTTTCATTCTCAGAAGTGTACATTGACTATCCTATATTGTACAGCAAATAAGCAAGATATGAGACACTTAGAAAGGTACTTCAGTAACTCACATAAGAAATAATAATGCTTTGTATTAGGATGAAGTCCTTACATTATAGAAATAGTTAAAAGCATCTTAGAAAGGAAGCAAAACAATCTGTTGTTGTGTTGTTATGTGCCATCGAGTCGCTTGAAACTCATAGCTACCCTATGTACAAGAGCCCTAAACACTGCTCTATCCTGTGCCAACCTCGCCATCTCTGATACACTCATTCCCACCACCCCAATTACAGAATTGATCCATCTCATCAAGGTTCTTCCTCTCCTGCGCCGTCCACTCACTCTGCCAAACATTATGTCCCTCTCCAAGAACCAGTCCCTCCTCGCAACATGCCCAAAATATTTCAGATGAAGCCACATAATCCTTGACTCCAAGGAGCACTCCGGCTTCACCCTATCTAGGACAAACCTGTTTGTTCTCCTAGCAGTCTATGGTATATTCAACACTCTTTTCCAGCACCACAGTTCAAAGGCATCAATTCTCTTTCTATCATCCCTAGTCACTGTCCAACTCCCCGATGCATAGCATGTAATTAGGAAGACTATAACCCAGATCAGGAGCACCTTAGTTCCCAGCCTGACCTTGTTGCTCTTCAGTACTCTTGAGAGGTCCCTCACAGATGACTTTCCCAATGCAATTTGTCTCTTGATTTCCTGGCTGCTGTTACCAAGAGTGTTGACTGTGGAGCCAAGTAACTAAAACTGTTGACTGTCTCAATCTCTTCATCATACATACTGATACTGCCAATTGACCCAGTGGTGAGAATCTTTATTTTCTTGATATTGAGCTTCAATTCATATTGAAGGCTGCAATCCTTGACATTCTGCAGCAAGCGCTTCAGGTCCTCTTCAGTTTCAGCAAACAGCGTCGTGGTCGTGTCATCTGCATAACACAAGTTGTTGATGACTCTTTCACCAATCCTGATGCCACATTCCTCCTCCTACAGCCCAGCATCTCTCAGATGATCTGTTCTGCATACAGATTAAAAAGATATGTAGACAATATACATCTCTGACAGACCCACTTCTTGATTTTGAACCATTTAGTGTCTCCTTGCTCTGTTCTGATGACTGCCACTTGGTCTAAGTATAGGTCTTGCATAAACGCAATCAAATGTTCTGGGGTTCCCATTATTCCAGAGTCAGGCATAGCTTATTGTGATCCACACAGTCAAAAGCCTTTGCATAGTCAATGAACTACAGATAGACATTCTTCTGGTATTCTCTGCTTTTTGCCAAGTTCCAGCTAACATTAGCTACAACAATCTACTTCTGAAAAACTTGCCATCGAAAACCGTCTGGGGTACAGCTCTCCTCTGATACATATGGAGTTGGCATGACTTGGGTATGACTCCACAACAAATATGGATTTGTATTTTTTATCTAAAGGTGAGAGAAGCAGGTAGGATAGGGATGCAACTTAGAAGCAGAGTGGTGACTAGCTGTGAAGTATTGATAGCAGGTATGTAAACATGAGGAGCCATGTTTCTGAGTAAAAAGGACAACTCTAGGCTTTTGTTTGAAGCAGCTGTGCAGAAGGCCATTGTTCTATGTAAAGTATTAAAAAACCTCACTTAAGTTAAGCCTCTACCAACACATATGAATATGAATAACCAGTATTTTCCTCTGTGCACAACTTTAAGGACAGGTCCATAGTTTGTAAAGATGTCACAAGATTGGGTAGTATTTCCCTCTGCTGTATGAGAAGTTGTGAACTGCAGCAAACTCAGTAATAACCAGCAAATAAAAGCTTCTGCTAAATGTGCTATAACAGTCAATAGTATGTCTTCCTGCCAGACTAGCTTTCCTCTCATGCTTTGAGATGTCTTCTCTTTGTGTCCACTGTACCAAATAACTAAACTCAGTTCAAGGGCATGGTCTCTGGTTAAATATGCCCAGTCTTTAACTATGCTAGTCCACTCTTTAACACACAAAGAATATTGAAAGAAGACAAATGAATTATGACACTTTGAAATGAGAAATCACAGATATTCTCCTATCTTGCACAATTATTAAAATCACCTGTGTTTAAAATTCAGATTTCTAGACCCATCCCAACCTACTCAATAAGGCCACCAGAGCTCCCTTATGAAATCAGATTCTCCCATATATCACACTCTAATCTATCTTTTTCTTTAAAAAGAGAAAGTACCCCTGATATACATCATAAAGGAGATAAGTTTGATAAATACTGATCTACATTCAAACCTTCATTACAAAGGAAGGAACAAAAAGCCCAAAGAAGTTAAGTAATTCGCCAAAGAAGCAGAATTATTTTTACTTTCCTCATTTCCCTTCAAATATTTATAGAAGACACATTTTCTGATCAATCTCTGAGAGGACTCGTAATACTTCCCAATCGTATCTCCTAAGAGAAGTGACTCTGGAAACCTGCAACAGTCCTGGTAACTGCTCATTTCTTTCCCCGTGAAAAGCTCACCTTGAAACGCTGGCAGCCACTCTATTCTAGGAAAATGATGTCTCTTAATTGGGACCATCTAGAGAGGCTTGGAACCATGGAGGCTCTCTTTGCCAAGTTTACAAAGAAAGGGTGTCCCTTTGTCCTTATTATTTTCAAGATGATGCATATGATCTAACTGCACTTGCACACCATGAGGCCCTCTTTGACATCAATAGGCATTATGCTTGTGAAAGGGCAGCACGAGCTGCCTCATTATCTCCAGCCCAAGCAGAGAGAAATACAATAATAATTATTCTCTGCTCTTCTCCAGGCTTTTAACTGGTGTGGGAAACATAAGTGACCTTAATGTGTGGGGTTAGGGTGAGTAAAACCTTTTTTCATTTGGCAGGTGGGGTTTAATTCCTACTAAACAGAGCCCAGGATGCAAGGGGTAAAGGGACCCCAGTGAATGAGAGAAAATATTCTCATCTCTACAGCTAGAACAATTGATGTGGATTCGAGAAAAGCAATGAGTCTCCAATAATACTGTCCAAAACACCCTAACTCTGAACTAAAAGAGGACTTTCTGTGTCTATAGAAGTCAAAAGCACTGATGTGAAATAGAATAGTAGTACTTGTTATTGTTATTTGTTATCGAGTCAGAACCGACTAATAGCTGACTCTCCAGTGGGTTTTCAGAAGCCGTTACTTGCATGGGAGAAGATTGTCCATTGTCCATTTTTCTCCGACAGAGCAGCAGTTGGAATCTGACCACATACCTTGGAGTTGGCAGCGTAACTCCTTAGCACTAACCCACCAGAACTCCTGACATATAGAAGGGTAGACCAGAGAAAATGGAGACCTGGCTCCAAGAGCATTTTTGAGACACGCTATCATGTTTATTGAGGTTGTCTATTCTTTTTCTTGACAGAACTTAATATTAAAACTGTGAAATTGGAAATGAACAATGATAGCACTGACCAACAGAAAAAGGGAACTCTGGTGGCCTAGGGAGTAAGGAGTTCCATTGCCAACACAAAGACGTATGGTTCAAAATTACCAGCCACTGTATGAGAGAAACAAGAATAATTTCCTTCAAAGTAATTTATAACTTCTGTAAACCACATGGATGGTCAGCAATGAGTGGGTTCCAATCAATGACAATGAATTTTTTGAACAAAAGAACAGACAAGTTATTTTTGAAACAAATAGAGTCAGAATTGTGTTTTGAAGGCAAAATTGTGAGTCATCAATTCACTTGACTTAGACATTGTAAATAGACATGTTAATGGGTGAATAAAAGCAATGGAAATCAATGTTCAGATGGATTGTTGCAATAACTGCATCACTAGACTCATACATGCCAATAATCATGAAGACGATCCTGATAAATAGACGATGTTTTGTTCTGTTATATATACAAGTTCACTGTGAGTGAAAGTCAACTCAATGGCAACTTACATGATTTTTTTATTCTTCGAGCGACATTTCAGTAGTAGGATGCTCTGGTGACCTACTCAGTAGAGAGTTCCTCTGCCAAATAAAAGTGGGAAGTTCAAATCCATCATCTGTTCCTTGGGATAAATATGAACAATCTTCTCTCATATAATTTAAAGCCTCTGCAAAACTACCTGAGGGTCAACTAGAAGACAATTCTAATTGGCACTAATGAGTTTCAAATTTATTATTTCAATAGTTCTGGGGCATAAGTGCTTAATGATCTGTGCATCTAATAAAAAGATCCGTGGTTCAGATTTACTAGCTACTCTGAGGGAGAAAGATGAGCGGTCTCCACTCGTAATGATTTACAGCCTCAGAAAATAGATAAAGTGTCCATGAGTGAAGCTAAATCAATTCAACCCAGTGAATTTTATTTTGGTTTTGGTCTGTAGTGCTGATGCAGCTTTACATATAGATCACAGGTTGGTATTGTTGTTAGGTGCCCTTGAGTCAAGTACCATTCATAGTGACCCAGTGAACAACAGATCTGAACCCTGTCCCATCCTGTGCCACCCTCATCATCTCTGACACTTGAGCCCATTGCTGCAGTCATTTTACCAATTCAACTCATTGAGGGTCTTCCCCTCCTTCATTGATCCTTCACCTAGCAAAGTGTGATGTCTCTTTTCATAGAAAGAGCCTCTGCTAGTAACATGCCTAGAGTATGTGAGATAGAGTTTCACCATCCTTGCTTCCAAGAGGAATTCTGACTTCACTTTTTACTAGACATACAAGTTTATTCTTTTGTCCATGGGATTTTCAGTGCTCTTCTCCAACACAAGCACATCAAAAACATCAATTACTTTTTTTTGTCATCCTTATTCATTGTCCAACTCTCAGATACATGGAAAGTGACTAAGAGATCATGGCTTGAATCAGATGCACTTTAGTCTCAAACTAAAATGATTACTCAGCATTTTAGAGAGGTCCCTGACAGCATACTTCCCCAAGGCAACATATCTCCTGGCCTCCCGATTGCTGGTATGTGTATTCAAGTAAGATATAAGAATTGATAATTTTGGTGGTTTTCAATCTATCATGGTATTGGTTATTGGGTTAGTGAGAACTTTTGTCTCCTTGATGTTGAGATACAATCCATATTGAAGAATATATTCCTTGATTTTCTGCAACACACATTTCAAATCTTCCTCACTTTTGACAAGTAAGGAGGTGTCATCTCATAAGGCAGTCTCTCTTACTCTGGTCCTGATGCCACATTTTTCTTCATATACTTCTCAAATGATTTTCTCAGCATACAGATTAAAAAGATACAACCCAGATACACAACCTTTCCATGCATTATTTATTTGCTCTATCCAGACAACAGCTTCTTGGTCTACCTATAAGAGCTCATAGGAGCACAATTAAATGACCTAAGACAAACATTCTTCTCAATATTAGCCATAGTTTGTTGTTATTCACAAAGTCAAATGCCTTTATATACTTAATAAACAGTCTTGTATTCTCTGTTTTCAGCCAAGATCCATCATATCCCTGGTATCATGACCTCGTCTAAGAAAGCCCTGCTTAAAATTCTAGTAGCTCTCTGTCTATGTCATATTCTAGACATTTTTGGTTGATCTTCAGGAATATTTTTATTTCACATTAATTATTTTGTTTGCTAATTTCCAAATTTATTGGATCATCTTCCTTGGGAATAGGAACAAATATGATCTCTTCCAGTCAGTCAGCCAGGCAACTGTCCTCCAAATTTCCTATTATAGACTGGAAAGCACGTCCAGGGATGCATCTGCTAGTTGAACATGTCACTTGGTATTCTATCGATTCCTGGGGCCTTATTTTCTGACAATGAATTCAGTGCAGCTTTTTAAAATTTTGTAAAAAAGTCATACGAGCAAAGTCTCTGTGTCCAATATAATTTATTTATTTACTCCTATAAGAGAAGACTGGCATAGATGATTTACATTAAAATTTTAGACCAGTTTATTTTCATTTAATCTCTACTGAGAATGTAAATGTTTAAACCAAATTTATTGAAGTATAACACATATTTTAACAAGGTCCTACTGAAATTCTAACATGTATATTGTTGCTATTGTTTTTAACATGACTCAAAGAGACCCTATGATGAAAGGATCTGAACCCTTTCCTATCTTCTGCCATCTGCAATATTTCTTAAATATTTGAGCCCATGGCTACCATCACTGCATCAGTACATCTTATTGAGCGTCTTCATTTCTTACACTGACCTTCTATCTTTCCAAACACGATGGCCTTCTCCTAATAGTAATACCTCCTAATAACATACTCAAAGTAAATAAGGAAAGTTTCACCATCCTTTCTTCCATGGTTTATTCCAGTTTCGCTTTCTCTAAGACAGCCTTGTTTATTCTCATATTCACAGTCCACATGATAGTCAACCCTCTTCTCCAATTCAACTCAAAGACATTGATTCTTCTTCTGTCATCCTTATTGTCCAGCTTTCAGACACATAGCACGTAATTAAGAAAACCATTGCTTGAATCAGGTACACATTAATTTTTAAAGTAATGATGATTACGGATCCAAGTAAGATAAAATCATTGATGTCTTCAATCTTTTCTCCATCTATCATGTTGTTACTATTGACTCCATGGGGAAGATTTTTGTTTTTCTGTTATTGAGGGGTACCCCATACTGAAGACTGTATCCTTTTGTCTTTAGCAAAATAAGTCCATCTCACTTTCCGTAACAAAGATGTTATCTGCACAAAGCATGTTGTTGATAAGTCTTTCTTTGGTCATGATGCCACATTCTCCTTTGAAATTGTAAATTCTCAGGAGGAATGAACTGGTTTGAAGCCTAAATTTAAATAAATGGAAAATGCACAAATCTTGATCTTTGTGACTCTGAAAGGTAATATTGCCACTTTGAAATCTCCCCTCCCCTTTTTAGTTTTGATGATACCAAGAACATGTCATCTGTCAGATTTCCTTTGTCTAAAAGAGAAGTTATTGATGATTCAGTTGCAGCTTTATTGTACTGTGGTGGCTTTGCATTGTTGTGATGCTAGAAGCTATGCCACCAGTATTTCAAATGCCAATACAATCTTTCAGGGTGGACAAGTTTCATGGAGCTTCCAGTGGTAGACAAATTAGAATGTAGGACAGACTTGTGAAAATAACAAGACATTGAAAATTCTGTGATTAACAGTGGAATATTGCCTGACATAGTGAAAGCGATTGAACTCTTTTTACGCCATCCTTTCAGATCTCTACTGGGTCTGTCCCAATTCCATCATCCTTTCCTTTCACCCACCAAACTCTATAACCATGTGGGTTTTGCTTGTTTGTTGTTTGGGGTTTTTTGTTTTATTTTGTTTTTTTTAAAAAAATATTTTAATTAAAGTTTACAGAATGACTGGGTTTCCAGTCTTTTGTGGATAGACGTTTTCCTTGCTCAGCCTCCCCCATTTAACGTTGTAATATATGTTTTGTTCCAGATGCTAAATTGTAATGTATATAATGTCTAATCATCCATTCACTTCAGATAATTCTTCCCTTCTCTAATTCCACTATTTTTTCCCATTTCAAAGAAAGGTGATACAACAGAGTGTAGAAATTATCAAACAATATCATTAATACCATATGCAAACAAGATTCTGCTGAAGATTATATAAAAATGACTGGAACAGTAAATCAACAGGAAACTGCCAGAAGTGCAGGTTGAATTTAAAGGAAGCCAAGGTAGGGATATTATAGGTAATGTTATATGGATCTTGGCTGAAAGCAGGGAGTACCAGAGGAATGTTTGACTTCATTGACTATGCAAAGGCATTTGACTGTGTGGGCCACAATAAACTGGTTAACTCTGAGAAGAATGGGAATCTCAGAACACTTGATTGTGCATATGCAAAACCTATACTTGGACCAGGAGACAGTCATAAGAACAGAGCAAGGAAACACTGTATGGTTTAAAATTGGGAAGGGTATATGCCAGGGATGCATCCTTTCTCCCTAACTTTTAAATCTATATGCAGAACAGATTATCCAGGAAGCTGGGCTGTATGAGAAGAAATGTGGCATCAGGATTGGAGGAAGTTTCATCAACGATCTGTGTTATGCAGATGACACAACCCTGCTTGCTGAAACGGAAAAAGACCTGAAGCACTTGCTGCAGAGGGTCAAGGACTGAAGCCTTCAATATGGATTGAGGCTCAATGTCAAGAAAACAAAGATTCTCATCACTGGGTCAATTGGCAGCATCGTGATGGATGGTGTAGAGATTGAGACTGTTCATAGCTTTATTTTGCTTGGCTCCACAATCAACATTCTTGCTACCAGCTGCCAGGACATTAAAAGACGTATTACGTTGAGGAAGTCTGCTGTCAGAGACTTCTCCAAAGTACTGAAGAGCAATAAAGTCAGTCTGGAAACTCAAGTGCACCTGATACAGATTATGGTCTTTGCAATCACATGTTATGCATCAGAGAGCTGGACAATGACTAGGGATGATAGAAGGAGAATTGATGCCTTTGAGCTCTGATGTTGGAGCAAAGTATTAAATATACCATGGACTGCCAAGATAATGAATAGGTTCATTCTGGAGAGAGTAAAACCAGGCTACTCCTAGGAGGCAAGGATTCTGAACCTCTGTCTGACATACTTTGGATGTGTTGCAAGGAGGGACCAGTCCTTAAAAAGAACATCATGATTGGGAGTGTGTAGGAACAGCACAGGAGAGGAAGACCCTCAATAAGATGGATTGATTCAGTGACTGGTGTAATGAGGGTGGGTGTGTCAGAGACAATAAGATTGGCACAGGGTTTAGGGCTGTCGTACATAGGGTTGCTATAAGTTACAGGCAACTCAACAGCGCATAACAACAACAATTTCAATATAGTGTTAATTATTTATCCATTCTTTTCTTACTTTTTCCTCTTCCAAGTCCATTCTATTTTTATAACAGTGGTCTAATACCACATTTTCCCTTTTTGGACTGTCATGTTTCATTTAGCATGCCTACCAAACTTATCCATGTTGTATAATGTTTTACAAATATATTGTTTTTCAATACTACGTAATATTCTATTGGGTAGGTGTCTCTCTAACATGTTGAATACACCAGCAGATCCTTGGAAATAAAGATGAACATTATTTTCCCAGTGGAATTATAGCACTGAAAACACTGGAGCATCAACTAGGAGGTGGTTCTAAATTACGGCAAGAAGTTATACAGGTCACTCTATCAAGCATCAAACAAGCAAAACAAAAACAAAAGAAAACTCTATTCTAATTAAATTTATTCCACCTGACGGCAAGAAGAACCCTATAGGATTTTCTTGTCTGTAATCTTTACAGAAATAGATCACCAGGCCTTTCTCCAGTGGTACCTCGAAAGGGTTAATCCATTAACTTTGTTGCTGTTAGGTGTCGTCCAGTCAAGTATGACTCATAGCAACTCTATGAATGATAGATTTAAATCATATTCTATTTTGTGCCATCCTCATCATCTCTGATACACTTTAGTCCATTGCTGTAATCACTCTGTCAATCATCTTGCTTTGGATCTTTGTCTCTAAAGACAAAATTCACCCTCCATCTTTCCAAACATGATATCCCTTTCCAATGAATAGCCTCTCCTAACAACATGCCCAAAGTACATGAGACAAGCTTTAACATTCTTGCCTCCAGGGAACACTGTGGTCTTCTTTTCTCTGAGACATACCTGTTTATTCTTTAGGCAGTCCATGGGATTTTCAGCACTCCACTCCAGCACCACAATCAAAGGCATCAATTCTTCTTCTGTCATCCTTATACACTCTTCAGCTCTCAGATACATAGCAAGTGACTGAAAAGTCAGTTATAGACAAGTACACCCAAAGACGTGATCCATCAAACACAAGAAAGCACAAACTCCGTTTCAAGAAAATGAAGATCACAAAGATCTTGATTTTGCCTAAGAGACTTTTAGATTTTACTTTACTCTGCCCAAGATAAAACTGTTTCAAAGTGTCATCCTTTCGTGGGATATGTGTATTCTCAATCCAGAACTCAGTGAGGATAGATCTTTCATTTGTGTCTTAACAGCCTAAAACATAATTTCTATTCCTGCTCCTTTTTCTTACTGCCAGTAATTTTGTTTTCTAGCTTCTGAGTTTTCTTGTTTCTACATTTTGGCCACAGAAGGTTTTTCTTTTTGTGGTGTTTTGGTTTGGTTTGCTTTGGTTTCAGATTTAGTCAAAGACAAGAGAAGACCTGTCTGAATTTTGCTCTATTGGGCTATTTGCAGAGTTCCAACTCATCAACACATCTGTTAGTATACTCTAAGTGTGTTCTAATTGTACACAGGATTTTCAAAGGCCACTTATATTTCAGAAGTGGATGCCCAATCCTTTCTTCTAGTCTGTTTTAATTTGGATGCTTAGTTTTAGAACAACATCTTCCATGCAAGCATTTTACCAAAAGGAGCAGGTGAAAGACACTTCCCTTACAGAAATAACCAATACATTCAGCGTCCCCCCACCCTAGAATGTGTGTCTTGTCCCCTCCCTTTCCTTGCTACATCAGCATCCCTTGCACGCCAGCCTACCAGATCCAGAACTCCCTCACCCAGCCACTCTTTGATATGATGATTAGGTCACTTCTGTGTTGTCTTCCACCATACACTACTGCTGGTCTCTCATGCTGATGCCTGTCTCATGTTTAGGAGGTTGTAGGTCCAAATCCCATGAACCAGCTTCACAGAAACATTTTTATTTTAAATAAATTTTTTTTTGTTTTATATACAAATGCGAGAATGGTTACCCATGGTGGACAGTGTTTGGCGGAGTTCCCTGATTAAAACAAGCTTGGAAGCAGAAGTGGCGTCCACTTCCATAATAGCTTGCCTCTGGAAACCCTATGAACCTGGAAAAAGGACAAAAGCTATACAGGGGTCCAGGACTTTTGTTCATTGGGTCGTTATGAGTCGCCTGTGATTCAATGTCACTTAACAACAACAACTAGTTTACTTACAAAGTTTGTATACATTGTTTTTCACACCAGATCTTTCCAATTTTCTTTATCAACCCCTACCTCCACCCATCAAATTCTGTGAACCACCTCCTTCTCCTTCCTCAACCCCTCTGTTCCCACCCACCCTCACCCCTGAATCTTCATACGTGTTCTACAATAATGATCTTATGCCATATTTGTCTGAGGCTTCACTAGGAAAAGGTTCTTGTCCCCGGCCTCTGCTCCGCTACTGTCATTTTGTGACTTAGTGTCTATGCTCTTCCTTTTGCAACATACTGTTGGCCAAATGTGATAGTTTCCAAGGCGATGGCTAGATCTCTATATCTGCTATGCTGGTGTTGTTGACTGAGTACTGGGTGTGAATGTCCTGCCTTGGAGGTCTGACTGTTAATGAAGCCAGTGGAATTCTGGGAGAATGGGCTTTACCTGATCAAGAAGATTAGAAGGTGGTCTCAGGTACTGTCCTTTGTGAAGTAATGGGGTTCCTGACATTGAGTGAAGAGGGCAAAAAGTGAAAGCACCAGCAATCAGAAAATCAAAAGACAAATTGTGTTGAGAAAAACTGCTGTCAGAGACCTCTGCAGAGTACTAAAAACAACGTCAGTCTAGAGATTAAGGTGTGTTGATCCAGGCCATGGTCTTTTCAATCACTTGCTGTGCATCTGAAAGCTGGACAATGAATAAGGATGACAGAAGAAAAATGTATGCCTTTTGGACATCATATTGGAAAAGACTACTGAACATAACATTGACTTCCATAAAAACAAAGCAATATGTCTTAGGAAAGTGCAGCCTGAGAGTTCCTTTAATGCATGAATGGATAAACTTCGTCTTACATATTTGCTAGGGGACGCTATTTGTTGAGAAGTGATATCGTGATTGGAAGGATGGAAGGTCATCAAAAAAGAGGAAGATCCCCAGAAGATGATAGGCACAATAAATGCAACAATGGTCTCAAGTGTGTTAGAGATGATGAGGCCATCGCAGGATAGGACAGCGTTCAGATCTGTTGTTCATAGGGTCACCGTAAATGGTACTCCACTCAAGGGGATGTAAAAACACCAATAAGAAAGAAATGATGGTATGTTCACACAATGTAATACTATGTAGGGCACAAGAGCAATATTTTTGTAAATTACAACCTAACGTGGGAGGGACTGGAGAGCATTATGTTAAAAGAACTAACTCAGTCCCATAAAGACAAATATTGTATAAGGTCATTTTTGCAGAACATGTATGAGGATCCAAAGGGGAGGGGTAAAGATGGGTAAGGAGGAAATCACAGGGTCACACAATTTGGTGGATGGAAGGAGGGGTGGGTAAAGGAAATGGGAAAAATCTGGTGTGAAAAACAATGTATACGTACTTTGTAAGTTAACCAGTATAAAATAAAATTTTATTTAAAATTTTTAAAAACTCATTTCTAAAGTTATATACCTAAGCAACTAGTGACTTGAAGTAGGACTGGACTCCAGAAAGCCAATATCTTTTTCTCAATAGCAAGCAAACACCTGCCTGGGAATATTCTTCTCCAAGATCTGCTGCAGCCTCCTCCTTCTCAGAACCACTCTGTAGTGTCTTAGTGCTTTGAAGGATGCAGTTTAAGTAACTCTACATTATAGCTTTTAGGAAAGAAAAACACTTCTCTAAATTGTTTCTGTTGCTTTTAGTTTCTATGGAGTTACAGATAATTCATGAAAACAGTTGTATAACAGAGCTGGATGCTGCTGTCTCATGCCCCTCGCCCTTCCCATAATTTCTTGGGCAAAAGGTTGTTGTGACCCACGGAATTTTCTATGGCTTCCAAAAGTTGATATTCAGGGCAAGTTCTTCATAGTTTGTCTTAAATGCAATTGAAATTTGTATAGCATCATAGCAACATACAAGACTCCATTGACAGATGGCGGGGGTGTTGTATAAGGTGCACTGAGTGGGGATGAAACCAGGACTTTCACAGGGAAGGTGAAAATTCTAACACTCTGTTGACTCCTTCATTCTCTGTTTAAGACAATCAGAGGAAATCAAGTTTACGATGTCAATTAACTCTTATTGGCTTCTTTGATCCTATCATTACTTTCTTCTCAGATTTTAATAATCATATTGCAGCAACCTTATCCTCTAAATCCAACCAATTAAATTCACAATTCCCACAACTCCAGTTCTCTCAATGCATGTTTTTGTGTGGGTGTTTTTGCCCAAGAGTCAGGGGAGAAATTCAATTCAGTAGGCAATTATTTCTTCTTACAAAAATCACTTTAGACTTTTTAAAGAAAATATAATGTATTAGTTTTCCTTGAGTTTATCAAAGTGATAACTCAGCTGCTACATATACTTCAGGGAAATCTGCTGGCCTAAGGGTAAGATGAAACTAGGCTGCAATCCCAAAGGCTCTCTGTTCGAATTCACTAGCTGCTCTTTAGGAGAAGAACGGTCACTCTCCTTCTGTGTGATTTATTGCCTCTGAAATCCCCTGGAGGATCAGTCGGTTCCAACTGCACACATAATAACATATACAGCAGATACTTAATGGGAGTTGTTGTTATAGGCCCTCAAGTCAGAACCAACTCAGAGCTAAACCTACAGGAAGTTTTCAAAGGCAGTAAAATGTACAGATGGAGATAGTCCATCTTTCTCCTACAGAGCAGTTAGGGGATTCAAACCATGTACCTTCAAGTTGGTAGTGCTACCACTAGGTCACCAGAACTAGCACTCACTTGAGAATTAGTGCATTAAATGTAGTAAATGACAAAGTGGTCATATGGAGTATTTGTCCTTATGAGACTGAGTTAGTTCACTCAGCATAAAGTTCTCCAGTTTCTCCTACGTTATGTTGTATTTTCAAAATCATTGCTCCTAAGTGTTACATAGTATTCCATCATATGAATGTGAATTACTCAATCTAATCTAATAAAAGATATATAAGGGCCCAAGGGAGGAAGAAGTGGGAACATAAGGGTGAGGATAGATTAGAGAGAAATCACAGAATTGCATAATTTGGTGAGTGTAGGGAAGGGGTGAAGGAAATAGGAAAGATCTGGTGGGAACCTGAAAAGACTAGGTAATGACATGCATAGCTCAATGGTAAATAATAAAACATAATAAATGAGAATAATTGTATGACATACAATGTTAATAAAGAAAAGTGTGAAATACATTGTACACAAATTTTGTAAAAAAAAAAGCTAAATTAAAAAAAAATAGTAAATTACAAACAACTTTTTCAAAAGGGATGGGGTGGTGGCACAGCAAGTTGTGCTGATAACCCAAAATCCATACTTCATCAGCTCCATGAGAGAACAGTGGACAGTCTCTTCCCATTGCTGTTTATAAACTTGGAAACCCGGCGGGGGGTCAGCTGTGTTTCAGCGCCAACTTGAAGGCAGCAAGTGTGTGTGATCTGTCAGAACAGAGGTTAATAATTATTATATCTAGCTGTTTGGAAATCACTGAGTGAATGAATTTTTAAATGGATTTGAAAAAAAATAGTTCCTATCTTCTTATAAAAGGACTGTTTTCATGTATTCACTCTGGTATCTGTATACTCATAAATACGTAGAAATTTAGAACTCATTGACATTAAGTAGAAACCAACTCATAGCTGACCTTCCTTTTAGGAGGTTATGTTTCATGAGATAGGTTGCCCATCTTTCTCCCTCCCAACCATGGCAGATTGAGATGAACCTTATTTGAATTAACAGTTCAAATCTCTACAGACTGTGCCACCAGAACTCCCCTAAATATGTACCATTCTTGGCTTTTTTAGGTGCCATCAAGTTGAGTACAATTCATAGCATTCCTAGGAACAACACAGATCTGAACCTTGTCCTATCCTGTGCCGTCCTGACAATCTCTGACACACTCTGACCCGTTGCTGCAGTGTCAATCCACCTTCTCTGTTCCTCCACCTTTCCAAGTATGATGTCCTAACCCATGGAATAGCCTCACGTAGCAACATGCCCAAAACAGGTGAGATGGAATTTCAAAATCCTTGCATCCAAGGAACGATCAGGTTTCATTCTCGCCAGGATAGATCTGTTCTTTAGGCAGTCCATGAGAAGAGTTTATAATCTCCAGAACCACCACAACCTAAAGGCATTTATTCTTTTTTCATCCTTAATGATTTAGCCATCTCTTATATGTATTGCAAACAATTGAGAAGACTGCGGCCTGGATCAGGTGCACCTAGTCTCTAGACTTCATTGCTCTTTAGCACTCTCAGGTAGTCCTTGTCTTTTGATTTCCTGATTGCTGGTGGGCAAGGGTATTGACTGTGGATGCGAGGAAGGCAAAATCATTAACAACTTCAGAATTTTTTTCCATCTATCATGATTGTTGTTATTCTTAGGTACCTTTATATTGTGTCCAGTTCATAATAACCCTGTCCACAACAGAACAAACCCTTCCAGTCCTGTAATCTTCTCACAGGCTATGCTGTGTTCAAGCTTGTCGCTACATCATTATCAAGCCACCTCATTGAGGATCTTCTTCTATTTTGCTGAATGATGTTCTTCTTCAGGGATGGGTGTAATTATAAATGATATCTTGACATTCATAATGGATGGAACTCTGGTGGTGTGGTAGCAAGTTGTGCTAACCAAAGGTGTATGGCTGGTGGAAAACACTAGGGGTTCTATGGGAAGAAAAAGAGCAGATTCCTCCTGTCGCAATTAAAAACCCAATGGAAAGTCATTATGAGTTGGAATTGACTTGACAACCATGAGTGTTGGCTTGACAAAATATGTTCATGCTTCATCCAAAAAGCCCATAAACATATTATTTTATATGGCAAAGGGCACTTGCCAGAAGTGACTAATTTCTCAGATCTCAAGAAAGGAAAATTTTACTGAGTTATCTAGGTGTATCCAGTCTAAGCACACAAGTACTTCAAAACAAAGGACTTTTTCGGGCTATGGTCTGACAGAGATGAGATGGAAAGCCAAAGAGAAGATATGAAGACTGACGTGATCCCAACATTCCACTGATGTCTTGAAATGAATGAAGAGGAATCAAGAGGCAAGAAATAATGTGAATGGTCCCCATCTCACAGCCAACAAGTAAACAACAGAGACAGCAGGCGCACAGCCACACAGAATTGAAGGAAGCATGTCTTTCTCTAATACACTCCAAAAGGAACATATGCCTGTTGACACTGATTTTATTCTGATAAGAGCATACCAAACTGTTACCAGTTGTTGTTGTTATTTGCCTTCAAGTTGCTCACTACTCATCGTGACCCTTTGTACAATAGTTCGTAACTCTGCTTTGTCCTGAGCCAGTCTCAATGATTCAGACACGCCTACACCCATTGCCCCAGTTACCCTGTCAATCCATCTCATCCTGGGTCTTCATCTCTAGGGCTGTCCCTCCACCCTTCTAAGCATCGCGTCCTTCTCCAAGGACTAACCTCTCCAGGCCATCTTCCCATAGAAGCTGAGGCGGAGTTTCAAAATCCTTACCCCCAAGGGGAAACTTGGTTTTACCCGCTCTAAGATAGGCCCATTTGTTCTCTTGGTGGTCGATGGTATGTTCAAAACTCTTCTCCAGAGCCACAACTTAAAGACATTAATTCTTCAAAGGCATCAATTCTTTAGTCATCCTTAGTCATTGTGAAGGCCATGATTTGGATAAGATACACCTTTGTCTAGAGATTGACATCATTACTCTTATTAGCACTATGAAAAACTGTCAATTTAGAGAACTTTTGTTTTTAAAATATAGTATGTAAACTAGAGAACCTTTAAAGTAATAAATTTGTGTGCTTTAAGCCACTAAGTTTTTAGCAGATTTTATAGCAGCCATAGGAAATCAAAAGGTGTTTATTACTTAATAAGCAAGGTATTTCTTATAGGCTACTTCTGACCTGCTAGAAATCTTCAATTGGAAAAGAGGCTTTAATTATGTATGAAGATCCTGTGAAACTGGGAAAGAGGAAGATGTCTGCCTCCTACTTTTCATGCCTAGAAAGTAAAAAACAAAAACAAAAACAACAACAATAAAAACATTAAATTGTTCCCTACAGATTAGTAAACAAACACAAATAAGCATGTTTTGTCAAGTAATGTGCTAGAAATAATTCAAGAAATACTAGACTGTGGCCATTGTTAGATGGGATGTTGTTGTTAGGTACAGTAGAGTCCAGTACAACTCATAGGGACCCTATAGATGAAAAATCTAAATTGTGCTCGATCCTCCGACATCCTTACATCTCTTGACACACGTGTCCATTGCAGTAGTCATCATGTAGTACTTCTGGTTGAGGGTTTTCCTCTCCACCAACCCTCCACTCTTCCCAGAATCATGTCCTTCTCCAAAGAATAGCCCCTCCTAGAAACTTGTCCAAATTATGTGAGGCAAAGCCTCATCATTCTTGCCTCCAAAGAGCACTCTGGCTGAACCCTATCCGAGATATATTTTTGTTTTCCTGGCTGTCCAAGGGATGTTAATCACTCTTCTCCAACACCACGGCTCAAAGTGTTAATTCTTCTGTCATCCTTACTCATTGTTCAGCTCTTACATGCATAGTAAGTAGTCATAAAGACTGTGGCTTGAATCAGACATAACTTAGTTTTCAAACTGACATTATTCCTCTTCAATATTTGTAGAGGTCCCTAACTGTAGATTTTCCCAGTGCAATGCATTTCCTTATTTGCTGACTGCTGGTATCAAGGATGCTAATTGTGGACTCAAGCAAGATGAAGCTGTGGACAGTTTCAATCTCCTCCCCAATCATCATGACACTGCCTCTCAGTCCAGTGGTAAAAATGTTTGTTTTCTTGACATTGAAATTCAATCCATACTGAAGGCTACATTACTTGATTTTCTGCAACAAGTGCTTCTATATGCATTCTATGTTTAATAATTGGAGCAAGGTATGTACATAGATGGGGTGTGTTGTTGTTTTTGTTATGGGCCATTGAGTCGCCTGTGACTCATAGTAACCCTATGTACAACAGCACTAAACCCTGCTCTATCCTGTGCTAATCTTATTGTTTCTGACTCACGTACCTTAATTACTCCAGACACTGAATCAATCCATCTCATTAAGGGCCTTCCTCCCCTGCACTGTCCCTCCCACCTCCCAAGCATGACATCCCTCTCCAAGGACTGGTCCCACCATGCAACACATATCCAAAGTACATCAGATAAAGCTTCAGAATCCTTGCATCCAAGGAGCAGCCTGGTCCCACATCTCTAAGATGAACCTGTTTGTTCTTCTAGCACTCTGATATTTTCAATACTCTTCTCCAGCACCACAGCTCAAAGGCATCAATTCCCCTTCTGTTATCCCTAGATATTGTCCAGCCTTCTGATACATAGCAAGTAATTGCAAAAACTATGGCCTGCATCATGCACACCTTAATCTAAACTGATATCGTTGCTCTTCAGTACTTTGGAGAGGTACCTGATAGCTGATTTTGCATTAAATTCTTCTTTAATTTCCTGGCTGCTAGTATCAAGAGTGTGGATTGTAAAGCCAAGCAAATTTAAACTGTTAACAATCTCAATCTCTTCATCTATCATGATGCTTACTATAATCCCAGTGATGAGAATCTTTGTTTTCTTGATGTTTAACTTCAATACATATTGAAGGCTCCAGTCCTCGACCTTCTGCAGCAAGAGTTTCAGGTTCTCCTCATTTTCAGCAAGCAAGGTTGTGTCATCTGCAGAACACAGATTGTTGATGAGTCTTCCTTCAATCCTGATGCCACATTTATCCTCATAGAGTCCAGACTTGCAGATAATCTCTTCTGCTTATAGATTGAAAAGGTATAGAGATAGGACACATCCCTGATGTACAACCTTCCTAATTTTGAAGCATATGCTCCTTGTTCCGTTCTGTTGACTGCCTCCTGTTTCAAGTATAGGTTTTGTATAAACACAATCAAATGTTCTGGGATTCCTATTCTTCTCAGAGTTAGCCACAGTTTGTTCTGATCTACACAGTTAAATGCCTTTGCATATTCAATGAAACACAGATAGATATTCCTCTGGTACTTTCTGCTTTCAGCTGATATCCATCTAACGTTAGCTATAATATCCCCAGTACCATGGCCTATTCTAAACCCAGCCTGCACAGCCAGCTGTTCTCTGTTGATGTACTGTTCCAGTCATTTTTGTATAATCTTCAGCAGAATCTTGCTTGTGTGAGATATCAATAATATTGTTCTATAGTTTCCATACTCTCTTGGGTCTCCTTTCTTTGGAATGGAAACAAATACAGATCTTTTCCAGTCAGTTGGCCAAGTGGTTGTCTCGAGATTTCTTGGTACAACTTGATGAGCACATCCAGGGTAGTGTCCATTTGTTAAAATATGTCAATTGGTATGCCATCAATTTCTGGGACCTTATTTTTTGCCAATTCTTTCAGAGCAGCTTGAACTTCTTCCTTCGTCATCACAGGCTCTAATTCATACATTGTCTCATGAAATTATTCTGTGTCTGCCAATTCCTTTTGGTACAATGAGCCTGTATACTCTGTCCATCATCTGTTTTTTGTATGTTGCATTTTTATTATTATTTTTTGAGGAAAGTTTTCATTTGATTCTTTACTTTTCCCATAACTCAACCATTTTCTTTCTTTGTTTTTTTTTTATTTAATTTAGTTGGTTTATTTTTCATTTCAATGAACATCTACAGAGATTTTGGAATTCCATTCATTCATTGTTGCACCCTTCTCCCCGCACACCCCCCCCCCCCCCCCCCCCCCCCCCCCGCCACAACCTTTAACCCTTCATTTAATATTCTGCCCAAAGCATTCTTAAGTATTGCAACATGAGATTTGAATTTGTTCTTCAGTTCCTTCAGCTTAAGAAATACTGAGCAAGTTCAGCCCTTCTTCACTGTTCCCAGCGTTTGCATTCCAGTCACCCATTGTCATTAATGCATCTTGATTGCATGATCAATCGATCTCTGACTGCAAAAACGTTTGTAGAAATCTTCTATTTCCTCTTCTTTGGCTCTGGTTGTTGGTGCATATATTTTAATGATGGTAGTATTCACTAGACTTTTTTGTATGCGTATGGATATTGTCCTGTCCCTCACAACATTCTATTTCAAGATGGATATACAAATTCCTGTTTTAATTATGAAAACAACCCCATTTTTCCTCACCTTTTCATCTCCAGCATAGTAGATCATATGATAATCTGACTCAAAATATCCCATATCAGTCCATCTCATTTTGCCAATACCCAGTATGTCAATATTTATGCTTTCCATTTCTTTCTTAACAATATCCAATTTTCCTACATTTATGGTTCTCAAAGGTTCTAAT
This sequence comes from Elephantulus edwardii, assembly GCF_000299155.1. Classification (NCBI taxonomy): domain Eukaryota; kingdom Metazoa; phylum Chordata; class Mammalia; order Macroscelidea; family Macroscelididae; genus Elephantulus; species Elephantulus edwardii. The sequence continues at coordinate 900,115 of NW_006400000.1, forward strand.
TCATGTGACCCTTTGCACAACAAAAAATACTTTTTTTTTGGTGCTGTGTTTTATTTGAGCCCATTGTCTCTTCCACTTTCAATCCATAACATTGAGGGTCCCAGTCTTATTCAGTGGCACTCTACTGTGCCCAGTAATATATCCTTCTCCAGAGGAAGATCACATGATCAAGGTGTGAGAGAAGTCTAGTCATCCTCCTTTCTAAAGAACATTATAGTTTTACTTTGTTCTGTCAATATGTCGTATAGTTAACATTCTTTTCTTATTCTCCCCACTTTTTATTAAGTTTTATTCATGTACGCTGTGATTTATATAATCTGTTATTTGTACTGTGCTTCATACAATCATTCATATACATTATATTCCATATAAGTAATTATCATTGATCTATGCCTATTATTATGCTGTAAAAAAAGCATGGGCCACATGGGAGCACCATATCTGACATTTATCAACATTACAGAGGGAAACTATCTCCATCCACAACGTCAATAACACAAAACCAACTCCCATGAGAAATAACCCCCATGGACCCAGGCCTCTTTCTACTCATCTCAACCCCAATCTTTCTGTTTTTCGGGGTCCATAGTCTGATACAGATCACATACACCATACATAACCATAATGGAAGAGTCAAGAGGTTGTACAAATTATTAACAGAGTACGGGGAGTCAAGACAGCTCCCCAAATGAGGCACTTCGGCCTCAAGCATTGTGGTGTTGCTGAGTCCTGCTAATATTGGTTTCCCTCTTGCCCTCCGCCACCACCACCACCATCTTTGCCCCTCCAAGTACCTTCTCACACCAATTTTCCAGTTTGGCCATTCCTGCTGCTGCTATTCCGAAGCACATCTTACATTTCACTGGGTTAGGGATGCTCTCTCTCTGGGTGGTGAGGATTCCTTCTTCTTCTGGTGGGGAAGCATTCTGTTTCTGCTACTAGAGGTGTTCAATTTGTTGGCAAGACTAGCCCATCCTCTCATAGATTGTTGAGACTGGCCAATCTCTTTGTAGATAAGCTAGCATGCCTCACTTGCAAGTCCTGCCCCTCCACATAGTCATTCATGTTACCAAAGCCGTTATGAAAGACAAACTCCACCTATGTCATCTTATCAAGTACTCATTAAATCTTTGCTATTCCTTCACACACACACACACACACACACACACACACACACACACACACACGTCTTCATAACATTATCCAAAGGTAACTTATCCAAGGGTAACAACTCGTCTTCAGTTTTTCTTTATTCATCATTTCTCTTCCTATTCCAAGAAGGTGATTTAAATACTATCATTTGCATCAGGCACTACTTTGTTCCCAGACAGACGTCTTTCCTTCCAAATATTTTCAAGAAACCTTTTATAACAGCTTTGTCTAGTGCAATATCTTATTATTTACTGACTACAACTTCTATCATAGATCCAAGTAAAATGAAATCCCTAATAACTTCTGTTTGTCATAAATGTTTCATAGTTGTTTTTTTGTTTGCTTTTTTTTTTTACTTTCAGCAAGCAAAGCTCATGTCATCTACATATCACAGCTTGTTACTGAGTCTTACTCCACTCATATTGCCACATTCTTTCTCACATAGTCAAGCTTCTCAGATTAATTCTTCAACATACAGACTGAAGAAGTGTGGAAAAAGAATAAAACCCTGACGTACACCTTCCCGGTCTTCAACTATGTCATATCTCCTTGAGCTATTTAAATATTTTCCTCTTGGTGCATGTACAAGTTGTACATGAGCACAAGTGTTCTGGATCTCTCATTTTTCACAATGCTGCCCACAATTTACTATGTTCTACATAATGTAGTGCTTTTACATAGTCACTAAAATACATATGAGACTAGCCAGTCCCTTTGAGTCAATTCCAACTCATGTAAACTCTCCATTGAACTTCTGAGGCTGTAAATCTTCACGGGAAGAGACTGTCCATCCTTCTTCTGCAGGATAACTGGTATCGAAATGCTGACCTTCCTGTTAGCAGTGTAATATCTAACACTCTTTGACACCAGAGCTCTTATTTTCATTGAACTAGTATGAGCAGAAACTTTAAAGGATTAAACCAGAAGGTGGAAATAATATTGTCTTTCAACCCTAAAGCCTGTGCCCAGTTGGAAGACTTCCTGTGAACTCATTCAGTCATTTTCAGAAGCTTATTTGCCCTAATAGAGTCAAGAAAGGAACTCTTCACAGACGAAGTAAAAGCCTGATATGCGGTCTCTGTCTCCCTCCCGACTTAGTGACTTCAGGCTTTGTGAACTTGTGCCCTAGTAGGTAAAACTTGCTCTATTTCAAAGCACTTAAAGCACTATTTGCAAGTCTAAAAAGGGTAGTGCTATTCTTTTTATTTCCCCCGGAATTCCTGTAGCGGTAAATGCAACTGTTAAAAGGTTTCAAAGCTCCGGTTGATCACTTCACTTCTCTGGAATACACACAATTTTTTAAATCTTTTTTTTCAATTTTATCCTGATTTATTTACTAAGTTCTGAATGATTAGTTACCTTTTGATGTCCCTGTAGCCACTTTAGACCTACTTTCATCACAAATAGACTTGCAGGACTTGCCTTGCTTATGTCTGTAGTTAGCCTTAATCAGTGAAGGGAGCATAACATAACCATCACTTGCCTTGAATCTATCTGCCTCATAGAGTTATCAATAACTGACCTTGCAAAAGTAGATTACCAAGATTTTTTTTTCCGTGATGCTTCTACTTGTCCACAGACTACTAATCGTTGGGCTGGCAGCTGAACTAGGGAATTGATTATTTGCATCACCCAGGGATTCCTGGGAACATAGTTGTTGCTGTTGTTATTGTTGTTTACTATATAGTTGGAATCAACCCATAGCTGACCCTCTGGCAGGTTTTCAGAGACAGCTATTCACATGGGAGGAGATTGTCCATCCTCCTTTGGAGCAGCGGGATTGCAGCACAGCTTTTTGTCACTAGACTACCAGAGCTCTCTAAAAGCACAATGTCTCCCTTGATTACACTGATGAGTAAGTGAGGTTTGCAATGAGTTGATAAATCTATCATTATATCTAAAGCACAGTTTATAGCATGACTTTCAAAGACTCCCATTACTATACATATTATCCATAGTGTTTATACTCAATTCTTTTAAAATCTGGAACAAAGAAAAGATTTCATTAGCACAGAGAATATATTCAAAGTACTACTATTTCCTGCACATCTTACAGAGCTTTCTTGCAAGAGAAGCATCATTCCTTATCTTGATACATTTTATTTAGCACAACTAGGATATATGTCCCTCACCATATTCGACTTCACAATGCACAGCATATGTTTTCCATTGAGAAATGGCAAAGAATGGTCCAAACAACCTTGGAACTATCTGGTGCTATTTGAAAATCACTCATGAGCTTTTCTGGGCAGCTTTTTGCAATGTTTTCTCACCTGGCTCTGATGGGAATTCTGCTGTGAACCCAAACGGGGTGACTCTCTAGCAGTTCAAATCAACCAGCATCTTCAGAGGAAAGATAACAATCGTCTTATAGCCTCCTAAACCCGTTAAAGGGTCAGCTCTGAGTTGGTTCCAACTTGATGACAATGAGTGAGTGAGTGAGATCTTCAAATGGTCCATTTTAACCTAAATCTACCCTAGCCATACTTTGCAGGATAACAAACTTCTTCAACAAGAACCTGTTTCCATCAGCATAGCCCTGGGATGTGTCTACACTGATGGGACATCCCAAGACTTGTCATCTGGTCAACTCACAAAGAGGATGAGCAAATTTAAGACTAAGCTGCTTGTTCAAGAGTGAAGTTGGTGGGTGGCAGGCCAGATTTAACCTTGACTTTCAATTCAGAGATTAGGGGTATTTACATAACAATTAACAAAGATGTTCATTTTTCTTCAACCAAGTTGTTTTTGTTACCTGCCACTGAGTAGACTCCAACTCCTTGCAAACTCATCTAAAACAGAATGAAATGCTTCACAGCTCTATGTATTCTCATGATTATTGTCATTGTTTAGTCTGTTAATACCTTCTAGTTTGGAGGTCTCACCTTTCAGCTGTTGTGCTTTAGTGGCAAGGAGTTGCTCTGCCAAACCAAAGGAAGGCCATTCAAATCCATCAAATGCTTCTCAGAAGAGAGCTGGACAATCTCCTCCAGTACAATTTACAGCCTCTGAAATCCCACCAGAGGTGGAGTGCTGTAAGTCAACCCACAATAGCAACATCTTCCAGCACTGGATCAGACAAAACTTGTTTGTTTCCTTGCTTTTGTGATCCATAGGCTTTCCATTGACCAATAATCCCTGGTGGCATAATATGTTCTGTATTAGGCTGCTAAGCAAATGTTGGCAGGTCAAATCAACCAACTGCACTTTGCAGGGAAAAAGAAGAGGCAAGTCAGCTTTGACCAATATTTACAGCCAGGGAAAACCAGATGGAGTGATCTCAAGAGTCAGAATCCACTCTGGTGGTGAAAGAGGGGTGTAGTGAATTTTTACAAGTAGCTCCCTAAGCCTTTCTAGTTTATCTTTGTCCACCAAGAAGAAAGGAACACTAAAACCTATGTGCCATGGGAAAGCCTGTTAGCATTTGGAATGCCAGTGGCATAATTTCCAACATCAGAGCAACATAGTAAGACAAACTAGCTGGTGGATAGAGGAAGATCGATTGGGAGGATCTATTTTTTTTTATCAATTTCAAGGAATGTTTCATTTCCGTTGATCTATACTGATTGAGAAATTCGTTACATTCCTTCCCAGAAATCAGTTCATGATTTCCTGTAAGTTTAAAGCTGTAGCATTTGTTTCAAATTTTCTAAGTTAATTCTTTCCCTTTCTTCCCACCCTTAAAAAATACACACCATCAAATATTTCTTTTGTCATTAATTTATGTATTCACTCTTTTATATAGTGTTTTATATTCTGCCTATTTGTCTCTAAGTCCAAAGTATGGAGATATTTACAAAGACATTGTCCTAAAGGATGTGTTACTACACTTCAGGCCAGAGGAAGGTTGGGAATGATATTCACTGCCTTTCTATGTGCTTTCCCCCCAGTGATGTAGATATCTCTGTTCCAGTAAGTTTACAGACCTTTGTCTATGTGAACAGATAAAGGCGAAGGGATTTTAAAACAAGGTTTTATTTTATTTTCCTAAAAATCATTATTTTATTTTTCTAAAAAAATCTGTTTGCTCTTTAATAAAAATAATTTTTAAAATGTTTCATTTGATGACCTGCAAGTAAATTTCACTTTCTCTTTGGAATGAGAAGATATTAGATGAATAGAAAATTTTAAGGCTGAGAAACAGAAATTATTAACATTCATAGAAAGTAACTTTCTTCTATTTTGAAAATGGAACTAGATCTCGTCTTTGTAATAGTTAACTACTGAAATATATGATGATAGAGATAGATAGATAGATAGATAATAGATGAGATATGACAGATATAGATGGATGGATGCATGGATAGATAGATAGATAGATAGATAGATAGATAGATAGATGATAAATAATATTTAGATAGATGATAGATCATTTGTTGTTATATTGGTTCTGACTCTTACTACCTCATAGAGCTCTCTAAGTGGTACTTTTTTATTCATGGGAGAAAATTTCCAGATCTTTCCCCACACAGACCAGATGCTAGGACTAAACCATGAACTATTCAGTTAACAGCCTGAATTTTAACCAATATATCACCAGACCCTCAATAGCTTGATAACGGCAACTCTTGTTTGATGCCATTGAATTGGCTGTGACTCACAGGGACCCTTTGAAAAACAGATCTGAACCTTGCCCCATCATGCACCATCCTCTGATGTGCTCTCCTCTGATATGCTTGAGACCACTGTTATAGTCACTGTGCCAATCCACCTTGGTGGGGACCTGCTTCTCTTTCTCTGATCCTTTACCTTTCCCAACCTTGATGGTCTTTTCCAAGGACTGACCCTTCCTGACAACAAGCTATGTGAGAGGAAGTTTCACTGTCTTTACCTCTAAGGACTCCCTGGATGTCTTCTTCTAAGAAAGATTTGTTTGTTCTTTGTTAATAGGTAGATGTGAATTAATGCATAGACTTTGTTGTTGCTGTTAGATATCATCAAGTTGAGTACGATTCATAGCAACCCTACAAATAACGGACCTGAACCCTGGCCTATCAGGTGCCAATTCTCGTCATCTCTCACACTCTTGAGCCTATTGTTACAGTTGCTAAATAATTTCACTGAAGGTCTTCCTCTATTTCACAGAGCTTCCACATTTGTAAGCATGGTATTCCTTTCCAAAGAAGAGCTTCTCCTGATAACATGCCCCAAGTGAGATGAAACTATGTCATCCTTATCTCCAAGGAGCACTCTGGATGCATTTTTTTCAAGACATGTCTCTTTGTTCTTTTGGCAGTCCATGAGATATTCAGTATTCTTATCCAATACTATAACTCAAAGGCATCAATTATTCTATCATCCTTATTTACTCTCTAGCTCTCAGATGCATAGCAGATTATTAAAAATACCATGGCCTGAATCAGGCACATGTTAATCTTCAAAAATATCATTGTTTTTCAGTAATTTGGAGAGGCCCTTGACCATGGACTTTCACAATGCAGTACTTGTCTTGATGCCGGTACTATGTTGTTGATTGTGGCTTCAAGTAAGATGAAACCATTGATAATCTCATGCTTTTCTCCATGATGTTGCTTATTGGTCAAGTGGTGAGGATTTATTCTTTCTTGATATTGAGATGCAATCCATACTGAAAGCTGTAATATATGGTCTTCTGGAACAAGAGATGCAAGTCCTCCTCAGTTTTAGCAAATAAGGTGTGTCTATATAACATAGGTATTTGGCAATCTTTCCTCTACATAGAAATAAAGTTATAATTGTTTTGGATATTTCTTGTAAGTGAACATTGGGCAGTGAACAAAGAAGACCAAAGCATAATTGATATCTTTGAATTGTGTTTTTGGCAAAGAGTATTCATTATTCTAGTGACTGGAAAACTGACCACCTATTATGTCTTATAAGAATTGCAGCCATAGCACTCCTTAGAAACAAGGATGGTGAGACTATTCCACATCCTTTGGATATGTTGTCAAGAGAGTCTAGTCCTTAAAAAAAAAAAAGATGTTGTGGTTATTAAGTTCCATCGAGTAGCGACTCTATGAATGAAAGTCCTCAACACTTGTTTGAATTTCATCCTTTCTCCAGGTTCATAGGGTTTCCTGAGCCAAGCTAATTTGGAAGTAGATGCCACTCCTGCTTCCAAGCGTGTTTTAATCAGGGAGCTCCACCAAACACATTATCCACCATGGGTAATCATTAACATATTTGACACATCAGTGTCACAGTGTTCTGCTTCACAGCAACCACAAGGTACCTCTGTACAGCAAATGGACATACCAGTGCTGTACGGCCTAGAAGAATGTTTGACAAAAAACAGCTAAAAACAGGCCTGAGAGGCACGGATCAGAGTCACCCACCTTTGAAGATCAGTGAAAGAGGTAAACCCTTAAAGAGAAAGATTGACATAATGACTGTAACAAGACACTTGAGCATAGCAGAAATTGTAAGGATGGTGCAGGACCAGGAAAGGTTTTACTGTTGTGAATAGAGTCACTAGGGATCATAATTAACTCCATGGTGACAAACAACAACTACAGAGATCCAGTGAAGTATTCTTCCTTTTTCCTAAACCCCAGTTCATGAATTAGTCATTTATCACAGTATAGAATGTTAAGGATCCTTGTGATATCCATGAAAATACATTGTACAGTCTTCTTTTCAAGAGACTCTTCTATGAGGAGCATAAGTAGTCAACAGGTGATAGTTGTCTTAACGCTGACTCTGTCACAACACTGCAGTCTAGTTGCGGAGGCCATTTTCTCCTCAGAAAAAGCTCCCAGCTATTTATTGAGTTCAGAAGAGGACTAAAAAAACATTCCTGCTCAAAATGGACCCTCTGAACACCAATATCTGCACTGAGAGTTCAACAATCTCAGTGTTAGATGATGGTCATAGGAGATGCCTTCTCAAGCTTCTGGTCTTCACTGTCCATCTCAATCTTCTGGTCTTCACTCTCCATCTCAATCTTCTGGTCTTTACTCTCCATCATAGGGCCAGGTCTGTACCACGGTCTGCAGTTGGAATTCCAAGGGTGAACACTAATCAAAGACACTGTGATACAGAAAAATAAATATTATCATTACCTATATGAATAATAGTATCTTTGCCAGACTTCTCTTAGTTAAGTTCCTTTTAAAAAAATTGGTCAAATATAAGCAATGGACCATCTATGCCATCATAGAAAGGAGAATAAGCAAGAAAATATCCACATTCAATCTTTATAGGGACGGCATGTTTACTCCTCACTTTGTATTTTGGAGGCACTGAAGGCAGGACTTTTCTATTGCCTTATAGAAATCATCCCAGGTGTCTATCATAAATACTTTCTTTGGTCAAAGAACAAGATATAAGTGTTAACTATTCTGTAATCATAAAAACTTTCTTTGGTAATAAAATGATCAAAGGACTCAGGAAATAATTGCAATTATCTTGAATTATCAAATCTATATTTACCTAAGTGAAAAAAGTATTGTCACAGGACAGGTAAGCAAGGGTCTTCTGATACAGTGACATACGAAAATGCCGTTCATGGGGAGAAAGGATAATTCTCTGTCATTGGTTCATTAACCATTAGATAAATTTTACTGCTGTTAAAACTGGCTAAAAATAGAGCTATGCCATTTCTTTCATATTTATTAGGAAACACCTACAATGTCTTAAAAGAACTCTAGAAGTATCTGCGAGGAAAAACATTACAAAAGAAATTAAGCTTTTGCAACCAATACCACACTCATCCAAAATGAAGAAGGAAAATGAGACACACAGTGGAACCAGACTGAGTTATGCAAATGTACAGATTTAAAAAAAAAATCAGAGAAGCAACCTAAAGCGTACTACATGTTTGTTGTTTACTGGAGGTATTTTGGAAAATAATAGCAAGGACTTCTAGCATTTCTGATAGGCATTTGCTCTTTCTATTAGCTAAAATGATGGCTTTATTGCTGAGAAAGCAAAGAAAGCTACATTTGATTTTCTGCAGTTGATTTAATAAAATTTTCTTAGAAATTCCAGAAAAATAAGGTTGAAAGTAATAAATAAAGAATGATCAAAGTAAATAAAAATGTTTGTAAATAAAGCAAAGAGTTATACAAACAAAATACACTAAATAAATGAATAGAGGTAGTCAAATTACTCATAAGTAAGCATATACTCTAAGTTGTTTTTTTCCGTCTGTACATTCTGGAGACCTCATGTTGCATACAGATGTCCCAGGAACCACGTTAGGGGCTAAAGGAGCAATGCTTTTATCATTAGGAACCAAAGTTCATTTATATTCTTAGTAAGCACTGACTACAGAGTGCAATTGTCACATAGAATGTTGTAGACTGGTGCAAAATTCTCTCAAAGTTCTAAATGCAAAATATCTTTTTGAGGACTAAGGAGCACCCGACCAAGGTACCGAAGTCATGGTGTTTGCAATTGCCTCATATGCATAAAGAAGATATACAATTAATAAATAAGACCTACGAAGAATTGACACCTTTAAATTATGGTGATGTAAAAAAAATAATAAAAATGTAAATATACCATGGGACTGCCAGAAGCTAATGGAAGAAATACAGCCAGAATGCTCCTTAGAACCAACGGTAACACAACTTTTCTCACTTACTTTGGATTTATTATCAATATCAATCCTTCAATAGGGTAACAATGTGTGGTGACATTGAAGGTGAGTCAAAAATAGAAAAACGTACAAGATAGGTTGATATAATAGCTACAACAGTGGGCTTCAACAGTAATGATTGTGAGGTTTGTGCAACCATGCAGTGTTCCATTCTGTTTTACGAGGGAACACCTTGAGTGAGTACTGACTCTATGACACTGAGGGAAAAAACAACCCAAACAACACGATTTTATGGAAAATCCAAATGGTACAACAGATAATTGTTCAGCCGCTAACAAAAATGCCGGCAGGTCAAAGCCAGGGGCTCCATGGGAGAAAGGACAGGCAATTGCACTGTGTATATGCCTATGTTTAAACATTACATTTTGTTTGTCCATTCATCTGTCAATAGACATTTGGTTGTTTCAACATTCAGGTGATTGTAAAAAAGTGCTGAAATGAGCACTGACGTGCAGGTTTCCATTTGCAATCCTGCTTTCATAAGAAGTGGGTTTTCTATATAAGATTAAGATATTGCTGTGGTTTTTTAGTAGTTACATGATCAATTTAAAAAAAATGTTTTTGGTGAAAGTTTACAAAACAAATTAGATTATCATTTAACAATTTTCTATACATATTGTTCAGGGATGTTGTTTATGTTTTCAGCAATGTGTTAAATTATTACCATTTGAATTGTTTTCCTGGTTTTCTCCTGGTTGCCTCACCACTCTTTGCTTTAAGGAAAATGTTGACCATTTGGTGTCATATTGATGATTTTTTAAAAGGGCACAGTAGTTCTCATGGATGATGCTGTTTATTTTAGTATCAATCTGGTATTTAGCTGAAAGGTAGCTTACAGAAGTGGCTTCAGCTCTGGATTTAAAGGGTATCTCAGGACAATAGGCTGAGGGGCCCTCTCCTGTCTCAGGGTTCGGTTAGTAGGCTTTTTATTTTTAAAGTATTTCATTGTCTCATTTTCTCCCATTCTAAATGAACTCATCTGTCTGAAATGGCTATTACTGGCAACCAGGCACCATGTAATCCTTCTAAGCTAGAGAAGGCCATGGTTGATGTGGACAGGAAGTTTCAGACTAGTTTCTTGTCTGAGTCTTTGGTTTCCTTCTTTCTTTTTTGATCCAGATGAGTAGAGGCCAATGGTTGTATTTTAGATAGTTGCTTTTTCATAAACTTCAGGAAATTCGTAGTTATACCACAAGATTATGGTCCTAAATTTTTATTGTAGTAAACCAATCTCACAAGGTGTTTGCTTACATATAGAAAATATCTGCAACACATTCCTATATGTATTTTATTTATTTATATATATTATATATATTATTTTTATATTTTATTTATTTATTTATGTTGTGGTGTTGTTGTTGTTGTTGTTGCTGCTGCTGCTGTGTAACCTCGAGTCAGAAATGACCTACAGCTGACCCTAGGCAGTTAATGGTATGAGAGGAGTTTGTCCATCCTTCTCCTGCACAGCAGCTGGTGGGTTAGAACTTTGTGTTAAGGGTGACCCAACTGAGTGTGGAAACTACATAACAATATCATTGATTTCACATGCAAACAAGATTCTACTGAAGATTATCCAAAAACGACTGGAACAGCACATCAGCAGAGAACTGCCAGAAGTCCAGGCTGGTTTGAGAAGGGGTCATGGTACTAGGGATCTTATAGCTGATGTTAGATGGATCTTAGCTGAAAGCAGGGAATACCAGAAGAATGTCTATCTGTGTTTCATTGATTATGCAAAGGTGTTTGACTGTGTAGATCATAAAAACTGTGGCTGACTCTGAGAAGAATGGGAATCCCAAAACATTTAATCATGCTAATGTGAAACTTATACCTGGACCAAGAGGCAGTCATCAGAACAGAGCAGAGTAACACTGCATGGTTCAAAATTGGGAAGGGTGTACACCAGGGATGTATTGAATGTACCTAGGACTGCCAAGAAAACAAACAGATTCATCCTAGAGAGGGTTAAACCAGGCTATTCCTTGGAGGCAAGGATTCTGGGACTTCATCTGACATACTTTGGACATGTTTTAAGGAGAGACAGGTCTTTGGAGAGGGACATCATGCTGGGTAGAGTAGAGGGACAGCACAGAAGGGGAAGACCCTCTATGAGGTGGATTGATTCAGTGACTACGGTAATTGGGATGGGTGTGTCAGAGGCAATGAGATTGGCACAGGATAGAGCAGGGTTTAGGGCTGTTGTACATAGGGTCGCTATGAGTCGCAAACGACTCGACGGCACATAACAACAACAGAGCTCATTGTATGTATATAGAGAGATGCAAATCAAAACCGTAATGAGATAGAATCTCATCCCGATGGCAGAGACAAAGTTTAACAGAATAGCAAGCAATAAATGTTGGAAAGAATATGGCGACATAGGAACTCTCATGCATTGTTGGTTGTTGTATAAAATCGTACAGCCACTCTCAAAGGTAGTTGGTGTTTCCTCAAAAAGCTGAACATAGAGAGTCCATGTGACCTAGCTATTCCACTGCTAGGAATAAATTCCAAGAAAAATAGAAGTGAGACACAAACTGCGATTTGTACACTGATGTTTATAACAGCATTATTCACAATAACAAGAACATGGAAACAGCCCAAGTGTCCATCAACAAATGACTTAACTGACAAATAATTGTGGTCCAGTCACACTATAGATTACTAGACAGCACTCAGGAGCAACAATTTAAAAAACTACTCTATAACATAGGAGAGGCTAGAGAGAATTATGCTGAGCAAAGGCAGAAAATAGCGCATAAGACCACTATTGTAAAAATAGAAGGAAGACCAGAAAGATGTGTATGGATATCCAAAGAGTGAAGAGAAAGGAGCAGGGGGACGGGAAGGGGGGAAGGACTGAAAGTCACAGAGTTTGGTGGGTGGAGGGTGAGGATGAAGGAATAGAAAAGATCCAGGTGGGATCTGAAAACAATAGTTAATAGTGGGCACAGATCAATTGTGATTAACTATATAAGATACAATGCGTAAGAATGATCATAAGAAACACAATGTGAATTAAAAAAACATTTTTTTAAAATTGTGTGTGTGTGTGTGTGTGTGTGTGTGTGTGTGTGCTGTCAATGAGATCTGACTGGTGCAGGAGGAGGTTGTCCTTCCTTCCCCAGCAGAGTATCTGGTGGATTCGAACTGCGCACCTCTGGGATTGCTGTGCAGCTTCTTGCCATTAGAACACCAGAGCTCACAAAAAAAAAATTAAAAAAAAATATACATAAATACTTCTATGTATAGCAAAACAGATAAGATAGTGTTCCTACAGAGACACGGGTATCCATGCACAGATACATATACACATGTATGCATGCATAAGGGAGCTCTGGTATTGTAGTTTTGTGAAGAGTTCTGCTAGTAACCCAAAGGTGGCACCACTTTGCTGGTTCAAATCCACTGGCAGCCTGATAAAAGAAAAATGAGTTATCTCCTTTTGTGCTGTTTATACCCTCGGATATGAGTTAGTATTGACTCAATGGCAATTAGCAGGAAAACCATAAATATCATAGTTGATTTGATGGCATCTAACAACAACAGTCTCCTTATGTCATGTAAAATAATCCATCTTTAAAATCTAAGTTATTGCCACCCAAGCAGATATATGCACACCCATGTTTATCGCGGCCTTGTTCACAATAGCAACGAGTTGGAAACAACCCAAGTGCCCATCAACAAACAAATGGATAGAGAAGCTGTGGTATATTCACACAATGGATTACTACGCTGCATTGAAAAACAAGGAACTCATGCAATATTATACAAAATGGTTTTACCCTGGATTATGCTGAGTGAAATATCTCAGTCACAAAAGGACAAATACTGCATAGTGTCACTTTTGTAAAATGGGACTGACATCAGGGTTGGGGGGAGACTGAGGAAGATGGGTTCAATAATGTATACTGCATTGAAACAGATGAGGGAGAGAACTGTTTGAAAGGGATATATTATTAGGTATTATTATCATGACAGGAGTCCAGAATGAAGGAGTGGATTTTGGGGGATGGACTGTATATGAAAGAATTTTTCCTTTATTTTTCAAAAAGAGAACGAACTGGTGGGGAGGGATGAGCAGGGAGAAAAGTGCAACAATGAATCAATGAAAATCCAAAGTTTCTGTAAACTTTTATTAAAATTAATGATAATAGAAAAGATCCCTAAACCGTGAAAAAAAAAATCTCAGCTATATATACCTATTCTCCTACATTCTGTTCACTCTGTTCACTAGAAGGACACTCTGGTGGTTTAGTAATAAGGAGTTGCACTGCCAACCCCAAAGTAGGTATTTCAAATCCACTATCTGCTGTGTAAGAGAAAGATGAGTAATGTTCTCCTAAGTGATTTCTAGATTCTGAAAAGCCCCTGGAGGGTCAGCTATAAAATGATTTCAACTGGACAGTGCATAAGAACAACAATAATAACATATTATCTTGTAAGAATAGTAACTCCTTAGAATTCTTCTAAAAATTTAATCTCATCTTGATATTATTGCTGATATGGATTGATACATGGGTAGCAACAATGGTCTTGAAAAGGTTTTAAATGGTGAGGGTGGTATGTCATAGGGCAAGGTTTCAGTCAAAAGGTTGCTATGAGTTGTAGTAATAAGCACCTAACAAGCCAAACATGATTCTGATTCCAGTCTTCTACCAACTACATTTTAAGAAACAGTAAATGCAAAATCACCATTAACTGTCTTCCTCAATATAGAAGAACATGATGTTAGGTGAAACAATGTTAAAACATATCCTCCTGGTACTTTCCCCCAGGAAAAATGTATCAGACATTAAATTCAACCCATGTTATACAGAAAGTTTCTGGCACAGTTTCTAACTCCATTCACTGTGTTAGTGCATTTCAGTAGAACAGTTATTATCTGATTCATCAAAAGAATATTAAGTACAAAAGAGTATAGTAAAATGATACCTGGACTTACAATTGGAAATCTTAGATCAAACACTGGTCTCAGTCACTGCCTGGATGTACAGCACCGACAAAGATACTTTCAATCTCTGAACCTCAATTTCATCAAATATAAATTTAACACAAGAATCTCTTATTCCCTTTTGTAATTATGCCCTACATAATGGAGGTGCATTTATGTCTATTAAGAAATAAGCAAGAGGCTTACACCTTTCTTAGTTATTTAATAATGTGTTATAGCATTCTTTTATAAGAAATGCCACAAGTGAATGGTGAGCACAAACAAAACTGCATTTTTCTTGTAGTTTCAAAGTGTAGATATTCAAATTCAAAGCACTTCCACTTGGACAAGTCTGTCTTTCTGCATGGAATCTAAAGTTAAGTCAGGTGCTTCTTTCTGGTTCTTTGCGGTATCCTTGTAACTGGGCATCAGTCTTCCCCATTTCTGCTTAGCTCTCATTTTACTGTCATTTCATTATTTCTAAAGAGTTTGACTCAAGTTAGCCTCAACACTAATTCTACCTTGTTGTTATTGTTAAGTGCTGTTGAGTCATAGATGACTTATAGTGACCCTATGAATGAAAGATCTGAACAGTTGTAAAACTTTCATTGTTTCTCCAAGTTCATAGGGTTTCCGGAGGCAAGCTATTAGGGAAGTGGATGCCACTCCTGCTTCCAAGCTTGTTAGCTTGTTTTAATCAGGGAGCTCCACCAAACACTCTCCACCATGGGTAACCATTATCGCATTTGACACATTTGTGTCACAGTGTTCAGCATCACAACAAACATGAGTTATCTTATGAACATTAAAAACACAACCCTTCCCTAAATGAGATTATAATCTCAGGCATAGAGGTTAGGATTTACAATATACGCTTTTGGAGGACACAATTCAATTCATAAGATCTTAACTTCCTTGACAACTCAACTCAGGTTGATAACGGGGCCTCAATTGAGTTTCCTGTGCTGTAAATAGAAGGAGACTGCTGTAAATAGAAGGAGATTGCCCATATTTCTCGAGAGAGTCTCCTGGTGGACTTGAACTGACAGAGAGGCCAGGCAAAATCTGCTATTTGCTAATTCCTCCATAAGTGCCCTCTAGTCCTACCTTAACATAAATACCATAAGCGAGTGTCTTTAAAAGCCAGAGATTTGTTAGTTTCTCTCCTGATGAACTTTGCTATTGTTGCTATGCTGAGATGATATCTCATTATTGTTTTAATTTGCATCTCTCTAATACCTAAGGTTTTTTAATATAATTTTCATTTCTTTGTTGGTCATCTGGTTTTCTTCTTTGGTGAAGTGTCTACTCATATCTCCTTCCCATTTTGTGACTGAGTTGTTTATGTTTTCTAGTTGAGGTGTTGCTGGAGTATTCTATAAATTCTAGATAAGAGCCCTTTATCAAACATCTTATGACCAATTTTTCCAGTCTCTGGGATTCCTTTTTACTCTATTTGAAGGATTTTGTTTTTATTTGCACCAGGATTTTGGCTTTTAGAATGTCATTTTCATCTATTTTTATCCTCTCCTAGTTGTTGGGGTTTTTTATTATGCTTGAAAGTCTATCCATACCATTAATAACCCACCTCTAGATTTATTCCTTTTTTTTTCTTCTGATGAACTTTAAAGTTTTTGGGTTTGCTCCTAAGTCCCTGATGCACCTCAGGTTGGGTTTTTGTGTATGATGTGAGGTGTGGATCTTGCGTCAGTTTTCTGCAGATAGATATCCGATTTTGGCAGCATCATTTGTTAAACAGGCTATCATTTCCTCACTTAATTGATTTCATCTCCTTGTCAAAGATCTGTTGCTCATAGATGGGTTGAGTTCTGGGCTCCTTATTATTGTTCTAAAGACCAATGTGTCTGTTGCTATACCAATCCCACGCTACCATGATTACTATGATTACAGTTTTATTATTACTCTGGCTTCAAATACTGGCAAAAATATGGAGAGACTGGAACTCTCATACACTGCTGATTGGGATGTAAAATGGTGAAACCGCTATGTAAGGCAGTCTGGTGCTTTCTCAAAAAATTGAAACCAGAAATACTTTTGGACCTAGATATTCCACTGTTGAGAATACACCCTAAATAAATCAGAGCTGTGGTACAAACAGATGTAAGAACACTTATGTTTGTTATACAGTCACAATAGGAATATTATATTTGAAGTAGTCTGAGTGCCTATAAACAAAGAAATGGATAAAGAAATCATGGAACTTCCACACAATGAAATATTACACAGCACTGAAAAATAATAAACTTGTAAAATTCTTCTCAACATGGATGTACGTGGAAGACCTTATGCTGAGTTAAATATCTCAGTAACAAAAGGATAAATACTGTATTAGGCCACTGTTATAAAAATAGGATCATTTTTCTATTGGATTATTTACCTTTATCTTATTGTGGTGTTCAAGTATTTTATAAATTCCGGATGTAAGTCCCTTATCTGACATGTCATTACCAAATATATTTTCCCAGTCTGTGGCTTCCCTTTTTACTCTATTGGATAAGTTTTTGGATGTGCATAGGGATTTGATTCTTAGAAGGTCCCATTCATCTATTT
>NW_006400000.1:918907-940830 GCF_000299155.1 Elephantulus edwardii
AATCCAGAATTAAGGTTGCATAGGGAAGTGCATTCGGGGTGGGAGGTGGGGGGAAGGGTCGTGGGAATTGTATACTAATGAAGGATTTTTTTTTTCTTTTTTTTTCTCTCTTCGGAGGGGGAAGCAAGCTGGTGAGGAGGGGTGGGCAGGGAGAAAATTGTGGCAATGAACGAATGGAAATCCAAAACCTCTGTAAAAATAAAATAAAATAAAGGAAAAAAAGATACAGTTCAATAATAAAAGAATAATCATCAGATTGTACAATTTGATGGGTGGAGGGGTGAGGGAAATTGAAATAATTTGTTCTTGAAAACAGTGTGTTCTAATTTTGTAAATAAACTTTAAATTAAAAAAAAAATAGGACCAGTAGAGGGGTTGAGGAGAGCAGGCAAAGAATGGATAAATAGAACAAAACAAGGAGAAACTGCATGGCTTAAAATCAGGGAAAGTGTATATCAGAGTTACATCCTTTCTACATACATATTAAATCTGTATTTGTATTCTGAACAAATAATTTATAAAACTGGTCTCCATGAAGAGGAATATGACATTAAGATGACAGAAAAAGAGCGGATGCCTTTGAGTCTTTAAGTGATGATGTTAGAGAGCAATATTAAATATTCCATAGACTGCCAAATTAGTCAGAGTGTTACTTTGAGTCAAGGATGAGAAAGCTTCACCTCTCATACTTGGAACATGTTGCTAGGAAAAATCATTCCTTGCAAAGGAATATCATTCTTGGAAAGTTGGAAAGTCAGTGAAAGAGAAGAAGACCCTCCCAAATGACACACCCTTGCTTGCTGAAAGTGAGGACTTGAGATGCTTGCTACAGAAGGTCAAAGACTACTGCAGAAATGGGCTCAAGTATGTCAGAGACAATAAGGATGGCACATGATAGGACAGGGTTCAGTTGTGTTGTTTACAGGGTCACTATAAGTTGTACTTGACTATGGCATCTGATAAGAACAACATAGAAATAAAGGAAGGGAAGGATAGTCTGAAAGGACCGGACAATTAGACATGCTTTGTATGTAAATTAACAGGTCGTGCATTACAAAGCACGATGGGTGGGAGGGAAAAATATTTTATAAGTTAATTAATGATTATCAACTTCTTTGTAAACTTTCATTAAAATCACAATTTTTAAAAAAGCATCCATGAAAAAAATTAAAACCAGAATTATATTCATTTACATTTATATACTTAAAACCTTCAAACTCAAACTCACTATCTCAGAGACAGTCTCGACTCCATCAAGTTTCTGAGACTAAATTTTAAGATGGGGACTATGCATCTTTTTCCCATAGATTATGGTTGGAATACCTATAGTTGGAATCTGGATGGATTCCAACCACTTGTCACATGCATTCCTTGGCTTATAGTACAACTACACAACCAGAGGTCCCCATTTTGAGACAAGAAGGGCAAATTTATAAGGACAGTAGGCATAGATTCTTTTTTCTTTGTTACTCCTGAGGGAAAAAAAAAATCCTCCTTTCTTTCAAGTTTCTGCAGTTATTAACTTTAGTTACTGTTGCCTTGACATTAACTCATAGTGATACTATAAAAATAAAATAGATCAAACTAGTTCCTTGTCTTTTCCATCCTCATGTATCCCACCATGTTCAAGTCCATTGTTATAGTGACTGTGTCAGTCCATAGCATTTCAGGTTTTCCTCTTTTTAACTGCCTTTGCATTTTCTTCAGTATTATGTCTTTTTCCAAGGACTAACACCTTCTAACAATACACTCAAAGTACATGAGATGAAAGCCCACCATTCTTACTTACCTCTAAGGAATGCTTATATTTCTTCCAAAACTGACTTGCTTGTTCTTTTCTCCAACACTACAATTCAAATGCATAGATCCTTCTATAGTCATTCTTCTTCTTCTTCAACTTTTAGGTGCAACAGAAGCAAATTAAAATGCTATGGTTTGCATCAGGCACAGCTTAATCTTTAAACTAACTGCCTTGTTCTTTAGTATGCTAAGAAGACTTTTCTATTTTGATTCCTTGATTGCTGCTATGATGGGTGTAGATTGTAGACCCAAGTAATGTGAAAGAATGAACAATTTTTCTCCTTGCATCACTATATTGTTTATTGGCCCAGTGCTGAGATTTTTTGTTTTCTTGATTTTGAGATTAAATTCATAATATAAGTTGTAGTCTTTGATCTTCTTCAGTAAGAGCTATAAGTCTTCTTCACTTTGCACACAATCCAGTTGCATCATCTGAATAAAATAACTTGACCAAGAAACAAAGGAACTAAAAAAAAAACACACACAAAAAACCAAAAAACAGTCCAATCTGTACTGAAAGTAGTGGCAAAAATATGTCCCCAGATAGTGATGGAATAACAATTGTGATGTTTCAGCAAATAGCTACAACCCTGGCCATGTTCAACAATCCATGTCATGATGTTTAGAAGACAGCTACTTGACAGCTACTTAAGATCTATATTTCTCAAAAAAAAGATGATCATATAGAGTGCAGAATTTATAAAACAATATCATTAACATCTCATTCAAGTAAAATCTTGTTAAAGATGTTAAAAATAATACAGGTATCAACACATTGACACTGACAACTGGCAGAAGTTCAAATGGAATTCAGAGGAGACCATGAAACAAGAAACATCCTGGGTGATTTCAGATGACTCTCAGCTGAAAGCAGAGAATGCCAGAAAGATATTTACCATGTTTTATTTACTATACAAAGACATTCATCTGTGTGGAACATAATAAATTATGTATAACTCTGAGAAGAATGAACATTTCAGAACAACTTAATTGTACTTTTGCTGAACTTTCACAAAGACTTAGAAGCAGTTGTTCAAACAGAACAAGAGAGTTTTGCCTGGCTAAAAAGTAAGAAATGTTTGTTTTAAGATTTCATGCTTTTTCTATATACATTCAATCTGGATGCTGAGCAAATAATTTAAGAAGTTGTCATAGACAATAAATAGGGATGATAGAAGAAGAGTTAATGTCTTTGAGCTGTGGTATTAGAGAAAAGCACTGAACGTCCCATGGATGGCCAAAAGAGCAAACAGATATGTCTTAGAGAGGGTGGAGCCAAAGTTCTCTTTGGAAGCAAGAATGATGATGTTTTGCTTCACATACTTTGGGCATGTTGCTAGGAGTGGCTATTCCTTGAAGAAGGATAGGATGCTGGGAAGAATAGAGAGTTGGAAAAGGGAAGGAAGACTCTCAGATAGGTGGATTGACACAGTGTCTGCTGCAATGGACTCTGTGTCAGGAAGTGTGAGGACGGTGCAGGATAGAGCAGAGTTCAGGTCTTTTGTTCATAGAGTTGCTTTGAGTCATACTCACCTGGACAGCACCTAACAACTCTTCAGCAATCTACATTAGATGGCTAATACAACATTGCTTCCTACTTTCTGTATCCCATGTGTTTCTTGGTCTTTCTAAGTATTCCTTGCCTTATGGTATCTCTCTCCTGTATGTGTGTTTGTGCTTATGCCGCTGAACTTTTTTTATGACATTATACAGTGTTAAGAAAGCAAGAATTCTCACCACTCGACATCGTGATAGATAAAGATTGAAACTATCAGCAACTTCATCTTACTTGGATCCACAATCAGTACACTTGGTACTAGAAGTCAGGAGATCAGGAGATGTATTGCAACTGAGAAAGTCTGCAGTCAGTAATACCTTCTAATTATTGAGGGATAATGATGTTAGTTTGAGGAATAAGGTGTACCTAGTTCAGGCCATGAGCTTTTCAGTCACTTGCTACAGGATGGAAAATGACTAAGGATGACAGAAGAAGAGTTGATGTCTTTGAATTGTGGTGTTTGAGAAGAATACTGAACATCTCATGGACTGGCAAAAGAACAAATATATGTCTTAGAGAAAATGTGGTCAGAGTGCTCTTTGAAGACAGAGATAATAAAGCTTCTTCTTACATACTCTGGGCATGTTGCTAAGAAAGGCTATTCCTTGGAGAGGGACATGAGGCTTGGGAAGCTGAAAGAGGAGTGAAAGAGGGGAAGATCCTCACCCAAGTGGATTGACATGACATACTGACTGCAGCAATGGATTAAAGTGTGTCAAAGATTGTGATGATGACACAGGGTTTATTTCTGTTGTTCATAGGATCGCTTTGAGTAGCACTTGTATCAAAGACACTAAACAACAACATACACAGACTTTCTCTTTGTTTTAAGAGAACAACACACACAGGGTTTGTCTTAGTCTTAAAACTAATACAAACTCTGCTTCAGGATACAATAGAAAAGGTAAACCCTATTTCCAAATAGAGTCATAGTCATAGGTACAGGGATTACTTGCTATCTTTTTGGGATAGATAAGTTAATTCATAACACTAGAAATTTTCTTTTGTTCTATTTTACATATTAACATTTTTTCTCTCTCTCACCTTTAAACAATCACCTTCTATTGTTTGCTAGAGATGGTGAAGAACGTAAGATTTTTCTTTGTACTTTTAGGGCTGTGTTTTCTTGCAAAAGTAATAGGAGGCACGGGTGTATGCAGAATAAGTATGTGTTTAATAAGTATGTCTTTAAAACCACTCTATACCCCCCCAAAGTCATTTTAATGAGAACATGACGGCAAAGAGCCCAAAAATCCTGAAAGGTAAGACACTAAATGCCCGTGTCCAGTCCAGAACTCCACTTTTCTCACTGCAAAGGACACAACTCACTACATCTCAGTCACTCACCTGCTGCCAGCAATGTTCTCTTCAGAGCTAGATCACAGACTAGAGCCTGCTCTGGAGATTTGTGAAGGAGCATCCACGTCTCCACCCTGCTTTCCTGCCAGATTTCCACTTAGACATTGAGTAGAGTTAACCTCACATGTGCCAGGCACATCACTCTCAAGTAATCTGAGGCACAGGAGCCATTCTATGTAATTAACTACCCCTTTCTCTTTGCTTTTTGGGGTTTGTAGTGTTTGGGTTTTGTGTGTTGATGCTGTTGTTGATTTTTTAATTGTTTTTTCTTCCCTGTCTGACTGATTTCAGTCTAAGTTCTTGATTTGGTATAATTTCTAAAACAAGGTAAATGACAACCTTTCTCTATTATAATCTGCTCACATTAGACTGGGAATGTTTGCCTTAGATGATAGAGCTGTGAGATTATGTTGGGGTGTAGTCTCAGAGGCTTCCTTTTCCAAATGGCTTTTGTATCCCTTGATATCCTAAGACTTCATTGTACTGATGCTCAGCTAGTTGATCAAAATATGGATAGTATGTCTAATTGAGGAACAATAACTCAACCAGATAATGGAAAAATGAAGGCATCCCTTTGAGTTAGGGTGCTGGAGAAGAGTATTGAGCATGCCATGGATAACCAGGGCAATAAATAGGTTTATCTTGGAGAGAGTGAATTCAAGTTTTTCCTTGGAGACAAGGATTTTGAAGCTCCTTTTCATATACTTTGGGCATTATGGCCAGGAGGGACCAGTCCTTGGAGAAGGACAACACAGGTTGAAGTGTGGAGGAACAATGAAAAAGACCCCGGATAAGACAGATTAAAGTGGTAACTGGGGTAATGTGATTAGGTGTATCAGAGTCCGTGAGACTGGCTCAAAATAGGGCAGGATTCAGAGCTATTGTACATATTGCTAACAGGTTTCTCCTGAGGCCAGTGTTGATTACAGATGCTAAATGGAAACTATTAGCATTACTTGATCCACTAAGCTGGTTAATTTGAAGCAGTATAGGATATCTGGTGTTGGGAAGGAAATTACTGCTTTGATTAAAGACTTGCTAAAGACTGGAGTTTGAACCACCAGTTGTTTCAAGGAAGAGCCATGGGCATTCTCCTCTCATGACAGTAACAGCTTCTGGAAACCAGCTGGAGGGTCAACTACAAGTCAGTTCTAACTCTAGGACACACAACAACAATAACAAAGGCTGAAGTAAGGCATGACCCCATCGGAAAGTTCCCTGGGGGTGTGGTCTATGCCCTAGCACCTCAATAAGATGTGATTGCATTTGGAGCACTCGGGGGCCCTCCTTTTCTACTCGCTTGGGACACCCTCCTGACTTGAGCCAGCTGCTTCAACCATGCTTGATAGTATCAACAACTGTATGAGCTACTTGAGGATCTTCCAGAGAATTGTTTTTATTAGGTGCCATCGAGTCTAGTATGACTCATAGCAACTCTATGAAAGCAATCTGAACCCTGTTCTGTCCTGTGCCATCCTCACACTTCCTGACAATAAGAACCCATTGCAGCAGTCTCTGTGTCAATCCACCCGGTTCAGGGTCTTCCTCTTCTTTGCTGACCCTCCACTCTTTCCAGCATCATGTCCCTCTCCAAGGAATAGTGCTGTCTAATGACATGTCCAAATTATGTGAGGTGAAGCCTCATCCTTCTTGCCTCCAGAAAGCACTCTGACTGCACCCTCTCCAAGACCTATCAGCTTCTTCTCTCGGCCATCACTGGGATGTTCAATGTTCTTCTCCAAAAGCACAACTCAAAGGTGTCAATTCTTTATCCATCATCTTTATTCATCGTCCAGCTCTCAGATGCATAGCAAATAATCAGAAAGACCATGGACTGAATCAAACACACACATTAGTCCTCAAACTGACATCATTACTCCTCAATAATGTGGAGATGTCCCTAACTGTAGATTTTCCCAGTGCAATGTATCTTCTTATTTCCTAACTGCTGGTGCCAATGGTGTTAACAGTGGACCCAAGCATGATGAAGCTATTAACAGATTCAGTCTCCTCTCCATCCATCATGATGTTGCCAATCTGTCCGGTGGTGAGAAGTTTTGTTTCTTGCCATTGAGATGCAATCCATACCAAAGGCTGTATTCCTTTATCTTCTGCAAAAAGTGCTTCAACTCCTCCTCACAAGAGAAGTACTAAGACCCGAAGACGCAGATGAGAGGTTTTGGATTAAGAGGAGGAGGAACATTTGGTGTTGAAAATGATGAAGTCATTTAACAGAATGAACTTTTGAGACATTTTTGGCCTCTGCCTTTTTTTGTGAATAACTTGGTTCTTATTTTTGTGCTTGTGAAAATTGTAAGGCTTTGGTGTTTAATTTAGTACTTGTTTTTGTGATGCTCTGAATTATAAATAAAACACAGGAATGAAAATTTCACCTTATTGACCATGACTTTTAAACAAGATTTTCCTAGCTATCATTTTTCAGTGTCAAATCCATTTCATAAAACCTGAATGAATGGATCGTGTGTAAGTTCTTACTGATACTGGTATTGCTGTTATTAGTTTCCATTGTCTGAAGTCTGACTCATAGACACCCTAAAAAAACAACCCAAAACCTTACCCCAGCCTGTGACATTGTCACAACCTCCAAAGTGCTCAAGCCCATTGTTACAGTCACTGCGACAATCTATTTCATCTGTGTCTTTCCTTTTTTTCACTAACGATCTCCTTTCAAAGCATGATTTCTTTTCAAAATAACTGGCAACTTCTCACAACATATCTAAAGTGTATGAGACAAAATGTCATCATTCTTGCCACTTAAAAGCACTCTGGTTCATTTTTTTCCCAGAAAAATTTGTCCTTTTGACAGTCCATGTTCAATATATTTCATGAACACTGTAATTCAGACCACCTTTCATATGCCTATGAAACAATTGAAAACACCTTGACTTTACTAAGGTGTACCTTAGTCTTTACATTGACATTCTTGCTCCTTAACATTTTTAGAGTATGAGAGACTCTTCAAAATGTAAACTTGTCAAAGCCTATATTTAGTTAATTAATTAGTTAAAACATATTAACTGATCTTTTTTTTTCCAATCGAGAGACCATAAAAGTTTATATGAGGGATGGTAACAAATATCCAAGGAGTTGTAATATGTCAGAAATTGTGAGCCCATTGGCCCCTTCTGATAGCATAGCTAGTGTCTGTGAAATGAAAGCTCCTCTCCATGACTCTGATGAACACACTGGCTACACCACTTCCAAGATGGAGTTATCTCTTCTTTTGGCATTCATGATATATACTCAACACCCTGCAAACACAATTCAAAACTATTCTCTCTTCTTTGATCTTCCGTATTCATTGTCCAACTTTCACATGTATATAAAACAATTGAAAATACAATACCATGACATGGGCCAGAGGCACCTTAATCTAAACTGACATTCTTGCTCTTTAGCACGTTAAGTGATTCTCCCAGTATGTCTTTTCTTGAATGCAATGTGTCTTGATTTCTTGACTGTTGCTTCCATGAGTATCACTTGCAGAACCAAGTAAAATTAAATCTTTTGTCAACTTCTCCATCTATCAAGATGTTGTCCACTGGGTCAGTACTAAAAATTTCTGTTTTCTTGATGTTGAGATATGACCCATATTGAAGGCTGTAGTCTTTGGTATTCTTCAGCAAGTGCTTAAAGTCTTCTTCACTTAGTGAACACTAGATAGTATCATTTACATAATACATATTGATGATGAGTCTTCCTCTAATTCTGATGCCACAATCTTTTCCATATATTTCAGTTCTCAAGTTATATGCTTATAATTATAGATTTGATAGTTATGGTGAACTATATGGAGAAAGGACTTCCCTTTTCTTCTCCCTTATCCCAGGTAAGTTGTCCATATCATTTATTGAAAATTAGAATATACAATACTCATTTCTTTGAAATTAACTTATTTCATTTTGCATCATGACCTCTAGGTTTATCCACGTTCCAATATGTTTCAAGGCAATTGGTTTTAATATTTGTGACCTACTGGCAAGAAGCTGCCCTGCAATTCGAGGCCACTAGCTGCTCTTTGAGAGAAGGATGGGCAATCTCCTGTGTGATTAACTGCCTCTGAAAACCTACTAGAGGGTCAGCTATGGGGCTGTTTCAGCTGTCAGGTACAACAATAACAACACCCTACTACCAAAGTTAAAGGCTGATCACATCCAATCATGACAGGATACCACTAGAAAATACTAATTCCTTTTAAAAAATAGCATTTAATGAATGACAAATGTTTTAGGCTTTAAAAAACCTACTTTCAATACAGCTTGAACGTCTTCCTTTATTACCATTGACTCTTGTTCATGTGGTGTGCCCTGAAAAATTTCAGTACCAATCAATTATTTATGGTTCAATCAATTCTCTCTGTGTGTTCCTTCTATCTTCTGTGATGCTCCCTAGAGCATTCAAGATATTACCCATAGCATATTTCTTAGTATTATACTGAGTATTATAATTTCTAGGCGATGCAAGAAAATTTGGAGAATGGCTCCTTGGCCAACTTACCAAAAAAGATCTATATTTGTTCCTTCTTCCAGTAAAGGTGATCCAACACTATGTAAATTATAAAGCAATATCATTAATGTAATGTGCAAGCAAAATATTACCAAAAATTATTAAAAATGGCTGTAACAGCACATCAACAGAGAACTGATGAAAGTTCAAACTGGGTTTTGAAGATGCCCTGGCACCAAAGACATGATTACTAATGTCAGATGAATCATGCCTGAAAGCAAAGAATATCATAAAAATGTCTCTTTGTGCTTTATTGACTATGCAAAGACATTTGACTATATAAACAGAATGAAAATCCTAGGACACTTAATTGTGCACATACAAAACCTATAACCAGACTAAGAGGCTGTTGTCCAAATGGAGCAAGGAAACAGTGTTGTTGTTGCTATGGTGTCATCAAGTTGAGTATGATTCATAGCCACCCTGTGAAAAAAAGATCTGAACCCTGTTCCATCCTGTGCCATCCTCACATTTACTGGCACACAAGAGCCCATTGAGGTAGTCACTGCATGAGTTCACCTCGTTGAGGCTCTTTCTCTCCTTCATCAACCCTCCACCCTTCCCAGAATCATGTCCTTCTCCAAGGAATAGCCCTTCCTGGCAACATTTCCAAAGTTTTAACTCCTGTTATTGTTGATGATTGCCGTCGATTTGAGTTCAACTCATAACAACTCTATGAACAAAAGACCTAATGCCTTTCCATAGCTATCATTGTTTCTCCAAGTTCATAGTTTCCAGAGGCATATGGTTTAGGAAGTGAACTCCACTCCTGCTTCCAAACCTGTTTTGCAACCAGGAGCTCCACCAAACACTGTCCACAATGGGAAACCATTCTGGCACAAGGTTCAGCTTCATATCAAACCTAGGTTACCTCATATAGCACATTGACAAAGAATGATGTGAAAATTGGAAGAACGTTCCTCCAGATAAAACAGCACTACCCTCATTTAGCAGTGGTTAAGTATTGTTGAGTGGAATATGACTCAGAGTAAGCTTTGCACAAAAGATCTGAACTCTGTTATATGATTAACATCATCTCTGTACATTTATAAGAGAGTTTGTAGAGTTTCCAGAGGCACCTGGTTTAGGAAGTGGATGCCACTCCTGCTTGCCAACATGAATCAGTCTGGAAGCTCATCCAACCATTGTACATAATAGGTAATGATTATGGTACTTGACACAATCAAATATTAACTAGATGGTTTTAAATCAAGAAAGATGTGCATCAGGCTTGTATTATTTCTTCATACATATTCAATATCTATGCTGAGTAAATCATTCAAGAAGCTGGATTCTATGAAGAAGAATGTGGCATCAAGATAGGCAGAAGCTTCATCAATAACCTCCTTTATGTGTTTGACATAACCTTGCTTGCTGAAAGTGAGAGGACTTGTTAACACTTGCTGCAGGAGATTGACGCCTAACTGTAGCTTTAAAAGGATTGCATCTCAATGTCAAGAAGACAAAATTTCTCACCACTGGGCTAATAGGCACCATCACAATAGAGAAAAGATTGACTCTGTTAACGATATCATCTTACTTGGGTCCACAATCAATACCCTTCCTACCAGCAGTCAAGAAATGGTTTTGCATTAGGAAAGTCAGCTGGTAGGGATTTCTAAAAATTTACTGAGGATCAAAGCTGTTAATTTGAAGACTAGGATATGCTTGATTCAGGCCACAATGGCCTTTTATATCACTTGCTGTACATCTGAGAGCCAGACAATGAATAAGATGATGCAAAAAAAGAACCGATGCCTTTCAATTGTGGTATTGGAGAATAGTACTAAATTAACCTGTAGATTTTCAAAAGAACACACATATATGTCTTGGACAAAGTGCAGCCAGAATGCAAGGCAAGGATGGAAAAACTTCATCTCACATACTTTGACCGTATTGCTAAGGGAAGCTATTCTTTGGGAAGGAACTGCATGCTTTGAAAGGTGAAGTGTCAGCAAAGACAGTATGTCCCTCAAGGAGATGGATTGGCACCATGAAACCGTAACAATGGGCTCAAGTGTGTCAGAGATGGTGAGAATGGCACAGGATAGGACAGGGTTCACATCTGTTGTTTATAAGTTAAGAATCAGGAGTTCTAGTTACCTGGTGGTAAGAAGCCACACTGCAAGCCCGGAGGCACACAGTTAAAATCCACCAGCTGCTCCATGGGAGAAAAATGGGCAATCTCTACTCTTGTCATTAAATGCCTCTGAAAACCCTCTGAAGGGTTGGCTACAGGTGGTTTCTATCTCCACAGTACACCACCACCACCACCACAACAGACTCAGCCACAGCACTCAGCAACAGTAGCCCTGGTTTGCAACAGATTCTCACACAGGTTATCTTACTTTTTTCCTCTACTCATCCCCTGCTGAGTTAAGTAGGACAAAGGTGAAGAACAGCTCTAGTACTTGTAAAATACCACACAGTATGCAACCAGTGCGGTGATACACAGCAACGCAAAACACTCAGGGAACATTCAAAGTCAAATCATCCAAAGAGACTGCGGAACTTTCTGTTTCAGACTATGATTATATCTAAGTGCCTTCAAACCATACTTTGAATATTCATTGAGAGCTATGGGCCACAAATCCAGATCTATCAATAACCCCTGCAGTGTTCTCTGTCACTCAAGCGTGTGTGTATATTTTTGAAGGAGAAATTTCTTTCTTTGCGTGTCCTATTCAAGCAAATGACAATGATTCCAATGTTATGCTTTGCTGGTAAGTTGTACACTCCGTGTGTAGGAATTTTTAAAAAGAATATATGTATAATGAACACACACACAAAAAAATTCTCTCCATTATTCTGTGCTTGTATCAGCAAAGGGTACTATAAATAGGACCTAATAAAAGGACCTTCACAAAACCCTGTGGTCATGAAACAGTTGAGCTGGGCCCCAAATCATCTGAATTCTATTTAGAAGATTAGATTGAAACCAATTTAATCCTTAAACAGAGAGACTAACATTAGACCTTAACAGAGATAACAAGATAGGGTGATAAATGGCATCAGAGGTGCCCAATAAGCCTAAGAGGCTCGGAAAAGTCTAAGAGTCATTCAATTTGCTGCTTTTCCGAGTGAATCGCTAACAGCCGCAGCCGCAGTGAGCCCTACCGGAGCTCTGCTTAGCTTGACTCATGATGGAACCCATGGAGCTAAACAGCATAATTAATGGAACTTGAGGAAGATCTAACACTACCCAACTCTATTCGCCAATAACTCCCTGCATGTTCATGGCGTGGATTGAAATTTAAACCGAACTGACACTTTCCCTTTCAAATTTAGAATTTTGTGCATACAGCCAGCCTTCAGCTGCTACTACTCCTCACAAAAAACCCTGGTGGCACCACAGTCGAAGCATTCATCTGCTAACCAGAAAATTGGCGGGTCAACCTTAACCAGCTGGACTGCAGGCAGAAGTTGAGGCAGTCAAGGCTGATTAACAGCCTTGAAAACCCTGTGGACATTTGTATTCTATACTACAGGGTGGCTATGAGTCAGAACCCAGTAGCAGTGAATACTCATTAAGAATAATAATAGTATGTCTAACATTTATTGAGTATGTATGACATAGAGTGATCACAATGCAGTGTGTAGTGAAAAGGAAGAGTTTAACAGGTGTTTGGGATTGTGAAAGTCAAATTGGCAAGGCACAAACAGCAAAGAGAAGAGTAATGTCTATTTTTTTCCCTTTTTTAAAAGAATTAAAGAAAAGCTAGCAGGGAAATCAGCCCTGAATTGAGAAACCAGGAGAAGCAGCTATTAGTCACCAGCAGCTGAATGCACTGGAGAGCCAGGGACATGCAGGAAGCATGCCCGCTCGCCTTCTAATGCTCCAGAATGGTTATTGTTTGTGTAAAGGAATTTACAACCCACTGATTCACACGGCAAAGCTTGCATTTATCTCCTTGCGATGTGTGCCATTCCCTAATTCAGATGTCAAGAAGAAAGGGGAATAAAGGTCCAATGCTAAGGACATGAAGACAAACCACTATATTTAGATATAGATATAACCCACTGTGGATCTAAGCAGCGTCATGGGGCACAAAGCCGCTTAATCTGTCTTTCTTTGCAGGTTTCCAAATTCCATCACATTTTGCAGCCACTGTGCTTCCCACAAATGTCAATCCCCTCCAATTCAGCCTCGGTGTCAAGTGACTCAGGAAAATACCCCCACATGAGCTCTCTCCCTTTCAGTTGTTGCTTCAAGCCTCCTTCAAACAAAACTCTTTTAATTTGAGGCTGAGACTACTTTCATCCATGGTACATAGCCTCGTATAACCAAACAGGTTAAAAAAAAAATGGTTCCAAGATCCCCCAATGAGGTTAATTAGAGAGTTTTAGACCAACCAAGGTCCTCCAATGAAACGTCCCACCGGGCAAGAAACTATTGGATTTCCATCTGTGAGCCTCATACCATTGGTGGCTATTGTTTAAATAAACATTACTTTGTTTTTCTTTTAAAAAAAAAATCAATACCTCTTGATGCTTGGTTAAAAGGAAGGAAAATTGCAGTATTAAAAGACTAGTATTTTCAGAGTCTTGTGATGTAAATTGCTAATTTAAAACCCAAAATATTGTTAAAGTGTCTTTATTTAATAGCAGGTGATTGCAAGCTGTAATTTTCAAGCTGTAGATGCAGATGGTAATGCCCCCCCCCCCTTTTCAGCAGTGTGGTACAATATTTACTGCAGAGCTCTGCAGACGTGGAACAGTCAACTGGGAAAGGAAACACTCCAGAAGAAGATTAGCCACAAAGTTCTTGAAGACAGAGTAGACTAATGAGACCCACTGTTGTCTCAGACCAGAAAAGGTCCTCTCCTCCTGAGCTGGAGGGTGCCGCTTGCCCTTTAAAAGCGTATGAAGGTGCTGTCACTTTCTGGCCAGGTACTCCCTAAAGTTAAAACACATGAGAAAGACAGAAACATTTAATTTAGGCTTAGTTCACTTGTTCTTTGGCCCAAAGAACCTAGGGAGAAGAGGAAAGTTGGTAACAGGTTTGCCAGATAAAATGCAAGATTCTCAGTTAGTTTGAAGTTCGCATAAGCGATGGTGTCTTTATTAGACAGAACAAGCATACACCTTAAACATGAAGGTTAAATGATCAGCAATATTGGGGACATGCGGATACTAAAAAGTTACTTGCTGTGTTTTGTTGTTGATGTTTTTTGGTTTTTTCTTTTTAAACAACTTGTTGGTTTTGTTGTTTGCCAGCAAGTTGGAATCAATCCATAACTGACCCTGTAGGAGGTTTTCAGAGGGAGTTAATCTCACAGGAAAAGATTGTTGGTCTTTCTCCCTTGGAGCAGCTGTTGGATTCGAACAGTATGTTTTTGGGATAGCAGCGCAGCTTCTTACCATTAGTGACCCGAGTTCCCCTGTCAAATATAGCTAAGAGTTGTAATTACTGATAAAAAGTGTTAATAAATCAATACCAATGTTACATTTAGAGAAAGGAGATGAAGGTGAACATGTGCTGAGCATTCTAGTTTTGAAAGGCATTGTTAGAGGAGCTTCTATTCTAGTGGGCTTTGTGATCGTGGCAATGACTTACTAGGAAAGTTCATAGTGTTTTAATAAATCTCACTGCCATCAAGCCCGTTCTGACTCATAGCAGGCCTATTATAGGACAGAATAGACTTGCCTCACAGAGTTTCTGAGACAGAAAAGCTTTAGCAAAACAAGGCATCTCATCTTCCCTCTTTAGAACAGCTGGATAATTCCAATCACTGACTTTCAGTTAGAAACAGGACATAATTGCAATTCAGAGAACTTCGGCAACTTACATAAAGTGGTGGTGGTTATTGTCGTGCGCCTTGGACATGGAACCAACCCATAGCTCACCTGCCAGCTGGTTTTCATTTGTTCGGAAGGAGATTGCCTCTAATACACCAGGATTTGGGGTTTGCTGACACTCTTAGGGGTCCTCTAGAGAATTGTTGTTGTTTTTTATTGTTGTTGTTGTTGATGTTACTAGTTTTCATCAGGTTGAGTACAACCATAGCAACACTATGGACAACAAATCTGAAGTTGTTCTATCCTATGCCCTCCTTACAATCTCTAGCTCATTGCTTCAGTCACCCTGTCAAACCCCCTGGTTGAGGCCCTTCCTCTCTTTTACCATCCCTTCATCTTTTCAAGCATGATGTCCTTCTCCAAGGAATAGCCTCTTCTAATGCATGTGAGACAAAGCTCTATCATCTTTGTCTCCAAGGAGTACGCTCTGGCTGCACTTTCTCCAAGACATAGCTGTTTGTTGTTTTGGCCGTCGGTGAGAATCTTCTCCAACACCAGAGTTCAAAGGCATCATTTGTGTGTTTTTTTTTCTAACATCCTTA
The DNA here is from genome assembly GCF_000299155.1 of Elephantulus edwardii. Taxonomy (NCBI): domain Eukaryota; kingdom Metazoa; phylum Chordata; class Mammalia; order Macroscelidea; family Macroscelididae; genus Elephantulus; species Elephantulus edwardii. The sequence continues at coordinate 934,493 of NW_006400000.1, forward strand.
GTCATTGTCCAGATCTCAGCAGCATAGCAAGTGATTGAAAAGAACATGGCCTGAATCAAGCACACTTTTGTCCTCAAATTGACATAATTTTTCCCTAATAATTTGACAAGGTCTCGGACTGCAGACTTTCTCATCACAATACGTCATCTGATCTCCTGTCTACTATTATCAAGGATGCTGATTGCAGATCCTCGTAAGATGATGTTGTTGACTGTTTCAAGCTTTACCCCATCTATTATGATGTTGCTCACTGGTCTAGTGGTAAGAATTTTTGTTTTCCTGATTTTGAGATGCAATCCATATTCAAGGTTGTAGTCTTTGATTTTCTGCAGCAAGTTTTTCAAGTCCTCCTCATTTTCAAGCAAGGTTATGTCAGCAGTATATAGGTTATCGATGAGTCTTCCTCCAATTCTGATGCCACCGTCTTCTTCAGCTCAGGTTTTCAATTTGCTCAGCATAGAATTTGCACAAATATGAAGAAAAGATTCAATTCTGACACACACATTTCTTAATTTTAACAATCTTGGTCTAGGTATAAGTTTCACAAGAGCACAATTAAGTGTTCTGAGATTCCCATTGTTCTCAATGATAGAAATAAGTTGTGTGGTCCACATAGTCGAATGTCTTTGGATAGCAAATAAATCACAAATAGATATTCTTTTATATAACATATCCTTTGCTAAACATACAGGACAAGTACGATATATATGTATATGCATAGAGAAAACTTGTTTCAAGGAACAGATGCAAAGAACTGTGAGGGGCTGGTTGTGCACAGAGTGACAAGTCCAGCTGGCTTCCATGATTGTAAGACACAGACAAGTCCTAAGTTTGTAGGTTGTGTGACAGGCCGGAGACTTGCTGATTCACCCTACTGTGGTGAACTATCAAGGCCCAAATATATAAGCCAGGTTATAACCTGGAGATTGCTACAGGGTTGTACTCCAACATGCATAAATCAGAGGACTAACAGAGTGAAGAATACGAATGTTTGGACACAATGTCTTCCTATAGGCCTGAAGTTGAATGTACTGTAAGGAAAATTCCCTTATTTTTGGCTCCTGAGCCTTCAAATGATTGCCTGAGGCCTGCCCAGTTAGTAGAGAATTGCGCTGTTAACCAACAGCCTATTTCCCCTGACAGAACCACCAGAGGCTCTGCAGGTAAAAGATGGGCAGTCTCCTCCTGTGATCCTCCACAGCTCCAGAATCCCAGTGGAGGGTCAGCTTTGAGTTGGTTCTGACTCAATGAAAATGAGTACATAATAAATCAAAATATTAATTGCATTGGGAAAATCTACTGTCAGGAACCTCTCCAGAGTATTAAAGAGCAATGATGTCAGTCTAGAGACTAAGGTGCACCTGACCCAGGCCATGGTCTTCACAATTACTTGTTGTACCTCAGAGAGCTGGACAATGACTAAGGATGATAGAAGAAGAATTGATGCCTTTGAGTTGTGGTGCTTGGGAAGAGTATTGCATATACCATGGACTGCACTGCTAAGAGAACAGCATGTCTGTTCTGGAGAGGGTAAAACCAGGCTTCTTCTTGAAAGCAAGGATTTTGAAGCTTTTTCGGCCATACTTTGGGCATGTTACCAGGAGGGACCAGTCTTTGTAGAGGGACACTATGCTTGGGAGGGCGGAGGGACAGTGTAAGAGAGGAAGACCCTGGATGAGATGGGACTGAGTTAATGGTGGTAGGTGTGTCAGAGACGGTGAAATTAGCTCAAGATTAAGCAGAGTTCAAAGCTGTTGTCTGTATGCTTGCTATGAGTTGAGTCAACTCAATGCCACATAACAACTGAAGACTAGTTGATTTAATCATGTGTAATTACAAAGCTACTGGACTACTGTTCTAAGGAACTCTGGTGCCTTAGTGAGGAGGAATTATGCGGCCAACACAAAGGTATATGGTTTGGGTCAACCAGCTGCTGCACAAGAGAAAGATGAGTAATCTCCTCCCATGTGATTTACTGCCTCTAACACACACTGAAGAGTCAGCTACGGGTCCGTTTCAAATTGACAGTACACAACAACAAGATTAGGGTTCTCTCAAACAACTGGGAACCACAGACTAGTCAAATCAACACAAAAGATAACTGTCACAGTGGCTAAGAGCCCTGTGATTTCAAAGACTGAATCCATTCCATAAAACAATGGCATTAGCTTGCATTTGTTCATTTTCTGGAAATTTGTTCACTTAGGAAATGAGGAAGAAATCTGTGTCTTTCTCCAGCCTCAAGTGCCTTCCCTCAAGCAGACAAGAAAACAAACCCCTCTATTTTCATCAATACTGTCCTTTCTTCCATCCCAGTCAGACAATGGAAGCAGTATTTGCTTTTTAAACAGGAAAGACATTTCTTCCCCAATCATGTTGCCAAGTGCTTTATAATGATCTTGTATCTTTTATTTTAGTTTATTTATTTATTTTATTTTATTTTGTTTTAGTGTGGTCTGTTGCCAAAGACCCACAGAGGATAGCCTTCCCAGACACATGGCCTTGAAGTTATTGTTGTTACATGCTATCAAGTTAGAACCAACTCACAGCTGACCAACCCTCCAGCAGGTTTTCAGAGGCAGTCATGTGGGAGGAGATAGCCCATCTTTCTCCCATGGAACGGCTAGTGGACTTGAACTGCAAACCTTTGTGTTGGTAGCTCAACTCCTCCCCGGCTAAACCACTTGTGCCAAATTCCAGAAAAACAGTAACACAGAGCCCAGGCAGGGAGGGAGAAGTGGGCTGTTGCTTGTTTACTCAGCAGCCATTCTCCTTTCTTTCTTGCTGGACTCGTCATCAGCTCAGTGATGTACTGGTCCTTGTAACTTAATAAGAAGTTTCTCGAACTTACACTAACAGGATTACAGTTAACATTTGCATGTGTTCCTTCTTCCCTTACTGGACTGAACTGACCTGACCATTGCCAAGAGGCTTCCTGTTCCTCTGCCCTGGGCTTTAAAGATTGCAACCAATAATATTCCCACCTGTTGCTTTATGCTTCTTTTGGGAGAAAAAAAAAACCCTTTTTCCTTCAATTGAGAACCACAGGACAATTTTGACGCCTTTTCCGTTAACAGTCATTGGTGTAGAGGGCAGAGTTACCCAATTCTGGCCAATGAGGCATGAGAGAAAGTCTACCAGAGGATGCTGGGAAAGATTTCTTCACACTCAAAATGAGACCCATGTAAAGAAGAGTCTTTAGCCATTGGAGGTTATCACGTTGGCACTTGATGTTTGGAGCTCTAACTGTTAATGAGATGGCAAAATGGAAAGATGGAAATTTCCTGGGCCCTTTTTGGTCTCATGGTGCTGCTGAACCAGCAGACTTCTGAGGCTGCTCTGTTTAAAGGTTTCCTTCTCAGAGTAGAATGATCTCGCTTAAACCTCTTCAGTTTGGAGCACTTGGAATTCTGATCAAACTGTGTCTTGAGTGCAAATATACTTGACCCCTGGAGAGGCAAGTGGATGGGGAGATAGGGAGATTTGAGGAGTACAGACCCTAGAGGCAAACTTTGCACCTTATGGGGCAATGAAAAGGGGAGGTGAAGGTCAGGAAAGTGGAATGTGAGCCTGGCTTTATCTTTAATCTGCACAAGCTACTCTGAGAAAGGGAGAGAAGAGAAATGTTCAATCTTATCTCTTGTAATTACAGCCTCAGAAAACCTGCTGGAGGGTCAGCAATGAGTCGGTTCTGACCTGGCAGGAATAGATGAATCAGAGAGCTTGTCACTAGACAGCTATGTGACCTTGAGCAAGTCATGTCACCTCGGCCTTTTCTTTCTTATCTGAAAATGACCAGCAATCCGTTTAAACAGTTGCTGGCTGAATCTGGGGCTACCATCTTGGTCTGCCACACTGTAGTTCTGACTGGTAGTTCACTCCCACTGTCTTAATTCCTTTCTCCTTAGCTTATTACTCCTGGCCTGAGTTTAAGGCTCTATTTAAATTCACCCTCTTGTATCCTCTAAAACTCTGACTACATTTTAGGAACTGATGCAAGTGTTACTTGGGCTCATAATAAACCTCAGGATCTGCCTTGTTTATAAGTCTTTTTGTCAAACTCAAACGAATTTTATTCTAATTAAGATACCAAAGACAAATTCTGAGACATCTACAGATAAAATTACCTATTTTCACTTTCAGGCAGCCCCTAGCATATCTTTTAAATACTGAATGCATAAACGCTAACCTTGCATATTACCTCCCAATCCTGTTCAGCTTCTTATTAGTGTTTATTTGCAAAAATATAAAAATGACTTTGCCTCATCTACTCAGCGGTATTATAGAAACCACGTACATTGTGTGTTCTCTAGCGCCATCTAGAGGATTTCAAACCAAGGGGAAACGCTGTTAAGAGGGAAGAGAAAACCAGGCACTCAGGAATCACCTAGAGCTTACAAATCCATTTCTTGTATATATCCAATAGTGCGTGTGCAATCTTTTCTTTTACAGTTTGGATAGCAGAGCAAGGGCTCTTACATGGTGTGACATCAGGGGACTGGGTAAATAACAAAAATGTATAACTTCGTGACTATGCTTTGTAGGCTAACATTGCACAAACATAACCTTGAGAGATAGAAGTCCTCACATTTAAATCAATGCTTCTTTTCTAAAAGCACATCTAACAGGATTAGTTAATATTTTAAAAATGTGTTTTCTGGATACTTGGCACCTTTGTACCCACTACACACACACACACACACACACACACACGCTCTGGCAAGTACCTTCTGAAGTTAAAGAGAAAATCAAAGAGGAGCTGATATGTGGTGCCTCTGGCCCCAGTCCCTAGGGCATGGTTTAATAATAGAAGTTACTCATAAGCGTCGGTTATGTTGAACAGAACTCAGTAGCTCCTGGACTATGCTGATTGACAGTGTTTGATATCCTTTGCTTGCTAATGAACTATTTACTGTTTTATGTGTTGAGAGTTTAGAATAAACTCACAACTGATCCCCCAGCTGGGTTTCAGAGGCAGTAAATCACACAGGAGAGAGTGCCCATCTTTCTCCCATCAGGTAGGATTTGCCTTGGCATAAATCCTTCCCACTAGGGCACCACAGCTCCCTCAAATAGACTATATGTGAGGCAATTGCAGTAATCTATGTTAACCATAAACACGTTTCTGGAAGGGTCTATGAGTTCACTTCCGTGCTGATCCTACACTAGGCATTTATCCATAAATGATAGAATTTAATCCTTTCCCCTGAGACCTCTGATCTCTAAACTTACTTAATTCTTACTTCACAGAAGAAGACATCTAAAGCAAAGATAGGTAAGGGTTTTTTCCAAGGTAGCACATTAAGAAATGCATAAATAGGATTTCAAGTCCACCCTTAGCCAGCATATTCCCTTCACTAAAGTGGATTTCAAATTTGACATTCATGCATGAAAGCTAAAGATCTTACAAACGATATTGACCCAAGAGGGGGAAAAATGCACATTAAGCTGAACCATTTGAAAGTCCTGATATTCAACCATTTTTGATCTATAAAAAAAGCACTTTTATGTGATTCAGCACAATGTAGCCCTAAATTCAAGGCCGCTTCCTTGAAAGGCTTGTAAGAAGTTAACTTTCATAATATACCACTTAATATTAACTTTGGGTTTTTCACGGTCTCCCCTGTACTGCAGGCACCAATTAATTAAACTGGATTACTTCCAAAAACATAACTTCCTCATGTATACTTATGAGCTTGTCAGAGCCAGAGCTTCTAAACAGCACCTCCAGGATGCATTGATCGTCTTCATTCCATGAGTACTTTGTGGCAGTCAGCCCTGGCCAGGCAGTTCCATCATCATTTGTTCAGAGGCACTTTGATGGATGTCTGGCTTGAACAAATGTTCCTGCTCAGTTAGCTCAATTGGCTGGAGTAAGTCTCCAAGTAAGAGTGAATTGTTGATATTGTTGTGCACTGTTGAGTCAGAACCTGGCCCTCTAGCAGGTTTTCATAGGCTGTAAAACACACAAGACATGGTCCATCTTGCTCACATGGGGCATGCTGGTGGATTCAAACCAACTGCCTTTGGGTTGGCAGCACAACTCCTTATCATTAAGCCACCATAAGTCCCTTAAGAATGAATATGGGGAGGGGAGAAAAATGACTAGAAGGGAGCAAAGAGTTGGTTAGGGATAAGTGTTGAGATGCTATTGTTGTGTTGTTAAGTGCCGTCCAGTCACTTGTGACTTATAGCAACCCTATGCACAAGATCCCTAACCCTGCTCTAACCTGTGACAACCTCATTGTCTCCAACACACATACTCCCACTACCTCAATCACTGAATAAATCTGCTTCATCAAGCATCTTCCTTCCTGCTCTGTCCCTCCACTCTCCCA
>NW_006400000.1:941485-957904 GCF_000299155.1 Elephantulus edwardii
GCCACCAGAGCTCCCCTAAGGCTGCAGTTCTTGACCTTCTGCAACAAGCGCTTCAGGTCCTCCTCAGTTTCAGCAAGCAGGGTTGTGTCAACTGCATAACGCAGGTTGTTGATGAATCTTCCACCAATCCTAATGCCACATTCCTCCTCTTACAGCCCAGCATCCTGGATGATCTGTTCAATTGATTTAATAAGACGTTGGGGAGGGCCTTTGTTTTAAAAGTCAGTTGTTACTAAATTTTGGAGGAACATTCTTCTAAGTGGCATAGCCTTCTTATGGCAATATGCTGTACTGAGGTAACCTGGGGTTGCTGTGATGCTGAACCTTGTGTCTTTGGGGTGTCAAATGCCATAATGGTTACCTGTGGTGGACAGTGCTCCTAGTTTAAGACAGATTTGGAAGCAGGAGTGGCATCCACTTCCTAAACAATATGCCTCTGGAAACTCTATGAACTTTGAGAAACGACAATAATTATAGAAAGGCTTCAGGTCTTTTGTTCATAGGGTCACTATGAGCCATGTTCAACCTAATAATCAACAACAACAACAAATGTCATGAGTACGTAAAAACATAGCTACTATGCTCCCTGGGGTTTCCAATAGCTGAATTTTGAGTTTGATTGCCAGCCCCTTTTTTCCAAGGTTCCTTTAGGAGAACTCACACTTCCAACCTTTTACTTGGCCGTCAAAAGTGTTAATAAATTACACCACCAAAACTTTTTGTTGAGTTAGAGTATCTTATTACTTTACAAAATAAAAGTCATTGAGTGTGTCAATACTCTTAAGTAACCTTGGACTTAACCTTCAATGGATTCTGCAAAACCCATAAAGCTGAAAGTCAAGATGCTCAAGACTTATCAGTTCCCAATCCAATAAAGCAAAAAACTTCTTCCTACTATGTCATTTAACACTAGCTGATTTAAAACATACAGTCCACAGCCTACTTGTACTTGGCCACAAAACATTTTCCTCTCCATTCTTATCTTTCTTATGTAACAAGGGCAAACATAATTAACATATGAAAATAAATAGATAGATACAGATATAGATATACAAACTTGGAGAAGCTATCAAAGTTACACAAGAGTTCAGGTCTTTCATTTATAGGGTCACTATGAGTTGTCTATGACTACACAGCATTTAACAACAATAACAACGACAAGAGAGCTCTGTTGGCCTAGTGGATAGAAAGTTAAACTATCAAGCCAAAGGTGGGTGATTTTAATCTGTGGCCTTCATGCCTGGTTTTAATTGTTTTTGGTCAAATCTTTTTGTAAGCGGTATAGCACTGGCCTGTCCATTTGCTGTACAGAGGTAACTCATGGTTGCTGTGATGCTAAACACTGTGACACAGATGTGTCAAATGTGATAATGGTTACCCATGGTGGACAGTGTTTGGTGGAGTTTCCTGATTAAAACAAGCTTGGAAGCAGGAATGGCATTCACTTCTGAAATATCTTGCCTCCTGAAACTCTATGAACTTGAAGAAACAATGAAAGTTATACAAGTGTTCAAGTCTTTCATTCCTAGGGTCGCTATGAGTTGGCTACTCAATGGCATTTAAGAACAACAACAAACATACAAATGTAGAGCACTATATTTTTATTGTAATTGCTATCAAGTTGGTGGCAATAAACTTTGAAGCTCTATCTAACATACTTTGGGCATGTTCCTAGGAGGGACCAGTCCTTGGAGAGGGACATTATGCTTGGGAGGGTGGAGTAAGAATGCAAGAGAGGAAAATCCTGGATAAGATATATTGATTCAGTAACTGGGGAATTGGGTACAGGTGTGTCAGAGACAATGCAATTGGCTCAAGATAGAGCAGAATTCAGAGCTACCATATGTAGGGTCACTATAAGTCAGTGTTAACTGATGGCACACAGCAACAACAACAACATTTGCAATATCTCTAAGAATACCTTACTACCAGTAAATAATAAAAACTTTACAAAGGACTATTGTATGCCATTGAGTAAAAACCATCTGACTTTCCAGCTGCTTTCCAAAGACAGTTAATAAGATGAAAGGACATTGTCTATTTTTTTTTCCCTATGGAATAGTAGGTGGATTTGAAACATGTACCTTTGGGTTGCCAGCTCAACCCCTTAGCACTAGGCCATCCAGCCTCCAGGGTAAAAAGAGTATAAACTTAAAAGTCACCAAAATTTTCTGAATCTATCAAGGAGCCCTGGTCACTTAATGGTAAGACATTACGCTACCAATGCAGAGATACACAGTTCAAATACATCAGCTGCTTCACAAAAGATGGGCCGTCTCATCCCATTGAATTACTGCCCCCAAAAATTTCCTAGAGGATCAGCAGTGAGTTGATTCTGACTTCACAATAGACAACAACCAGAATCTACAGACTATACTATAAAATTGGAACAATCCTGACCATCTTCCTCAGAAGGACGGTGAGTAATATCTTTTCAAGTGATTTACAGCCTTGGAAACCCAATAGATGTCAGTTATGAGTCTGACCCAATGGCAGTGAGTGGGAGTATGTGAATATATCTGCCTAGAAATTCCCTAAAATGTTCTATCCCTGCAGAATAGAATCAAACTTTGTATTCTAAGATGCAATTGCTAAAGCACTTTTCAGGTTATCTTAATAGTCAGAATATTTGCTGTAAAATTGAAGTTTATTTATGATACCCTTCAATGCCATAGACAATGAAGTGGAAATATAAAAATGAAGCTATCCGTAATATTAAGTAATTAACTAGAAATCCATGCTTAATATTCTCTCACGGTAAAACTCTGTGCTGGGGAGATAGGAAACATCAGAAAGCATATAAGCCAAGATAAAAACAATTCTCAATGTGATCCCTTCAATCAGATTTTGAAGGTCTCACTTCTAAACCATTTAATATTTGAGATCAGGTCATGGTATTTTTTTTTTTTCCAACTGCCTTTTTGCAGAGTAGCATGAGCAGCACAATTATTCCACTAAGTTTAAAAGGCTTCTCTTCTGTTTGTGCCTTTTAAATGATGGAATTAAACATGGGGAAAATGAAAATGCACAGGATTAGAATTAATTATGTTGAATAGGGGAGAGAGCCGGATGATTCATTTATTTATTTCATTTTCAGCAAACTGACAAATTGAAGAGACTTCCTGTGAGGCAATTAATCATTCATCATTTGTTATTTCAAACAAAGCCGAGGAATTAGACATTAAAGGTGTTTGTAAGGACCTCACGGCAAATGTAGGTGATACAAATCACGGGGTTGGCCATTGATGATGATGTCTGGCAGGTAAATGTTGACCTGGGCAAGTCTGTACACCTTCAGATTACATGGAATCATCTTACTTCTAAACAGCTAGTGTTCAATGGATTGAGTATACCCAACGTCCGGTTCTTTCAAGCCTCAAACCAAGCCCAAATTATACCCATTTTACACGATAATTGTCGATAATGTCTTCATTCAAGCTCAAGAATGCCCCAGTTTAGACACTGGTTCTTAGAGAAATGTTAAGGCATATGTTCTCATGGATTGATATGCAGAACTTTGGAAGTGCCACTGATACACTGTTGCCCAAGATTGGAGACAATGAAAAGCACAAAGAACTGAGCACAAATCAAGTACCAGACTCTGCAATCCTCGTAAATGAAGTGCAGCATTTCTTCACTGGAAACCCTGTAGAGAAACTCATTACCCACAAGAAAAATCACTAATAGGCGCTGAGAGTGTGCTGCCATGACCTAAAAGAGGAGACGGTTATTTCACATCTTCTGCGTGTTTTGGGGAGCTCCGATGGCTTAGTGGTTAGGCGTTGTGCTGCCAACCCAAGGGCATGCTGGGTCGAATCCACAGAAGCTTTGCAGAGGGATGGGCACTCTCCTCCCATGCAATTAACTGCCTCTGAAAACCCACTGGAGGGTCAAACCTATGGGTCAGCTCTGACTCAACTACACAAAACAAATGACAAGTGTATGTCTTGGTCTCCGTTACTAGAAGTCTGGACTTTAGCACTTCAAATAACTTTTGAAGGTTTGGTTGTTTTTTTAAACTCCAAAGTTGTTCATTTTTTACAAGACAAGAACAATGCCTCTAATTATGTCTCAAGTAAATCCTTTCCTTACATGTTCCTAGCTTGAATTTTTCATTTGTTCAGTTCCTCCTGATTGATTCTGAACGTTGTTATCCAGCGTGATAAAGTTTTAGACAGTGAGAGAACAGGGAGAGTTTTGAAAGTATCTAATCCACACTCTTCATGATGCAAGGAGATTTAGCAGCATACGGAAGGCAACAGCTGATTGACGGTCTATGACTACTCCATCCTAGCCTCTTATATCCAAATCCAATTTTTCATAAATATCTACAATACTGCTGCCCCGCTAGTTCGCTGAGTGCCTGCATAATCAGACAGTTAACACACTCCATGCATGTATTTTGGGTTCAAATATGTCAGAGATGATGAGGATGATTCAGGATAAGGCAGGGTTCCCAAGTCTGTTGTTCTTAAGTCAAACTCACGTCAATGGCACATACCAACAGCAACAACACTGCTACCTGAGAAATATACTTCCACTTCAAGATATTTGGAGAAAAGGAAATAAGTTCAGCATTCTGCTAAAGAACAAAGGACTACTCATCTAAATATTTTTTTTCTAATTTTAGTAAAGAAGAAATGTTGAATTCTTTCTGAGGAGGCATCTGCTACTGTTCCTTATGGCCATTAATTAAAACCAACTCACAGTAATCTTCCAACGGTGGGCTTTCAGAGGCTGTAAATTGCACAAGGGAGCTTGGGAAGTTTAGTGGTAAGGAACTGCACTGCCAACCCAATACAAGTTCAAGTCCATGAGCTGTTCAAGTCCACGGGATAAAGATGGAAAATCCTTCTGTGGGATTTACCCTCTGAAAACCCCCTGCACAGTCAGTTCTTAATGGAACACTTAATGGACTTAATGGAACACAACAGCAACACTGCAAACACTGCAGCTTTTAATATCATGATAGATGGAGAAAAGGTGAAAACTGTCAATGACTTCACCATCAATATACGTGTTACTAAAAATGGGGAAATAAGAATTGTATTACAAATTAGAACAGAGGCACAAATAAAGATTTATATACCAGTGTTCATAGCAGCGTTATTCACCATCCCAAAAACATCAAAACAGCCCAGTTGTCCAACCACAATCGAATGGATTGAGAAATAATGGTACAGTTACACAATGGAATACTACACAACACACAGGAGGAAAGATTTTGAAAATCACTACCTAACTTGGAAGGGACTAGAGAGCATTATGCTAAGTGAACTAATTCAGTCCTATAAGGACAAATACTGTCTAGGACCATTACTGTAAAAATAGAAAGATAACTAGTAAAACATGTATGAGGATCCAAGAGGGGAAAGTAAGAGCTGAGGGGTGAGGATGGGCAGGAGGGTAATCATAAGGTTGCACAATTTAATGAATTGAGGGAGGGGTGGGTAAAAGAAATGGGAAAGATCCAATGTGAAGAACAATGTATACAAACTCCACAAGTAAACCAGTTGTTGTTGTTGTTGTTAGGTGCAGTCGAGTACTAGATTACTCCAGAGGCAAGCCATTTCGGAAGTGGATGCCACTCCTGCTTCCAGGCTTGTTTTAGTCTGGAAGCTCCAGTGAACACCATCCACCATGGGTGACCATTACCACGTTTGGCACATCAGTGTCCCAGTGTTCAGCATCACAGCAACCACAAGTTACCTTTGTTCAGCAATGCACAGACCAGTGCTGTACCACCTAGAGGAATGTTTGACAGGAAAACAATTTGAACCAGTATAAAGTAAAAATTGTATTTAAAAAAATTAAAAAGATAAATGTATTGCACTGGGAACGTCTGTAGTCAGGAACCTCTCCAAATTATTGAGGAGCAATAATGTCATTTTGAGGATTAACGTGCATGGTCTTTTCAATCATTTGCTATGTTGATGATAGATAATGAATAAGAGTGACAGAAGATGAATTGATACCTTTGAGCTGTAGTGTTGGAGGAGAGCACTGAATATGTATTGAACAGGTATATATTAGAAGAGGTGCAGCCATAATGCTTTTTAGAGGCAAAGATAGTAAAGCTTCATCTCAAATACTTTGGACATATTGCCAAGATAGGTTATTACTTAGAAAGGGACATCATGATCGAAAAGGTGGAGGCACAGCAAAAAAGGAAGGTCTTCAACCAGGCGAGTTAACCCGGTGGCTACAGGAATGGGCTCAAATGTATCAGAGAGAATATGAGGATGGTGCAGAGCAGGATGAGGTTCAGATCTGTTGTCCATCAGCTCACTCTGTGTCATACTCAAATTGATAGCACCTAGCAACAATATAATTCATACAGGAAGAAATTGACCATGTTTATTTTGAGGTGCAACTGGTATATTCGAATCATTCACGATGGGTTTGACAATTCATCTCCCTATCAACTAGACCACCAGAGCTCCCTCAAGAGAAAATAGAATGTCTTACCTTCTCTAACTTTCTTAGAGCCCATTCTCTTCCAGGATCCGAAAGAATGATGTTCTTACTTCTGGTTAAGGATTTTGCCTTTAAGTGTAATACACATATTTATATATTTATAAGACATTTTAAAGTCTAGCAGATAGCAAAGTGTAAGAGTCTGGTGGCTAACATGCAATCACATGCTTTGAGGCCTCCTTGTTTCCAGGATCCCTTCATGGACTTGAGTTGAGATGCTGCCTGCCTGGAAGGACCCTTTAGAAAGTCTTAGAAGTGGAACCAAGCTGTGCCAAATAGGGAAAGGCTCACAGAAAAGTATTTAGCACTACAAGGAAAGAGACTCCCTTCTAGATAAGAATAAAAATATCTCAAAGGAATAGTTAAAAGGGGGCTGTGGCTAACTGCCATGGAGGTGATCTCTGTGCCATGCATTGAGTTGTTGCTGTTATGTTGTTAAGTGTCATCGAGTCCATAGACAACTCATAACAACCCCATGAATGAAAGACCTGAGCACTGTTCATAGTTTCCGGGGGCAGGCAGATGCCTCTCCTGCTTCCAAATGCATAGAATACAGAACATTATAATGTCCTGTGCCAAAACTATGGTATGTTAAGGATATGACTGTGTGTTTTCATTGGCTTGTTTTGTTCCCATAGATAACTAAAATCCTTTCCCTTGACAATCCCCATCTGAAGTTTCATCACCGATACTGAAATCTGGACTGCATCTTAATGATATGCACGACTTTAGTGAAAGGTGCCTTGGTTGAAAACATCACCCAGATTTCCCATATAGAAGTTAAGAATTCTATCACTGAATCACCAAAACATATCTCACATAGTCAAAAGGCCCCAAAAGCAAATCATTGATCACAGAGGATTATAGTAATCAAGTATACACACATGAAGGCTGCTGCTGATGGCTTTTGCATTTTTAGACATGACTGGATTTGGGAGCTGCAAACACTAGGAATAAAACCATGGTCCAGCTTCCCTCCAGCCTTTGATTCTTCAGCAGCCTCTGTAGCAGTGTGACCTGAATGGCAGTACAATGGCAGAAACAAGTGTGACTTCCAGATAATGATGCCCACGGGAGGAAGAGAAATGATCACTCCCTCTGGCTCTCTCCGTTTTATTTATGCATGTGTTCTTCATTTATTTTTGAAGACTGTGCGCTCTCTATTGCTATTAATGAGGCTTGTGATCCGCTGACTATCGTTTTCTTCCTGAACCTAAGCAAACATAATTCTTAGAGCCAGAGCCTGTAGCAATGAAACCTTACAACAATCTCCCCTCACATCTTTCCCTTTACACCTCATTGGCCAGAATCTGATGCTGTGGACAACTGTCAAGAGGCAAATGAGAACCTCCTACTATCCTTGTGAGAAGTGTGGTCTCCTTCAAGTGAGAAATGTGACTGTATTTGGAGAGGTAAATAAGAGAGCACCAACGTGGGGGGCTCCAGCTGGAGAGAGAAAGGAAGGAAAAGAGGAAGGAGCAGCTGTAGGAGCAGGTATTACATACAAAATTAACAATGAAAAATTACCGACTTACTTTAGTCCTGTGGCATATGAAGATTATAGTAATCCTATGAAAAATGCCTTGTATGGGCATAGTATTTTACAGTTTCTAGAAGCCTTCCAAATTTCAAAAGTAGATAAACATTAATATTCCATCTGTACAGGAAAGGTAGCTAGCATTCAACAGATACACAGAGTCAGGAAATGGAAGTTGCATAGGAGAAGCCAAATATTTAGTGAAGATTTGTGTGTTTTCTTGAAACAAAAAATTATGTTATAGTTTCAAAATAAAACAGCTACTGTTAAAAAAAAACCAAAAACCAAAATCCAAAACCAAAATGGAGCATCTACATAAGTGTTTTGATACTTCATGAAACCACACAATAACAAAAATGATCATCACATTCTTTTGTCATATTTATTCCTTTGTTTCCATTATCTACCTATCAATTTGTTTTATTATAATGACTTGTGTATTGAGACTCTACAAGCTGCATTGATGCTTCAAATACCAGCAATTTTACCTAGGACTCACAAGTCTCAGTGGCACTTCGATAATAAGACTAGGAAGAAAAGCCTGGCTATCTCTACTTCTGAAAGTTAAACCCACCATCCACTGTTGCTGAGTTGGTTCCAGGACATAGCGACCCTTGATCAAGTCTCTGAGGCTTTAAATCTTTATGGGAGTAGACTGGCCATGCAGGCAGATTTGGACAGCTACCTTTTGTTTTCATCCCAATATGTCACACACTCTGCCACCGGAGTTATGGATTGCAAGATAACACTTTTTTATTCTCTTGCCATGCACACATCATGAGAGATGAATCTCTGGATGAGGCATCACATTTGAAAACTCGGAGACTAATGTAGGAATGGAGCACCCTCTAGGAAATGGATTAACTGAATAGTTGCAAGGATACACTAAAAGAACTTGGCCTTCATGAGAATGATACAAGACTGAGAAGCTCCTTATTCTGCTGTGTACATGTTCACCCATGAATCAGACACTATATATAGAAAGGCAACTCTCTCTCTCTCTCTCTCTCTCTCTCTCTCTTTCTTTCTCCATCCTTCCATCCATCTATCTATCTATATTTACTATGTTCAACATGTCAACTATTGAAAGACACACAAATTACTTTGAAGAAAAGAAAGTCAAACTCTTTGCTGCTGAGTAAAAACTGACTCATAGTTGACCCATCAATGAGTGTCCAGAGACTATAAATTGCATGGGAAGTGATTAACTATTTTTTTCTCAGAGCAGCTGGTATATTTGAATCACCTACCTTTGGGTTAAAAACATAATTCCATGCTGACTAGGCCACTAGAAAGGGAGGTAAAAAAAGAAATGAAATTTTTCATGCAATTGATCACATTAAAATAAGCACAAATTTGAGAATCATGTCAGCTAGGAATCAGAAGATTACCAGAAGAATGTCAAGTACACTAGGAGAAAGTACTGGAATAGAGGATGAACACAGTACACAAAATGAGTGAGCAAATCTCTCTACGAGGAGGAGAGTAAGGATGTAGTGATAGAAGTGACAATAGATTAAATTAGAAAACTGGGCAGTGGTTTGGTATTCACCAGATAAAAAGAGGAGAATCCAAGAACACAAAGAAGACATGGGAGCAGAAAAGAACAGAGAACAATCATTCATTGTGGCTTTAGATTAGAATCCTTCTCATGGTGATGACAGAGACAAAGAAAGCTGGGTACACATCGCTATCATGCTTGCTCATGTAATAGATTTAGCTTGCTGTTTATTTAGGAAGCTCTGGAAACAAATCTATTGAGATTATAGTACCCAGGACACCATCTTGGCCATGTCACTTAACTTTTTGAAGCCTCAGCTTCATCCTTGGTTAAAACAAGAGAATATCAGTGTCTACTTCTGGGGAGTTGCCCTCTGGACTTAACAAAGTATTGCTTGTGAGACACATATGTTACTGGCTTATAATCCCAATTGTTATTAAGTCTATTTTGATTCATGGCAAGTCATATATGTCAGAGTAAAACATTTCATAGAGTTTTAAATAGCTATGACCTTTTGGAACTCAATGCCAGGTCTTTATTCTGAGCATGCCATCATGCTTGGAATGGTGGGGGTCAGCACAGAAGAAGAAGACTCTGGATGCAACGGATTGACACAGTGACTGTGACAAAGGGGTCAGGTGTGTCAGAGACTGTGAGGTAGGCTCAAACCTCCAAACTTTCTTTATAAATGTTGACGACTTATGAAAGCTTCCAAATATTTCAAACACGGATATTAGTATTTCATGCACTGAACATTTTTACCATCTAGAGATTGCAGGCACATGATAAAAATCCAATAAACAATGACAAGGATATCTATCCTGGAGAGGGTAAAACCAGTTTACCCCTTGAAGGCAAGGATTTTGAAGCCTCATCTCACACATTTCAGGCATGCTGCCAGGAGGGGCAAGTCCTTGGAGAAAGACATCAGCTTGGAAGAACAGAGGACCAGCACAGGAGAGGAAGACCCTGAATGAGATGGATTGACACAATGACTGTGGCCATGGGGTCAGATGTGTCCGAGACAGTGAGGTTAGCTCAAGATAGGACAAGGCTCAGAGCTGTTGTGAATAGAGTCACTGTGAGTCATAGTCAACTCGACAGCACATAACAACAACAGCCACGTGAGCAGAAAAGGACTCAAATCTTCAATCTCAACATTTAAAGAAGCAGCTTTATCAGGTGAGCAAGATGGTTTAAACAGTGAACTTGAACATGGAAACAGTCCAGGACCCCTCATTTCTGCTTCTGCTTCTGAACAAAAACAATAACATTAATGGAGAGAAGCAAAAGTAGAAATGGATGAAGATGAGCCAGAGGAACTGGTGCTATATGACAAAAGAAAAGCCCCTGATATGTGTGATGACTTCAAAATGACAATAAGATCATCGACTTCGTAGTAAGTTGCCTGAAAATTGGGACTTATGCATGACCAGTGTACCTTACCAAAATAAAGGGCCAGTTATCTGCACTCTGTAGGCAGTCAAAGGGTCTTCAGATGGTTACTGAGACCCCAAAACACAGAGACACAGACGTCAGCCTACACTCAGAGTTGATGCGCTGTTGTGACATCAGCCCAGAGCAGGGTGAGCATCCGGAGGTGGAAGGAGGTAGACACTTGGCACTGGCATAGCCTAAAAGCCAAAACAGCAGCTCTCCTCGTTGGGAGACCAAAGTAAAACTAAATGCAGCTGCAGTATGCGTGGGGCCCTATTTGCACCCCATAATCCAAATTTACCCCAGCAATTCCCAGATCTGGTGGCAGCCAGAGTAAATGAAGAATTCCCACAAATGGACCAAGTGAATGATGGACTGTGGTTGTTGCTCTGTGCTGTCAAGTTGGAACTGACCCTTCAGTGGGTTTTCCATGAATGCATAGGAGGAGACTGCCCATCCTGCTCTTACAGAGCGGCTGGTGGATTTGAACCACTTGTCTTTGGGTCTGCAATACAGTTCCTTACCACCAGAGCTCCCCTGGACTGTGGTAGCTAGTAGAAACCCAGGAAGAAAGCCACGTTTGCAAACTCAGCAGGATAGACAGTTTCGTCCTCTTGGGGAGTCAGAGAAGCAAGAGTAGAGCATTGAATCTCACTGATGATCAACCACCAACACAGAGGTTGAACTAGTAAAATTTTATAGCCCAATGTCACATTTTCTGCCACAGGGACAATGGGAAAGTCAGGGTAGGGTGAACTCAGTGTTGTTCTTGTTGATTGCCTTCGAGTCGAGCACGACTCATAGCGACCCTATGAACAAAAGGCCTGAAACCCCTCTACAACTATTGACATTTGTCTAAGTTCATAGAGTTTCTGGAGGCTTATTGTTTAGGAAGTGGATGCCACTCTTGCTTCCAAACCTGTCATAGTATGTTATTGTTATGTGCCGTTGAGTTGCCTGTGATGTATTGCTACCCTATGTACAGCAGTTCTGAATCCTTCTCTGTCCTGAGCCTGTCATAGAAGATTCAAAATTGGGTTTGTACTAGTTATTCTAATGGGAGCAGGAGGAAATAAGGAAACAAGATTGATAAGAGCTAACATTTATTGAACCCTTGAAATATATATATTTCTTTTTTCAGGCACTAGGCTAGGTAGGAACTTTACAAGGATTATCATGTTTAATCCTCCTAAGTCCATACATGATACCCTTATTTCTATTTCACAGATGAGAAATCTGAAGCAAAAACGTAAAGTGACTGCTTGATTCCAAACGCCACACGAGTGCTCTATGCAGGACGAACAGTTATTTTTCACCGCCGTCAAATCAGTTCTGATTCACAGCCAGCACAGCAAAATGAAACATCTGCTCCGGCACCAGCCTCACCATTGTTCTTCCCAAGCTCATTGCTGGAGCCACTGTGTCAAAGCATCTCATGAAGGTCTTCCTCTTTCACTTACTCCCTATGTTAACAACATGATGCCTGCCTGTGTGAGCTTGTCCAACGTGATGCCTGCCTTCATGAACTCATCCAATCTGCTATCGTCTGCAAAGTTTCACATTCTCATTTCTAAGGCATTTTCTGGCTGTATGTATGCCTATGAAGACAGATTTGTTCATTCTTCCAGCAAGCCCTGGTATAATAGTAAATATTCTCTACTATCACCATAGCTCTTCTTTATTAATCCTTGTGACACTGATGTGTCAAATGTGATAATGGTTATCCATGGTAGACAGTGCTTGGTGGTGCTCCCCGATTAAAACAAGCTTGGAAGCAGAAGTGGCATCCACTTCCAAAATAGCTTGTCTCTGGAAACCCTATGAACCTGGAGAAAGGATGAAAGTGTCAAGGACTTTCGTTCATAGGTTCGACATGAGTCACCTACAACTCGAAGGCACTTAACAACATAGAGAGAGACCAGTTGACCTAGTGGATTGAAAGTGATGCTACCAAGCCAAAGGTGACTCTAATCCACGGCCCTCAGGCCTATTTTTCCTTGTTTTTTGTCAAACATTCTTCTAGGTCGTATAGCCCTGGTGTGTCCACTTGCTGTACACTGGTAACTTGTGGTCGCTGTGAAGCTGAACACTGTGAAACTGATGTGTAAAATGCGATAATGGTTGGTTACCCATGGTGGACAGTGTTGGGTGGAGCTCCCCGATTATGGCAAGCTTGAAAGCAGGAGTGGCATCCACTTCTGTAAATAGTTTGCCTCCAGAAATTCTATGAACCTGGAGAAAGGATGAAAGTCACACAAGTGCCGAAGACTTTAGTTCATAAGGTCACTATGAATCACCTACGGTTCAAAGACACTTTACAACAATAACCATAACTCTTTTTATTAATACTTGTCCAAATTTTATATGCACATGCAGTGATTGGGGGAAAAATGGGGTTTAGGAGAGCTGCTGCACCTTAGTAACATAACATCTTGACCTTATTAATATTTTAAAGAGGTCTTCTGCTGCTGACTTGTCCAGTGAAATATGTCATTTGATTTGTTGACAGCTGAGCATTGATGGGCATTAACTGTGAATCTGAGGAAAAGGAAAGCCTTGACCAATTCACCTTTTCCCTCGTAAGAGTAGAGGCAGTAGTTTGAAAACAAAGTCGGGAACAGCAAGAGGCTCAAACTTTCTACCTTTGTGTTAACAGCTGAGCCATTAGGGTTTAGTGATTATGCCTTTAGGACTCCTTAGTTAAAAGACAGGAAGCTCTGGTGGCTTAAACGGCAAGGAGTTGTGCTGCCAAGACAAAGTTATGTGGTTTGAGCCCACCAGCTGTTTCATAGGAGAAAGATAAGCAATTTCCTCCTATATGAATAAGTGTCTCTGCAAACCCATTGGAGGGTCAGCTATGAATCAGTTCTGACTCCATGACACACACCAACACAACCATTAAAAGAGAAGAAAGAGTAACTAAGCATTGTAGGGAGTATTTTGTTGTATTTTTGGTTTTTTGGGTTGTTTTTTGTTTAGAGGGTTTGCTTTTTGTTTTTTTGGGGGGTTGGTGTGTTTTTTGTTGTTGTTGTTGTTGTTTTAGTAAAGCAGTAAAAGCCACAAGGAAAAGAGTATACAAATACTAATTTTATGAAGTACGATTCATTAAAAATATCTATTTCCCAGGTCCTTGGTGTTTTCTTCCTTGTCAGATGAAAAGAAGGACCATGCTCCTAGGAAAACGTGTGATAGCGTGTGAGGGCATCTGTTATTCTCCCCCAGTGGTAACAACTTCCTTCTCACCAAGGAGCTACCTTGGATCCAGCATCCCAGATTACCAGCAATGTGATTTTAGAACAATATAAACAAAGCAACTTAACTTATTCATACCTGAATTTACATATTGCTATAACCAATGAATATATATATATATAGAATGGAGAGAAATTATGTTGTCCACTTAACATTAAGCACACAAAAGCAAATAAGCACAAAGCCTGACTGTCACTAAAATTATATAAACTCACAACAACCCTATAGGACAAAACTGCCCACAAGATTTCCCAAGGCTCCATTCTTTACAGAGGAGACTGCTATTTCATGGCAGAGAAGGTAGACTTGAACCATCAGTCTTTTTGTTTGAAGCTGAGTGCTTAAACACTGTACTACCAGTGGTCCTTTCTGACACAAGGTATTTTCTTATTTTCTCTACTCTTCCAGCCTCTCTTTTAAATGGTTTTTTTTCAATCAGAAGAAAAATTCCCTTTCCTACCACGTTAAGGTTCAGGGGGAAATGTAAAGGGCTTCACTCCCAGACATTTTCCCAGAAGCATCTTTAAAATCAAACTACCTCTAAAAACACGAGTAATCCATTTCTAATAGAAAAATGTAAAATCTGCTAACCACAATGTGTTATTATCCCAATAAAGGTATTCCGCGGGTCAAATTCATTTCCTTCTTTATGTATATCCATCTCATCTCCTTACAGAAAAGATTTGTGACTTCCAAGAAATAAAAGGAACATATTGAATTAGATGAATAAAAATTAAACAGCAAATCAAAAGCCAGCAACAACTTGCTTTCCTGAAAGAAAGATTATACAGATCTACAAAGCCCTTAGCCCAGCTCTGAGTGACTTGTAGGCAGAGACAAGGCTACCTTCTTTTTTTCCTGAAAATTAATACACTTAAAACATTTTAATCAGCATTTCTCATCAATCCAATAGTGATCATCTCCACTTTGTAGTTGTGGAAATTCAGGTCCCTAAAAGAAAAACTCTCCTCTGATCTCGTGGGCGTTAGAAGAGGTTCAGATGTGGTTTCTTTGGTCTTGTTTATTTGGGGGGATTTTAGTGAACATCTTCAATCATTCATATACTATTTTTTATTACATTAACTGTAACACTTACAGTGTAACTGCACTCCTCCCTTTTCCTCCTTGAAATTCTCATTTCTGTTAACCCTTCCAGCCTACACTTTTCCAACTTCTGGATTTTATTCATATGCAAGTGCTATTATTTTAGTTATTTTGGTTTTGGTTTGGTGTTTTAAAAAAATAATTAAAAAATCTAAGGTCAGACAAGAAGAAGAAGAAGGAATATGAGAAAGAGCAACTTTGATCAATGATGGGAGAGTGTACACCGTAGGGAACTTGGAGAACACGCTAAGAAAGGTTGTAGGAAATAACTAACATTCTTATTGCTTAAGGAGTCATGATTTCTGTCTTGTCATGTAAACATCATTACTTCTTTTCTTTAGTAAAAATGTGCCCACTCCAACTCTGAGATCTGTAAATATATAGTAATTTGTAAACGTGTGAGTTGCCATTGTTATTTGTCATCAAGTTGCCTGTGACTCATAAGATCCTATGGTCAATAGCTCTAAATCCTGCCCTATCCTGAGCTAATGTCAATGACATCAACATATTTACCCTCATTATCCCAATTATTATGCAGTACATCTCATCCAGGGTCTTCCTCTCCTTTGCTGTCCTTCCACCCTTCCATGCATAATGTCCTTCTCTAAAGACTGGTCCCTCCTGGCCATGTGTCCAAAGTATGTGAGATAGAGCTTCAAGATTCTGGCCTCCAGAGAGTAACTTGGTTTCACCTTCTCCAGGACAGACCTGTTTGTTCACCTAGTAGTCCATGGTATGTTCAATACTCTTCTCCAACACCACAACTTAAAGGCATCAATTCTTTTATCATCTTTAATCATTGCCCAGCTCTGATGAATAACAAGTAACTGCTAAGACCCTGGCTTGGATTAGGTGCACCTTAGTCTCCAGACTGGCATCATTGTTCTCCAACACTTTGGTGCGGTCCCTGACAATATATTTGTTGTTGTTCTTCTTCTTCTTATGTGCCATCGAGTCACTTGCTACTCATAGCAACCCTATGTACAACAGCCCTAAACTCTGCTCTGTCCTGTACCAATTGCACTGTCTCTGACACTCCCATCCCAATTATCCCAGTCACTGAATCAATCCACCTCATAGAGGGCCTTCCCCTCCTGCGCTGTTCCTCCAC
>NW_006400000.1:990975-992377 GCF_000299155.1 Elephantulus edwardii
TTTTCCCCTGCCTAATAGCCCCTCCCCTCATTCATTCTTCTCCTTAGAAAGTAAAAGAAAAACTCTTTCACTGTTATGCAATCCCTCCCCCCACCCGGCCCAACTCCACTCCACTATGCAGCCTTCATTCTGGACTCCTGTCATGACAATAATACCCAAACATATATCCCTTTTAAACAGTTCTCTCCCTCACCTGTTTCAATGAAGCATACATCATTCGTCCCCTCCTTCTCTGTCTTTCCTCAAACCTAATGTCAGTCCTGTTTTGCAACAGTGTCTTAAAAGCTTGCAAGTGACACCCCAAGGTTTAATGATTGATCTCCATTAGCCTTAATCAACAGAGGAAGGAGAAGACTTGGAGCTCATAGGAAATTGATTTTGTGGCTAGTTGCTTCCACAAATAAATTCCTCCTTGGCTATGAGAACAAAGAACTGCATTGTGCCCCACTATCATTACTGAGCATTTTGGTGTAAGATTCTATGGAAGAATCCTGATACAAATATATGAAATATGGAATAGAGCCATAGAAAACAGACTTCTAAGGAGAATTTTGTGCAAATGAAGGATAAAAAGTAGGAATTCAGACAATAGTTGTTGGTTAAATGTCACAAAAAGTAAAAGAAAAAACTAAGAAACAGTAGCACCCTACCCCCCCCCCCAAAAAAATACAATATTCTTCAAATTCAATTCATTGTCACGGCGTCAGAACCAACTCATAGCTGCTCCTTTAGTAGGTCTTCAGAGGTGATGAACAACATAGATTGGGATTGCCTCCTAATCTTCTGACTTGTAGTGCCAAGGGTGTTGATTATAGATTCAACTAAGATTAAGTTACTGACAGTCTCAAAACTTTCTCCATCCATCATGGTGTGGCCGATGGGTCCAGTGGCAAGGATTTTTGCCTTCTTATTGTTGGGATGTATTTTACATTGAAGGCTGCAGTGTTTAACTTTCTGCAGCAAGTACTTCAAGTCCTCCAGCATCATCTTTTCCTACTCTCTAAAGCAATAATCCATTATATTCATTTCCCAGAGCTGCCACAAACTCAGTAACTTAATGCAACAAAAGATGGTTTTCTCACAATTATCAAGAACAGGAACTCAAAAGAAAGAAGTCAGCAAGATTGACTCTCTTTAAAGGAGAATTCGAGTAGAATGTGAATCATGATGTGGCTCCATAATAAACATGAATGGAAGCAGCAGTGAAGATTTCCAGTTACTTGGTATGTACATGAAAGTTGGCCTGTATTAATAAGGATGAACAAAGAAGAATTGAACCCTTCGTATTATGGTGTTTACACAGGTTACTGAATATCACGTGGCCCGGCTAAATCAATCAATCAATCAATCAATCAATCAATCTGCCTTGGAAAAAGTGCAACTTGAGCACCCATTAGAGGCA
>NW_006400000.1:993622-1016992 GCF_000299155.1 Elephantulus edwardii
GACGGCACAAAAGAACAGCAACAACAACAGTCCTGGAATAGTATTCTTATCATTTCATCACACACCACCCCCACTTCACAAGACCACTTCCTCATATGGTTGTTATTGATTGTTGTTATGCATCCTTGAATTGGAAATAACTCATAGGTGACACTCCAGTATGTTTCCAGAGGCAATAAACACACAGGGAAAAGTTACTCATCTTTCTCCTGCAAACTCTAGCTACACAGTTTAGGGTAGATAGCATAACTCCTTCTTACCAAACCATCAGCCTCATAATAAAATATAGTATAGACATGGGAGATATGTTTTCTGCCCTGGGAATGTATCCCTGTGGTGTGTCTAGCAAAAGTATCCTACCCCCAGAGTGCCTTTCCATAGGCATAATAAACACTGCAGCATTGTATATCTTCTTTGTTTCTAAAGTTTGTCATATGGATTTCTCAAAATAAAGTCTGTTCCTTAACCTGTGCTCTGGGATGTTGTCAAACATGTCCAATGCCCATGGCATTGTCTAAAACGACAGAGCTGTTTTTCAATCAATACAAAAGGTCCATCTATGAGTTGAAGTCGTGATTATCCATCATTAAATGGGACTGGACTCTGTTCGCTGTGGAGAGAACTCCCAACTCAATCAGGCAGGTGAGTTAATCACTCTCCCTTCCCTCAAAGGGTTTGTCTTCTGTCATCACTGCACTGTTATCTTGTCTCTGCTGAAAATGGAAAGAGAGTGCGATACATTTAGTGCAATCAGAAGTAAATGAATCCTCACCAACCAGTGGCTCTTCCATTTCTAGAGACTACATTATGAACCAGACACTGTGTATCCCACTTTGTAAACATTGTCTTAAAAGTTCTCAATTTTTTAAAAAGACAACTGAGGCTCAGAGAGGTGAAGTAATTGGCCTGAGGTTACCCAGCTCCTGAGTGATGAAGAAGAGTTTCTAACTCGGTGATGCTCCCATAATATTCCTTTTTGCCTGCATCCTTGGCCACCTGAACTGCCAGAGGCAAGCACAGAGCAGATGAATTGGGCAGGACTAGATATTAGCACACAGAATCTATCATTCTCCAGCCGGGAAAGCTGTGTCCAGGGGTCTAAACGCCCACATACGTCTCTGTAAATGGCTCATTCATTTTCAGGGAGTGACTTAGGCATTGAGGAGAAAAACAAGGCAAAGAGGACCAGAGGCACAAATCACTCTCCGAAGTAATCCTTGTCCACTGTTCAGTGTATATCAGCCTCAAATGTAAGGCCTTGTCATATCTGGGATGCTGAACATACAAGCTGAATTTTTAGAGTAAAGGAAAAGCACTAGAACCATACTTCCTGCATAGTGGCTAGGTCCAGGAAACATGCAAATGAAACATATTTGCTTTTGCAATATTTGCATAAAGCTATGTTCCTAGTCTTTCAAACATTCACCGGTTTTACAGGCCTGAAGCACCGTTCTCCTAAAACAGCAATTAAAAGAGCAAAGAAATGGTAAGTGGGAACGTGCCACAAGTATCATTACCAGGATCAACAGAATAGTCATCAGCATGAAGGTCTATTCACAGCCCACTGTGTGCCGGTTCTGTTTAGGAGCATAATCCCATTTAATCAGAAAATGAGTATTTACATTTCTTATTTTGGGCTTCTCATCTTCTCAATTCCCTTTGTATGTATAAGAAATTCTGCCCCCTAATGGGTGTGTCTGGAAAGCTGAAACTTCTCAGGCTCCCAGTCACCAGAAGCCAGAATATGTCCCAATATCAAGCATCTACATGCACCTGCCCCAGGATTTGAACAAGGAACCCATGAAAAAAAAAAGAGCAGGTAGAAGAGACTGATGTTCAGGGCTGAGGGACAGCGACAGCGGCAGCGGCCCCATTACTTTCCATGGTGTCCACTGTGTTGCATATTTCTTTGTGAAGAAGCATGAACATATTTCCCTCTTGAGTCCACTGGCTTGAATTCAGCTGTTACTCATTCAGTAAAGTCTGCACACCTGCCTGCCTCATACCTGCTCATTCTTCAATAAATCCATTTCTGCTTCATCAAAGTTGGTTTCTGTTGCTGGCAACTCAGAACTTTGGCTTACCCACCTCACAAGAATCGCTAGCTTCATCTTTGACGTGGGTACTATTATCTCTAGTCTATAACTAAGAAGCCTGGTTAGGTTCTCGACTACTGAAAGGTCAGCTTTTCAAGTCCACCAGCCGCTGTTCTGGAGAAAGATGTGGCGGGCTGCTTTTGAAAAGACTGTTGTTTGTGTTTTGCCATCAAGTTAGAAACAACTCATAGCTGACCACCCAGGGGGTTTTAGGAACCTTAAATCACACAAAGGAAATATTTCCTCCGTAGTCAGGTGGTGAATTTGAACCCTGTGCCTTAGGGTTGGTAGCACAACGTCTTACCACTAAACCGCTCAACCTCGGAAACCGTAAGGCCCATGAATCAAACTTCACAGAATTACAATGAGTTTGGCTTTTTATTTTACAACTAATACACAGTTTTCCAGTCACGTTCCTAAGGTCACATAATTTGTGAAAGTATCAAAATGTTTGACTTATCTTCAATTAATTCTCTGTATTCACTAACTAAAACTATATACCTCGTATAGTGCATTGTTAAGTGGTTTATATTTACCTATTCACTAAAATTATTGTTACTGTTGTTAGAGTCCTCTCCAAATTATAGAGAAGCAACAATTTAAGGGACCTCTCCAAATTTTCAAAAAGCAATGGTGTCGCTTTAAGGACTAAGGTGCTCCTGATTCAGGTCATGGTCTTTTCAGTCACTTTTTATACCTCTGACAGCAGGACAATGAATAATGATGGCAGAAGACGTGCTCCTTTTTAATTGAGGTGTTGGAGAAGAGAACTGAAGATCTTGTTGTAGAAAGCTGAAATAGCACACAAATGTGCCTTGGAGAAGGTGCAGCCAGAGTGTTCTCTGAAGGCAAAGATGACCAACTTTCATCTCACATCCTATTGGCATGTTGCTAGGAGAGGTTATTCCTTGAAGAGGGACAGCATGCTTGGAAAGGTGGAGGGACAACAAAGGAGAGGAAAACACTCAACAAGGTAGACTGACACAATGACTGCAACCTGGGCTCAAGTGTATCAGTGATTGCCAGGATGCTACAGGATAGAACAGGGTCCAGATCTGTTGTTCATAGAGTTGTTAGGAGTCGTATTCAACTTGAGAGCACCTAACAACAACAACAATAACTCTTTGCAAAAGCAGGGTGACACAACCTCTCCCCATGGAGCAACTGCTGGATTCAAACTGATGAATTTTCTGTCAGCAGAACAACACTTAACCACAGTCCCACTAAGGGTCTTCAATAATAATCACAGCCAATAAAGTCAGTGGTGAGGTTTACTCTGTAATACATGGAATTGCCATTGAGTTGGAATCAAATCCAGAGGAAAGGGTTTCATTTTTGTTTTTCTTTTCATCTAACTGGATATTGTCTCTATTCCCTTGTTTCCTCATTAGTATCTATCACAGATGCTGTTGTTGTTATGTACTGTCAGGTAAGAATTGACCCTCCAGTGTGTGTTCAGAGGCAGTAAATCCCACAGGAGAGGATTGCCCATTACCCACCCCCCAACAGCTGGTGGATTTGAACCCTGTGCCTTCAGCTTGGAAGTACTGCTCCTTAACACTAGGCCACCTAAGTTCCCTTATACATGTACATTTATATATAAAACACTGTACTGCGAAAGTATGGTACATTCACACAATGGAATACTATGCAGCATGCTGAAGCAATAACTCTGTAAATTGTTACCTAACTTGAGAGGGACATTATGCTGAGTGAGCTAACTCAGTCCCACAAGGATAAATGTCATATGAGACCATTATTGTAGAATGATTATAAGGATCTAGGAGGGGTGGGAGAGGCTAGAAGCAGAGGGAAGTGGATGTATAGGGGGAAGATGAAATTAATTATTAGGTTGTACAATTTGATGGGTACGGGTTAAGGGAAATTGAAAGAATTTGTTCAAATTTGTATTAAAATTTTGTAAAGAAACTAATGAAAAGAGAAAAGTCAACTTGGGGAGGGGGAAAGGAGGGACAGGAGGTAAAATGAGCAACAATGAATGAATGACAATCTAACTTTTCTGTAAACTTTTGTTAAAGTGACAATTAAAATTTAAAAAAAAAAAGATAAAGAAGACAAAAAACCAAAACAAAACAAAAACTCTGTGACGCTGATGTGGCAAATACAATAATCGTTACCCATGGTTGACACTTTTTTTTCGGGAGGCACAGAGGGTAGACTGCGGGACACGCTGCTGGGGAGCCTGGAAGCCGCACGGGCAGAAGTCGAGGCCAGAAAATAGGCGACTCCAGGCAACAGCTTCTGACAGCCTACAGGTACAAGCCCCAAGGCGGAGCCAAATTCAGTCAGGAGGCACAGAGAAGAGACTGCGGGACACGCCCCCGGGTAGCCTGGAAGCCGCACAGGCAAGAAGAAAAACACAATCTATGTCAAGAAGACAAAGATTCTCACCACTGGACCAATTGGTAGCATCAGGATGGATGGCAAAGAGATTGAGATTGTTCACAGCTTCAGTTCGCTGGGCTCCACGGTCAACACTCTTGGCACCAGCAGCCAGGAAATAAAAAAACGTATTGTGATGGGAAAGTGTGCTGTTAGGGACCTCTCCAAAGTACTGAAGAGCAATGGTGTCTCTCTGGAGACTAAGGTGCATTTGATGCAGGTCATGGTCTTTACTATCACTTGTTATGCATCAGAGAGTTGGACAATGACTATGGAGGATAGAAGGAGAATTGATGCCTTTGAGCTGTGGTGCTGGAGAAGAGTATTGAATGTACCATGGACTGCCAAGAAAACAAACAGATTCATGCTGGAGAGGGTTAAACCAGGCTACTCCTTAGAGGCAAGGATTCTGGGGCTTCGTCTGACATACTTTGAACATGTTGCAAGGAGATACAGGTCTTTGGAGAGGGACATCATGCTGGGTAGAGTAGAGGGACAGCACAGGAGGGGAAGACCCTCTATGAGTGACTGGGGTAATCGGGATGGGTGTGTCAGAGGCAATGCAATTGGCACAGGATAGAGCAGGGTTTAGGGCTGTTGTACATAGGGTCACTATGAGTCACAAATGGCTCGACAGCACATAACAACAACAACAACATGGTGGACCGTCTTTGGTGGAGCTCCCCGATTAAAACAAGCTTGGAAGCAGGAGTGGCCATCACTTCTATAATAGCTTGCCTATGGAAACTCTATGAACTTAGAGATAGGGTGATAGTTATACAAGTGTTCAGGTCTTTTGTTCATAGGTTTGCTATGTGTCATCTATGACTGGATGGAACTTAACAACAACAACATTTAATTTCAGTTATTTGTAGCTTTACAATTCAGTGGTATTTATTATCATCTCTTTGTTATGCAACCACTATCCATCAAAAATGTTCTTGTCCCTCCATGTAGAAGTATCCTTAGAAAGGATCATCATGCGTAAAAAGGTGGAGAGTCAGTGAAAGAGAGGAAGACTCTCTACCATGTAGATGGACACAGTGACTACGACAATGAGCTCAGGTTTATCAGAGGTTGTGCGGACGGCACAGGATAGGACAGGGTTCAGATCCATCATTCATAGAGTCACTATGAGTCGCACTCAACTTGACAACTGCTAACATCAAAACCACAACAAAATAGTGGTAAAAAGCTACCCCCCAATCCAAAAGGCAAGGAGTAGAATCCACCAGGTGCTCTGCGGGACCTTCTAAGAATAAAATTCCTATGCACATTCAAAAACTTCTCCAACAGGGTAAAAAAGGAAAGCCACAGACTGAAAAAGGATATTTGGTAATGACATATCTGATAAGGCATTCTATCTAGAATTTATAGAATACTCGAGCAGCATAACAAGATAAAGGTAAACAACCCAATTAAAAAATGGGCCCAGGATATGAACAGACACTTCACCAAAGAAGACATTCACATGGCCAACACACACATGAAGAAATGCTCAAAATTCCCAGCTCTAAGAGATATGCAGATTTCTTTTCCCCTTTGTTGGTGTTAGGCACTCTGTTCCCTATTGGTTCTGATTCACGCCCACTCCAGGAACCCAAGGATGAAGCACAGCCCAGTCCTGCATTCTCCTCCCAGTGTCATGATTGAGCTTATTGTTGAAAACTATGTATTGAAACACTTCCTTGAGAGCCTTCCTCTCTTTAAGTGGCTCTCTCCTTTACCGAGCATGATGCCTTTGTCGCAGCATTGGTCTCTCCTGATAACATACCTCACCACCTTTCCTTCCAAGGAGCATTCTGTCTGTACTTACTCTAAGACATACTTCTTTGTTCTTCTGGCAGTTCCTGGAGTAGTTAATCTTTGCAAAAATCTAATGCAATGTGTCCATTCTTCTGTCTTCTTTTCTCATTCTCCAGCTTTAGCACACGTATATTGTTGTTGTTAGGTGCTGTTGGGTCAACTACAATTCTGGGACCCTATGATGAAGACATTTGAATCTTGCCTTATCCTGTGCCATCCTCGTCATCTCTGGTATGCTCTACCCCGTTGTTACAGTTGTGTCCCCCTTCTGCTCTCTCTTTGACCCTTTATCTTTTGCAGTATGATGTCTTTTCCAATGACTGGACCCATTCTATTATGGTTGGGTATTTGGACTGTTTCCAAGTTCGTTTTATGGTGAATAATGCTGCTATGAACACCGTTGTACAGATTTGTGTTTGTGCCTCAGTTCTCATTTTCTCGGAGTGTATCCAAGCTGTAGAATAGCTGGGCCATATGGAATTTCTATGTTGGGAGGGGGGCCTTAATCATAGGGTCAACGCACTCTGATGGGTGGAGGGAGGAGTGGATAAAGGAAAGGGGAAAGATCCA
Organism: Elephantulus edwardii; assembly: GCF_000299155.1. Classification (NCBI taxonomy): domain Eukaryota; kingdom Metazoa; phylum Chordata; class Mammalia; order Macroscelidea; family Macroscelididae; genus Elephantulus; species Elephantulus edwardii. The sequence continues at coordinate 1,000,498 of NW_006400000.1, forward strand.
GTGTGACAAACAACAAATACGAACTTTATGAACTTTGTATGTAAACCAGTACAACACTTTAACAAAAAAAAGTAAATATAATGAATAATTTTTAAAAACCCAAACATCTTAGAAGGAATAAATGTATCAATCCATTCTCCTAGAGATTAACCAGAGAACTGTTATCCTTAGAAGGTGAGAGAAATCAGAGAGCACATAATAAAAACAGGAAAACCTCCATTATGGGAGAAGTGAGACACTGGCAACCTGACCACTGACTCATTCCAATGTCACCCTGAGCCCAGGCTGGTTATATTCCTATCTTCCCTATCTTCTCACACACAGACCAGTCCGCCTGAAGCCATTCAGGACCCAGCAGCCAACTCTAACTCCCACTCAATCCTTCTCCATGTATCCTGCCAGTGAAGCAGATTTTCAATGGTCTCTGTCTGTGGGATATTGCTACCCATTCAGGGGTAAATTTCCAATGCATGGCAGCATAATGATTCACATTAATGTTGATATTATTCATGCTGCTAAAATCCACATGCCCCCAGCTAAATCATTCCCCTGTCAAGGCTGCATCCCTGACCTATCCAGAATTCCTTCACTATATTCCTAGATTCAGTAATTGGGGCAATTGGAATGGGAGTGTCAGAGACAGGGCAATTGGCACAGGACAGAGCAGAGTTTGGGGCTGTTGTACATAGGGTTGCTATGAGTCGCAAGTGACTCGATGGCACATAACAACAATAACAAAATATTCCTAGACAGTATGTGCCTTCTTCTCAGGAGCGCAGGGCACTGGAATAGCATTCCTCTTCATGTCTTTGAATCTGTTACTTCGTCAGGGGATATTTATGTATATGGTTGATAATTAATCTCATACTACCACTGATGAGAAGCCTGTTGCCACGGCAAATGACAGGAATCAGTGCTCTCAGACTCGGTGTCAGGAGAATCTTGGGATTTGCAAAATATTTTCTCCACAAAAAATAATGATTCTTAACCTTAACACTACTGATCTGATGTACCAGAGGATTGTTGTTGTTGTTGTTATGTGCCGTCAAGTCGTTTACGACTCATAGCGACCCTATGTACAACAGCCCTAAATCCTGCTCTATCCTGTGCCAATCTCATTGCCTCTGACACACCCATCCCGATTACCTCAGTCACTGAATCAATCCACCTCATAGAGGGTCTTCCCCTCCTGCGCTGTCCCTCTACTCTACCCAGCATGATGTCCCTCCCTAAAGATCTGTCTCTCCTTACAACATGTCCAAAGTATGTCAGACAAAGCCAGGCAACACAGAGGACCCCCACAATAGCTTCTGACACGCCTCCTTGTTTTAATAGGGTAGGATTCTGTCATACATTCTACAATTTTCAACAGTATTTCTGGTATCAAGTCACTAGATGCCAATAACATCCCTCTCACTCTGCTATGAAAAAGAGAATGTCTTATTGCTTTCTGAGTTTTATCCCTGGGCTGAAATAATGTCCCTGTTGAGACAGAGCGTACAGATAGTTAAGAATTTTCTCCTTTAATTTAGAAAACTCAAAGTATGAGAGATGAAGTTTCACCATCTGTGCCCACAGGAAGCATCCCAGTTGCACTTTCTCCAAGATACATCTTTTCATCCTTTTGACAGTCCATAGAATGTTCAGTATTCTTTTCCAGCCTCACAGCTCAATGGCATCAGTTCTTTTTCTGTCATCTTTACCCGTTGTCCAGCTCTCTGAAGCATAGCACATGATTGAAAAGACCGTGGTCTGAATCAGGCACACCTTAACCTTCAAACTGACATCACTGCTCTTCAGTATTTTGGCGAGGTCCCTAATAGTGGACTTGCCCAATGCAAGGTGTCTCCTGATGTCCTGACTGCTGGTACTAAGTGGTTGATTGCTGGTCTAAACAAGATGAAATCATTGACAGCTTCAATTCTTTCTCCAGCTAGCATGATGTTGAGTGTTGGTCCTGTGGTGAGGACCTTTGTTTTCTTGATGTTGAGATGTAATCCATCTTCAGTGAGCACTTTGTATCTTCCTTACTTTCAGCAAGCAAAGTTGTGTCATCTGGATAACACAGGCTGTTGCTGTACGACACCATCAAATTGACTCCAACTCATAGTGACCCTATGAGCAAGAGATAGGAACCTTGTCCTTCATCATCCTTAAAATCTTTCAAGCGCATTATTGCAGTCACTATATCAGTCATCTCATTAAAGACCTTCTTCTCTACCCTTGAAAATATTGACACAGTGATGTTAGATGAGGTCAAATGTATTGGAGATGGGGAGGTTGGCTCAGGACAGTTTGCTATGAATCATAATTAACTCAATAGCACATCACAGCAACAACAACCACCTTAGAGATAAAGATGCTGAAACGTCATCTCACATGCTATGAGTATGTCAGGAGGCACTAGTATTTAAAAAAGACATCATGCCTGGGAAGACAAAGGGTCCGCAAAAGAAAGGACAACCCTCCAGGAGATAGACTGAGACAGTGACTATGACAATGGGATCCAGCATGGTAGAAGTCATGAGGACAGTGCGGGGTAGAGCATGGTTCCAATCTGTTGTTCATAAGGTCACTAAGAGTCATCATAAACTCAAGGGCACTTAATAACAACCACTTTTCCCAGCATGATGTCTTTTTCCAATGACTGGCCCCTCAAGCCACCATGCCCCAAAAATTGTAAAACAAAATATGCTCATGATTGCCACTAAAGAATATCCTAGCTGCATTTCTTGTTTGTTTTCTACTCTTCCACAACACTACAATTCAATGGCATTGATTCTGATCTGGTCTTCCTTATTCATTGTCCAACTTTCACTTGCATAGGAAACAATTGAAGATACATTGGCTTGGGCCAGGCACACTTAGGCCTTTAATCTGACATATTTGCTCTTTAGAACTTTAAAGAAGCACTTAACAATGGATCTGCTCAGTGCAAAAGAGGTTTTGATATCTTGATTGCTTTTTCCTTGGAAATTGATTGTGGATCAAAGTAAAATGAAATGATTGACGTCTTCAATCTCTTTTCCAATTTTTGTGATGCTCCCTATTGGTTCAGTTGTGAGGATTTCTGTGTTCTTGATGGTTTGTCATAATAAGTCTCAAATGCATGTAGAGGGTAACAATAATTAATTTTTCTTAACATTATTAAGAAATATCTTTCAGGATTGTTTTTCTCCTCATTTTACTGTTTGTTTCTGTGCAACTAACCTTAGCACTTCACCATGAGTTGGATACAAAATGTAAGTTTGATGAATAAATGTGCTGGATGTGTTTATAGATGAAGAAATTAAGTATTAATTTCTCAGCTTGGAATCTTTTAATCAGAAAAGTCCAGACAAAATTACCACTGAGGTCACTGCTAAGTGATTTAATATTTTCTCTTGACCTGGGTTTTCTTTCCTGTATCCTAGCTTGTTGTATCAAAAACACACCTCTTTTATCTCCTCTAATTGTGAAATTCTTTAAATGTTTTCATTTTATTGGAATTATCCCTCAGCCAGTCAATACTATCACTGCTTAAAGACTCCATCAGAAGGATTTTGAGCTTTCCATTTCAAAATAAGGATCACGTATATGCCCTTGGTTAATGTATATGTTGTTGTTGTTTGAGTGTCATAGAGTTGGAACCGACTGACTTTTCTGCGGGCTTTCAAAGGCCAATCAATTACACCAGAGACTGCCCATCCTTCTCCCAGGGAGCAGCTGGTAGATTCTAACTGCATGTCTTTGAGTTGGCAGCACAAGCTTCTTTGTGTCTATATTTTATTATTGGGGATAAGAATGAATTGTCCCCATCTTTCTTCATGCTGTTTTAAATACAATGCTCTACAGATGGTTTTGCCTTTGAGGTAATATTTGACAATATTTCTGGTCCTTGAGTGACCCATATAATTTATAATTGGCTATAACTGAAAGATTGGCAGTCTGAAGTCACTCAGTGATGCCAGCGAAGTTCTGGCAATCTGCATCTATAACCATGAAAGCCAAGAAAACTCAATTCTACCAAATTGGAATAAAATTGTGGTTTGTTTTTTGTTGGTGGTTTGTTTTTTTGTTTTGTTTTGTGTTTTGTTTGCTTTTTTTTGAGGGAGGGGGCTGTTTTGGAGAGGGTGAAACCCAGTTTCTCCTTGGAGGCTAGGACTTTGAAGCTCCATCTCACATACTTTGGACACATGGCCAGGAGAGACTGGTCCTTGGAGAAGAACACCGGGCTCGGAAGGATAGAGAGTGTGGGAAAGGAAGATCCTGGTTGAGATGGATTGATAAAGTAACTGGAGCAATAGGGATAGTTTGTGTTGGAATCAGCGAGACTGGCTCAGGACAGGGCAGGTTTCAGAGCTGTACATTGGACAACTTGACAGCACATAACAACAAAAAATCATGCTGGAGGATATTGTCCATCTTTCTCCTGCAGAGTAGCTAGTAAATTCACAATTTCAGAAATGTGCCACCTCTGGGTTTGCAGTGCGACTCCCTAAGTACTCCACCATGATGTCAACAGAGCTGATGCAGGAAGCCTTGCTGCTGTTTTTGTTATGTGCCATCAAGTGGGAGTCAACTCACACCTGACCCTCCAGTGTGTTTTCAGTAGTTGTAAGTCTCATGGAAGTAAATTGTTCATTTACCCCTTTGGACCAGATGGCGGATTCACACCACTTGCCTTTGGGTTGACAGGGAAACTCCTTACACTAAGCCACCAGAGTAATTTGACTCTGTAGTTAGGGAATCACTGGGAGCTTACATTTCACTCAATGACAGCACCTCCTCCTTAAGACAGAAGGACACATAGGGGAAAGAATCACAGAGAGGTCACTGGAAGCATGGTGTTAACAATGTGGAGATCGTAATAAATGTCATAAAACAAAACATGTGTGAATTGTTGAATGGAATATCAATCTGCTCTGTAAACTTTCAATCAAACCACAATAAAAAAGCTTTAAAAATGAGCTTATAAAAGAAAGACAGACCCAGTATGTAGTTTAATGCACATAAGATCATGCATTAAAGTAACCATGCATACATAACCATAAGTGGTGCACAGTGGATGTTCAATAAATGTTCATTCCCTTGCATTTTCTTAATCCTACTGTACCATGGGCATTTCTGTCTTGTTTCATTTCACTGTTTGGGGTTTTTTATTTAGAAAATTGATATAATGATGATAATGATTCCATGGAACTGTTACGAGCATTAAGAGGACATGTAAAATGCATGAGGCTTAGCGCTTAGTAAAGACTGCTTTAGTTGTGTTTACAAATTCAAATAATTCTACAGAGGACCTTTAATAGGTAGGTCAAAGTGAGGAATAAAAGAAGTCCCACAGAGATGGGCTAGTACCCTCTCTTTCCCATATCTACACCCCATATAAACTCATCCTGTATGTTAAATTCTGTGCCAGTAAGTCAATTCCAATGCTCAGGGCCCATAAGGATTGAGTAGAACTGCCCCAGTGTCCAAGACTATCAATTTATGGGCACACACTATCCCCTCCTCCTAGAGTTTCCCGTGAGTGCAAATCGCCAACATTCCAACCACCAGCCGAGAACTAAGCCACTGAGTTACCAGGGCTTCATCCTACCAGTTAAAAACTGAGAAATCATAAATCCATAAAAGTGAAATAATTTGCGCAGGAGTTTTTAGCAGGCTGGTAGTGGCTTCTTATTCTCCAGGAGTTACTAAAGAGTCTTATTTAATTTGTTTTTTAAATTTTGGCTTGCATACAAAATTTTTATACATTGTATATCTTTGGTGTATACTGTGTTTCATACAATCTTTCATTCATATTGTGTTTCACATAATCATTCATGTGCATTGTATTTTATACAATGAATTGCTGTTGCTCTATGCCAATTATTACCCATCTTTTCAAGTCCCCATTTGATTTTTCCTATCTTCACCTGCCCATATATCCACTAAACTCTGCTATCTTAGTGGTTTCTCTCTTTCCCCATTTACCACCCCCTCTCCCGTTTATGCTTCCCCTTTTGGACACCTACCTGCAGAAAATTAAAACAGGTTTCACGTCTCACACCACACAGAAAAATCAACTCAAGATGGATCAGAGATCTAAAGGTAAAGCCCCAAACCATTAAGGTCTTAAAAGACAAAATGAGACCAGACCAAAAAGCTCTAGTCTGTAGTATAATTGACTTGCAAATATAGCCAGAAATTTATAACCATGAGAGGATAACAGCGATGAATGGGGCCTTCTAAAGACTAACTCCGTGTGTTCATCAAAACCTTTTTCCAATAGGGTGAAAAGAAAACCTATAGACTGAAAAATTAAAAAATTGGCAGTACTATCTCAGACTAGGGTCTCATAAAGAAAGTTCATAAAATACCACAGAGCCTTAACAAGGAAAAGACTGATAACTCAATTACAAAATGGATGAAGACATGGGAAGACTTTTCACAGAGGAAGACATTCAGATGGCCAAAAGAAATGCTTAAAATCACTGGCAATCAGAATGATACTAAGGAGTCTTGGTAGCACAAAGGCTGATCTGCTTGGCTGGTGACTGAAAATTGATGGTTCAAACCCACTTTCCAGTTCTGTAGAAGGCACTAGAAGACCTTTCCCTAAAGATTACAGCCAAGTAAATTCCAAGAAGCAATGTTACTCAAAAACACCCCAGAAGAGCAGCCTTGAGCCAAGGCAGCAAGTAGGCCTGCTATGGCAGATGAGAGTAACACATATGTCACAGACTGGCTGGTAAGTCAAACTCTGGAAACATTTCATTTTGTTGTTCTTGAATTTGAGGAACCAAGATGTTACTGATGACAGACTGATGTCTGTGCAAAATTGAGCTGTTAAAGGAGTGGAAGTCCCCAGCTTGACTGGTATCCCTTCAGGAATTTTTTTGATGATCACCCAAAGCCCCTCCCTCCATAAAATAACTTGAACAAAAAAGTGTGTCCTCCATAACAACAACCTCCATCACCTGCTTGATTCCTTCCACAGTACATATCAGGACCTAAAGACATCATGTTTCTTTTTGTTTGTTTATTTATTTATGACTTGTCTCTCACACCACAATGTAAAGCCTTAAGAGTAGTAAACAGCCTTCTGTGCTTTCTTTGTCACTCTAATGCAGATTCTCTGGGACATCCGGTGGCCTAGTGGCAAGAAGATGCACTGCAATCCTGAAGGCACACAGTTGAGGCCACCAAGTGCTCCATGGGAGAAGGACAGACAATCTCCTCCCGAGGGATTAACCGCCTCTAAAAACATGCTAGAGGATTAGCTACGGGTTGGTTCCAACTCTATATAGTACACAACAACAGCAACAAATCCAAATTCCCAGAAAAATGTCTCATCGACATTGTTGTTGTTGTTAAATGCCATCAAATCGTTGGCAACTCATAGCAACCCTATGAATGAAAGTCCTCAACACTTGCGTGACTTTCACCCTCTCTCCAGGTTCATAAGGTTTCTGGAGGCAAACTATTATGGAAGTGGATGCCACTCCTGCTTCCAAGCGTGATTTGATCAGGGAGCTCCACCAAACACTGTCCACCATGGGTAATCATTATCACATTTGACTCATCAGTGTCACAGTGTTCAGCTTCACAGCAACCATGAGTTACCTCTGTACAGCAAGTGGACAGACCAGGGCTATACAACCTAGAAGAATGACCAAAAACAATTGAAAACAGGCCCGAGGGCCACAGACCTTCAGACCCTACCATATTTTACCATTCTGGCACACCCAAATTCTGGTGAACTCTGGGACAGAGACCCCCAATTTATCTGGCAAGTCAGCTCTGCTGACATCCACTTGGGCAAAAAGAAAGTCACAAGCACCTAGAGCATTCCATAGTTGGCTCTCTTGAAGATGCAAGAGGCCGCATCCCATCGTTGTTAGACTCTCAATAAATATTTGTAGAATCAGTGAAAGAAGAAACAAATTCTTGCCAGTGTTGATTACTCCATTTGTTTCCAATTTTTAACCCTTTGTGGTTGTTTTCAGGAGTCTTTGGATCCGTTCCAGTCACTGCAATCCCATGTGGCAGGGCAGAAACGGCCTCTAGGTTTCTGTACATTGGAATCTTTACAAGAGAATAACACTACATCATTCTGGAGCCTCCAATCCACCAACCTTTCAATTTGTTCTCTGCTAAGGATTTTAACATCATCACTCTCAGCAAATATCAATCCTATGCATCTATCCAACAGAAATATTGAATCTTAATGATAATCCAAAAGACTAACGGTTATTGGTGAAGACTGTATCTTCTTAAAGTAGAGTCCAGGGATTGACCTCACTGGATCTCAATTCAAATTCTAGGAGCTGCAGAATTTACTAGTGCTTCAGTAAAGCCCAGCTCCAATGGTCTAATATACTGACTGCCACACACATACAAGTATTAAGGTATTTCTGAGATTTGAGACTTCACTGGACTTCAGGTCAATAAACAATTGTCAAGTACTTTTCACGTGATAGTCATTGTGGGTGCAAAATAGAATCTGCTCACCAATTCAACGTGGCATGTTTTGGTAAGCATCCTGACCAAAACCATGTCCTCTACTACCACAAAGATGGTCCAAAATTAGGCCGTCAGTTTTGGAATCTCAAGAGTGCTCTTCCCAAGTGTGATTCCACAGAAGAGACTTCTCATATGTCACACTCCTATTGGGATATGTTTTTCTAGATTACTTTAAAAAATGCCCATTGTTCAAGGACCAGGTGACACAACAATCATAACAAATTTTAGTAGAGCTGATTTGAACTCACAGAGTCCTCACAGGACAGGGTGGAACTACTCATATAATCTGTAGGGATACTGACTATCACATCCTTCTCCTTTGTACTTACCTGGTAGATCTGAACCACCAACCTTTGGGTCAGCAGTCAAGGACTTAACCATTGTGACACCAGAATACTAGTTGTTTGTTGTTGTTATGTGCCATTGAGTCACTTGGAACACATACTCGTAGCACAGCAAAATCCCTAAAAATGTGATAGCTACAGGGGTTCTGGGAATGAGGAAGGAAGGCAGACAAAGGGAAAGAAGAGGGATTCAAGGACAATCTCCATTGCAGTCGGGCAGTGCTCCCCAGATACGTGACTTGGGGAAATTACTGAACATCTATCCAGTTCAGGCTCTTCATCTGTGAATCAGAGGTGATAATACATACCTCATTGACTTCTTGAGATGAATAAATGAATTAACCTGTGCAAAGGGTTCGAAATGATACTGTCATACAAGTAGGGCTCAGTAAGTAACATTTTACTATTATTCAGTTTCTTAAGTGAAGGCCTCAAGTAAGCAAACCAACCCCAATGTAGCTTTTTAAAATTTCCCATGGAAGGTTACGAACGGTGTCAAAGAAGAGAATGCCATAAATCCCCTTCCAATGTGCTTGACAGAGTTAAAGCAGCTTCCCAAAATGTCTTGATCCTCAAGGGTGCCTTAATCACCAGGAGGTTCTGTTCCCTCTCTCCTGTGATCAGATGGCCCCGCACACCCATCTGCACCAATTAGCAGGAAGCAGATTGCCCGAGACCCAGGAGAGCACCTTGAGAACAGGAGAGCCATGCCAAAAGCAAGCAAACCCTGGAATTCCACACAGGTAATGGGGTCGAAAATGAAGATGTATTAGGAGAGGAGGTATTACAACTCTGCCGATTAAGTGACAAAGTGAATAGGAATGAAAAAGTGGCATAAATTATTAAGGAAACTGAGCCACTCCAGGCAAAGGCGACCTATCAGAGAGGCTGGATATGGTGAAAGGTTGTAACTATAACCTTAGGTTTGGCTCTGATACAGTGAGGATGAATTTTTACTCCGCATATTTTCTATATACTTTTTAATAGTTTCTACATGTTTCTGCCACCTCTCATCTGACAGTTTATCATACTGTGATGCCTTAGGTATAGATGGGATTTCTTTTGAAGGTATGTCTCCAGTATTACAAACACCGGATAAATCTCATAGCTAGCAAAGTCATCCATGGTAGACCGGCTTGTATGTGTATGCCAACCTAAGGGTATAAATCAAGGCCTGATAATCTATTCCTATTGGACGCAGGAAAGGCATCTACCTCCTAAACAACATGGCTCCAGAAACTCTATGAACTTTGATAAACGTTGATAGATGTATAGGGACTATAGGCCTTTTGTTCATGGGGTTTCTATGAGTAGTGCTTGACTCAAGGGCAATCAACAATAACGTCACAATCTATTCCTTTAACACTGGCCAATGTGGGACATTGCCTGACATAGTACTGGAGGGTGAGGCATTCACATCAGAGGACCCTCAAAGTATTACTGGAGAAGCACTCCTCTTCAGAACAGAGAAGCTTTAAAATTATGTCAGTGGAATACGCTTTCAGAACCTTCATTTACTCTTATAATATAATTTAAAATGATAATAAATAGCTGAAGGTATTGATATCAGAATGTAGAATAAACAAATGAAATTGGGAGCTGTTTAAAAGGAAATGAGATGTTTGAAGATAGATATCAGGCATTAGTGAGCTGAATCGAGCTAGTATTGACAATTTTGAGTCAGGTAATCATGTGGTCTACGCAGAGAATGGCAAACCAAACACAAATGGAGTACTATTCATTCTAGTCATCATCAAAAAGAACACTTCAATATCCACCATGAAGTACAACGCTATCAGTAATAGGATGACACAACCCTGCTTGCTGAAACTGAGGAGGACCTGAGGCACCTGCTGCAGAGGGTCAAGGACTGTAGCCTTCAATATGGATTGAGGCTCAATGTCAAGAAGACAAAGATTCTCACGACTGGGCCCATTGGCAGGATCAGGATGGATGGTGAAGAGATTGAGATTGTTCACAGCTTTAGTTGCCTTGGCTCCACAGTCAACACTCTTGGTACTAGCAGCCAGAAAATTAAAAGGCGCATTGCCATGTGAAAGTCTGCTGTTAGGGACCTCTCCAAAGTACTGAAGAGCAATGTTGTCAATATGGAGACCAAGGTGCGTCTGATACAGGCCCTGGTCTTTGCAATCACTTGTTATGCATCAGAGAGTTAGACAATAACCAAGGAGGATAGGAGAATTGATGCCTTTGAGCTGTGGTGCTGGAGAAGAGTATTGAGAGTACCATGGACTGCTAGAAAAACAAACAGATTCATCCTGGAAAGGGTTAAACCAGGTGGCTTTTTGGAGGCAAGGATTCTGAGGTTCCATCTGACATACTTTGGACATGTTGTAAGAGGAGACCGGTCCTTGGAGAAGGACATCATGCTGGGGAGGGTGGAGGGACAGCCCAGGAGGGGAAGGCCCTCTATGAGGTGAATTGATTCAGTCTCTGGGGTAATCGGGATGGGTGTGTCAGAGACGGTGCGATTGGTCCAAGACAGAGCAGAGTTTAGGGCTGTTGTACATAGGGTCGCTATGAGTCACAAGTGACTCGACGGCACATAACAACAACAACAGCAACAACAACAACCCAGAAAAGCAGTTAACGGACCTATTGTCAAATTTATGAACCTAACACTAATGTCAAAAATAAATATAAATAAATTAAAATAAAGATATTAAAGATTTTGGGGGGGGGGGAATTGTACAGTCTGAAGTTGAGGAAGCATGCCCTTTAGATACATTGATAATTGCTGCTGATTAAAATGCCGAAATCAGGAATACAGAAGATTATTGGTAGTTGGAAAGTATGGTTCTGATGCATCAAGTTTTGCAAGATAGACTTTTGCAAGACCGACCGTATAGTCATTGGAAATCTATTTTTCAATAGTGACTATGAATGAAGACATAATCAGATAAAATACACAGATAACAAATCTCTCCTCCTGGAGCAACTAGAGTATTCACACTGTCTTTGAGTTCCATGTCCAGGACTGCATCCATTTGTTGAAACATATCAATTGATGATGTTGTTGTTGTTGTTGTTTAATGTCGTCGAGTCATAGACGACTCATAGTGACCCTATGAATGAAGAGCCTGTGCACTGTTCATACATAGAGTTTCCGGAGGCAAGCCATTTTGGAAGTGGATGCCGCTCCTGCTTCCAGCCTTGATTTAATAGGGAAGATCCAGTCAACACTGTCCACCATGGGTGCCCATTACCATGATTGGCACATCACTGTCACAGTCTTTAGCATCACAGCAACCACGAGTTACCTCTGTACAGCAACGCACAGACCAGTGCTATACCACCTAGAAGAATGTTTGACAGGAAGAAAATTTGAATTGATGATACTCCATCAATTCCTGGGCCTTATTTTTTGGCCAGCGGCTTCAGTGCAGTTTGAGCTTCTTCCTTTATTACCATTGAGTGTTGGTCATGTTGTATAGCCTGGAAAGGTTACATGTCACTCAATTCTTTCTTGACACAGCGATTCAGTATATTCCACCTTCTTTTTGCTTTCTGTATCATTCTATATTTTGCCTATAGAACTCTTCAGTATTGCAATTTGAGGCTTGCATTTGTTTTTCATTTCTTTCAGGTTAGGAAATGTGGAGCATGTTACCTTTTGATTTTTCTAACTCCAGTTATTTCATACTTTTGCCTTCTGGAGCTGTCTTTTGAAATCTCTTTTATTGTATTATCAATTTTTTTGTTTTGCTTCATGAGCGGCTATTTGAAATGGAAGAACCTGCTCAGTATTTTTGAAGCAGGAAGAAGTGGAGGAAATATTAAGATTGCAATGATGAAAGATTCTACATGGAAAGCAGTGAGCTCTGGTGGCTTAGTGATAAGGAGTCACACGGTCAAATCAGAAGCACACAGTCCAAACCCACCAGCTACTCTGCAGGAGAAAGATTAGCAGTCTCCCCACAGGAAAGTTCATTGGAGGGTCAGCGATGGGAAAGTTCCACCTTGACAGTACACAACAACAACAACTACAGGCAAAATATTAAAGAACACAAAAAGTGTCAAAAGAAAAGAAAGGGATATACAGAGTCACTACATCAGATGAATTTAGTGCACATTCTCCCATTTCAGGAGGTAGCATACGATTAGGAACTGATGATATTTAAAGAAAATGCCCAAGCTGCACGGAATTCAATAGCGCAAAACAAAGCACCTGAAATTCACAAAATATCAATTCAGATGTTTAAATAAACAATTGCAACCTTGGAGACATTGATTCATCTAAGCTATGAAATTTGGAAGACAGTTGACTGACCAATCAGTTGGAAGAAATCTGCATTTTTGCCAACTCTTTCCAACAAACTTTGGAAACACAAACAGTATTATCATTATCCAGGCAAGTAAAATTTTGCTGAAAATAGGACATAGAATCAAGAATTGCACTACTTACTAGTAATCCTATTGTTTTTACAATAGTGGTCTTACGCAGTATTTGTCTTTATGAGCTTGAGTTACTAGTAAGGTATATATGAATATCCAAAGAGGGCCGGTGTGGGAAAGGGGAGGAGGGGTGGCAGGGTGTATGGTGGGAGAATTAGAATCCAGATTGACAGAACTTAGTAGATGTAGGGATCAGATGAAGGCATTGGGGAAAAGCCAATGGAGATCTGAAAGGACTGGGTAATGGTGGTCATAGATCAGTGATTATTAATTTTATAATACACAACATAAGAATTTGTGAAATACTGCACAACATGAATTAATCTAAAGCAAATTGTACTGAGGGACATATCAGGTATTCTTGGTAAAAAAAAACTGATGTGAAAAAATTAGCAATACATAGAAACAAGGTTTAGCACTTTTACACATGGAAAGCCATCATGCTTAGAATAGTAGAGGGTCCATGAAAAACAAGAAGATTGTCAATGAAATGGATTAATGCAGTGGCTGCAAATGGCTGAAATGTAGCAGTGACTGTGGTTAGGAAAGAACTGTATTTCATTCTGTGGCACCTGGGTTATCATGAGTCAGAATAACAACATGTAACAATAACAAGATTTTTAAAGATCTCTTCAGTTCTCTAGTAACCTACCTCCATCCACGGCAAAAATAACAGAAATATCTTAAAATTAACAAAATAAAGAAAACAAATATGCATAATGTATAATCAGACAAATGGGCAGAAATATCTGCTTTAAATCCGGAAGCAGGACAATGACTGAGGATGACAGAAGAAGAATTAATGCCCTTGAATTGTGGACCTGAGAAGAGTATTGAACTTGGACTCAAGGACTGTCAAAAGAGCAAACAGTTCTACTCTGGATAGAGTTAAATCAGGTTGTGCTTGGAGGCAAGGATTTTTAAGCTCCCTCTCACATACTTTGGGTATGTTGCCGGGAGGGAACAATCCTTGAAGAAGGACATTAGGTTTAAAAGGAAGGAGGGTCGGTGCAGGAGAGGAAGACCCTAAATGAGATGGATTGACACAGTGACTGTTGTAATGGGGGCAAGTGTGTCAGAGACAGTGATATTGGCTTAAGATAGAGCCAGTGACTATTTCAAAAGTGGATGACACTCCTGTTGTTTATCTGTGTATCACTGACTATGCAAAAGCATTTGACTGTGTGGATCATAACAAACTGTGCCTGACTCTGAGAAGAATGGGAATCCCAGAACACTTGATCGTGCTAATGAGAAACCTATACTTAGACCAAGAGGCAGCCATCAGAACAAAGCAAGGAAACACTGCATGGTTCAAAATTGGGAAGGGCGTACACCCAGAATGTGTCCTGTCTCCATACCTTTTCAACATGTATGCAGAACAGATTATCCAAGAGGCTAGGCTCTATGAGGAGAAATGTGGCATCAGGATTGGTGGAAGATCTATTAACAATCTGCGCTATGCAGATGACACAACCCTACTTGCTGAAACTGAGGAGGACCTGAAACACTTGCTGCTGATGGTCAAGGACTGCAGCCTTCAATATGGATTGAGGCTCAATGTCAAGAAGACAAAGGTTCTCACCACTGGACCAATTGGCAGCATCAGGATGGATGGTGAAGAGATTGAGATTGTTCACAGCTTTAGTTTTCTTGGCTCCACAGTCAACGCCCTTGGCACCAGCAGCCAGGAAATTAAAAGACGTATTGCCATGGGAAAGTCTGCTGTTAGGGACCTCTCCAAAGTACTGAAGAGCAATAGTGTCACTCTGGAGACTAAGGTGCATCTGACACAGGCCATGCATGGTCTTTGCAATCACTTGTTATGCATCAGAGAGTTGGACTAGGGAAGATAGAGGAGAATTGATGCCTTTGAGCTATGGTGCTAGAGAAGACTATTGAATGTACCATAAACTGCTAAGAAAACAAACAGGTTGATCCTAGAGAGGGTTAAACGGAGCAGCTCCTTGGAGGCAAGGATTCGGAGGCTTTGTCTGACATACTTTGGACATGTTGTAAGGAGGGACCTGGCCTTGGAGAGGGACATCATGCTTGGGAGGGTGGAGAGACAGCACAGGAGAGGAAGGCCCTTTATGAGGTAGATTGATTCAGTGACTGGGGTAATTGGGATGGGAGTGTCAGGGACAGTGCGATTGGCACAGGCAGAGCAGAGTTTAGGGCTATGAATCATAAGCAACTCGACGGCACATAACAACATCACCATTAAACTATGCCTTTCATTATTCTGTCTGTCCAGATCACCACCAGATCTTTCATATTTCCTTTTACTCCCTCTCCCTCCACCCACCAAATTGTGGGACCCTATGATTCCCCCCTGCCCACCCTCACCCCTCAGTTCTCAACCTTTCCCCCTTAATCCCCACATACCTTTTACTAGTTATCATTTTACTTTTACACTAATGGTCCTATGCAGTATTTATTCTAATGAGGCTGAGTTTGTTCACTCATCCTAATGCCCTCCAATCTCTCCCAAGTTATGTGGTAATTTTAAAAGTCATTGTTCCTGAGTGCTACATAGTATCCCATCCTGTGAATGTACCACCATTTCTAAATCCATTTGATTGTGATTGGACATTTGGACTGTTTCCATGTTCTTGGCAGTTGTGAAAAATTTTGCTATGAATGTTACCATGAATGTTGCTATGAATGTTTTCTTGGTCAAAAGAATCTAGTTTAAAAACTTTGAGCAATACATAGAAACAAGGTTTAGCAGTTTTACACATAGATATGTTTTCATTTTAAAAAAAAAATAAAAAAACTATCAAGAACAAGACATTTAGATCCAACATTTCATACTCTAGTCACAAGTGAATGTTTTGGTCTCTCTCTCTCTCTCTCAAATTTTGCCTAGGGCAGTCTTTTGTAGTTTGCTTGGAAATAGGTTTTGTGGCCCAGAGGTACTCAGACTAGGGGCTAACAGTAATTATGCATGATGAATGACTAGCTTCAGAGGAAATCAGAACTCAGAGAGACCTTTTATCTACTAGGAGTCAAAAGCACCTGTTGCTCTGGCTCTAAGTGCCTTTCTCAGTTTTGAATCTCCATTGGGAGGTCATGCTGAGATGTGCAGGCACACCTTGAAGACACTATAGTTTACAATCCAGCCAATGCAATTAAAAAAAATCACTAAATCTAGTAACATGGGCTTTATTTCCCCAGTGCATATTAAAACATGTTAACTTCATAGTAGATTGTTGTTGTTGTTGTGGTGGTGGTGGTGGTGG
>NW_006400000.1:1017092-1027842 GCF_000299155.1 Elephantulus edwardii
GAGGTGGTGGAGGTGGTGGTGGTGGTGGTGCTGGTGGTGGTGGTGGTGGTGGTGATGTACCATCAAGTCTGAATCAACCCATAGTTGACCCTCCAGCAGGTTTTCAGAGGTATGCACAGAAAGAGATTTTCCATCTTTCTCCAGTGAGGCAGCTGGTGGCCTCGAAACACGTGCCTTCTGGGTTGCCACTAGGCCACCAGAGCTCCCTTTATAGTAGATGATTATATTACTTTGTACTATACTATATAGTATTGTGTTTGCAGAAGCTACCAGATTGATTCAGGTTTGGAAGCAGGAGTGGCATCCACTTCCTAAATCAGATGCCTAAGGAAACTCTATGAACATAAAGAGATGATGTTAAGTATAGAACAGAGTTCAGGACTTTAGTTCATAAGGTCACTATGAGTCATATTTAACTTGATCTGGATTTGCTGTGACACTGAACCTTGTGCCATTGGGGTGTCAAATGCTAAAATGGTTTCTCAATGTAGACAGTGTTTGGTGGAGCTCCAAGTTGTAAAACAGGTTTGGAAGCAGGAATGGCATCCACTTCCTAAACCACATGCCTGTGGAAACTCTATGAACTTAGAGAAACAATGATAGCTATAGAAAGACATTAGGTTTTTTGTTTATTGAGTCACTACAAGTTGTGCTCAACTCGACAGCAATCAACAACAACATCTAGTATTGTACTAGTAGATTACTATACTGTAATCTACTAAATCTCTGATACTATTGTGAAAAATTTGAAATATTTTATTACTAAAATACGACACAGAGAGACCAACTTTTAGTCTGTAGTTTGTTGTTTGTTTGTTTGTTTGTTTTTCAATGTAAGTATAATATCTACACAATAAAATGAGGCACTATGAAACAAAGTATCACAGGATGAAAATCTTATCCAGAAATCTCTGTGAATCACTTTGAAGGGAAGTCTCAAATCTTACAAAGATCCTCACTAAAATCCATTGCTGTCACAACAGAATCATCTTAAACTGACTCTCTAGTGAGGTTTTAGAGGCTCTAATAGAATGGATAGGAAGATGAGAGAGTTGTTTCTTTGCATTGCATTGTACAGTTTAGTCAACTGTTAAATTGAAAGGCAATATTTTTTCTTTTTTATTTTATTATTTTGTGTGTGTGTATCATCAAATCAGATCTGACTGGTACATGAGGAGGTTGCCTCTCCTTCTCCAGCAGAGCATCTGGTGAGGATTATCCAAAAATGATTGGAACAGCACATCAGCAGAGAATTGCAAGAAATCCAGGCTGGCTTTACAAGGGGTCATGGTACTAAGAATATTGTAGCAAATATTAGATGGATCTTGGCTGAAAGCAGGGAGTACCAGAGGAATGTCTATCTGTGCTTCATTGATTATGCAAAGGCATTTGACTCTGTGGATCATAAAAAACTGTGGCTGACTCTGAGAAAAATGGGAATCCCAGAACACTTGATCATGCTAATGTGAAACCTATACTTGAACCAAGAGGCAGTCATCAGAACAGAGCAAGGAAACACTGCATGGTTCAAAATTGGGAAGGATGTATGCCAGGGATGTGTCCTGTCTCCATACCTTTTCAACCTGTATGCAGAACAGATCATCCGGGGAGTCTGGACTCTAGGAGGAGAAATGTGGCATCAGGATTGGTGGAGGATCTATCAGCAATCTGCGTTATGCTTATGACACAACCCTACTTACTGAAACTGAGGAGGACCTGAAACACTTGCTGCTAATGGTCAAGGACTGCAGCCTTCAGTATGGACTGAGGCTCAATGTCAAGAAGACAAAGATTCTCACCACTGGACCAATTGGCAGCATCAGGATGGATGGTGAAGAGATTGAGATTGTTCACAGCTTTAGTCTGCTGAGCTCCACAATCAACACTCTTGGCACTAGCAGCCAGGAAATTAAAAGACGTACTGCGATGGGAAAGTCTGCTGTTAGGGACCTCTCTAAAGTACTGAAGAGAAATAGTGTGTCTCTGGATTCTAAGGTGTGTCTGGTACAGGCCATGGTCTTTGCAATCACTTATTATGCATCAGAGAGCTGGACAATGACCAGAGAGGATAGAAGGAGAGCTGATGTTTTTGAGCTTTGGTGTTGGAGGAGAGTGTTGAGGGTACCAGGGACTGCTAAGAAAACAGATTCATCCTAGAAAGGATTAAACAGGGCTGCTCCTTGGAGGCAAGCATTTGAGGCTTCATCTAACATACTTTGGTCATGTTGTAAGAAGAGACCGGTCCTTGGAGAAGGACATCATGCTTGGGAGGGTGGAGGGCATGTGCAGGAGGAGAAGGCCCTCTGGGAGGTGGATGGATTCGGTGACTGGGGCAATTGAGATGAGTGTGTTGGAGACAATAAGATTGGCACAGGACAGAGCAGAGTTTAGAGCTGGTGTACATAGGGTCACTATGAGTCGCAAGTGACTCGACAGCACATAACAACAACAACAACAGCAACAATAGCATGGAGGGATTGCCCATGTTTCTATCATGGAGCGTCTAGTGGATTTGAACCACCTACCTTTAAGATAGCAGTGCGACCAGACTGGCTACCAGATTGGCTACTATTTAGTGAGGCTTAAAGTCTCTCGAGCTCATTCATGCTAAGTGCCCATTGCAGGTTTTGCTTGCATATCTCCTACGGCCTCAGAATTCCCTTTTTGCTTCTGAGTCAGGAGCAAACCATGGTCGATCCTTCCAGTGCACTTTCAGAGTCCATAAATCTCATGGGAAGAGATTGTCCATCTTTCTTACTTGGAGCAACCGGAAGATTCAAGCTGCCTTTGGGCTAGCAGTGAAACTCCCCATGGACTAGGCCACCCGAGCCAAGGCCATTTCTGAACCATTTTCTTGGCCGGGAACATGGAGTAGTAGGAGTACTTGACAGAAATAAGCATCCCCATCAATTAATCAGTCAATCTATGTCATTATGTCTAGGCTGAAAGCACAGAGAAAATCAGAGTTAGAAAGCATTACTGGACTTGTTTCTGTCTCTCCCAGTCCACAAGGTGATTTCCTGTAGACTAGGAGCCAGTGTTCACAACAGTGGACCTGGATGAGGAGAGTACTTTTTATCACAGAGTTTTCTCCCCACGTTTGCACCACCAGAAAGATAATAACCAAAGAAAGGCAAGAAATTACTCATAAAGCATTACAAAGCGCTGTATCTACTTCCATTAGATTATGGCTGCGAAGTCATAAAAATTGCCTTTGTGGCTTTTTCTCTCCACAGTTCTTTGTGTAAAATTGTGTTTTTTATCCTGATGACAGAAGTAATATATTTTCATTGTGGAAAATCTAAAAACATAGTAAAGCACAAAGAAGAAAATAAAAATCATCCATAACCTCACCCCCCACAGGTAAATGCTGCCATTGTGGTGTCTGTTCTTCCACAGAGTTTTGCTTATTTGCTTGTTTATTTACATAACTGGTACTGTGTTTTCCACAGTGTTTCACAAGTTGATTTTATTTAACTTAATAATTTATTTTGACTATTTTTCCAAGCTATCAAATTTGTCCTTAAACATCATCTTTAGCTACTTAGAGTATTCATATGCCAAGGTGGTGCATAATCTAATTACCCCCATCTGCCATTGCAGGGGGCATTCTACTCACAGTTGTACGTAATATGATATATAAAATATAGTAATTAGGAAAAGCTCAAGGGCTACAGGGCCAGAGTACAGTGCTCAGAACCTGCACTTAGGGATCAAGGATTTTTCTGAAGGAAGTGGCACCTCCATCATTTTTTTCCAATTACAAGCCATGATCACGTTCATTATTTGTGTAATTCCCACAATGAATGCATTGCACAATGCCATGTCCTCTTTTACACATGAGGAAACCATAAACAGAACCGAGAAGTCCAGAGGTGTCCAGAGCTGTGTTGATAAGTTTGCTCATTCCTCCTGAATTTCTGCATGTATTACTTCGTAAGTAAGATTGAGAATATACAGAATGGTCTAATTACATTGAGAATCTTAGTGATGGCTGGATGGCTTCTTTATACTATCTCCTACCACAAAGTGGGATAAATAATATTATCTATACTTCCTGCTTCACCGAGGATGCTAATATTATCAGTATTATGTGGTTTATTACCATGGGGTTTATTATGTTGTTTATTACCTGATTTTAGTCAGGAAAGTGTGATATCAAACATCAGCTTCATCATGTAACTATGTAAGTAATCTACACAACTTGCTGAATTAAGTAGCATATTGAGAGTGAATGGTTCTGATTTGGCCCTATGGCAGATAGAAATCTCAGATGGCTTCCCAAGATTTGTGGTCCCTGATCATTTGTTATTGTTGCTGCAGGAGGTGAAGCACTGTAGTCTTCAATCGAAGCTCAGCATTAAGTAGATTTTTTTTCACTTCTGGGCCAATTGGCAGCACCATAATAGATGGAGAAGACACTGAGGTGGTTAACAATTCCAGCTTGCTCAGCTTCACAATTAACACTGTTGGCACCAGTGGTCAGGAAATCAAAAGATGAATTACACTGGGGATGTTTGCTGTCAAGGACTTCTCCAGTATCCTAAAGAGTAATGATATCAGTCTAGGGACTAAAATGCACCCGATCTAAAACATGGTATTTGAAATTACTTGCTATGCATCAGAGAGCTGAATAATGACTAAGGATGACAGAAGAAGAATTGATGCCTTTGAGTTTTGGTGCTGGAGAAGAGTCTTAAACATATAATGGACCTACAATAAAACAAATAGGTCCATCTTGGAGAGGGCGAAACCTAGTTTCTCCATGGAGCTTAGGATTTTGAAACTTTTTTCCACATACTTTGAGCATGTGTTCAGGAGGGACCAGTCAGTCCTAGGGGAAGGACATCAAGCTCGAAAGGGTGAAGGAACAACGCAGGAAAGAAAGACCTTGGATGAGATGCATTGACACAGTGATGTGGTAGGTGTGTTGGAGTCAGTGAGATTGCTCAGGATTGCACAGGGTTCAGAGCTATTGTACATAGGGTTCGCTATAAATTAAAGAGGATTCAGTGACACACAACAACAGAATGTTCCACTGAGTCAGAACAGACAATAGCTGATCTTCTAACCTATAAATTGCATGAGAGGATACTGCACACCTTTCTTTTTTGCAGAGTGGCCAATGGATTTGAGCCATCTTTGGGTTGACAGCACAATTCCTTACCTGTCGCTGTCTGTTTGCCGGCAATGAACAGCATCACCTTGATGGGGGTAAGCATCACAGAGACAAACCACTCCAGGAGCTGTCAGAGAGTCAATCCAGATCAACCCTATTGGGGGCTGCAGCACATTTATATATGAGCAAGTAAACAGGAAGATAGGATAGGGTGGGCTTACAGACATGGAACATGCGGATCAGATAGGAGAAACTCAACTTCTTGTAGACAACTCCCAGCTCAACAGATGTGGCAGCCATCTTCCCAGGTGGCAAGCTTTCTCAATCAGGTAAGGCCAAACACAGGGGAGCTTTCTCTACTCTGTACTAAAGGCCATTGGGAGGCTTGCACTTGTCAGCAGCTTAGGAGATCTGTCCTCACCAGGGGCCCTCCCTTCCTCCCCAACATCCCCAACACCACTAAGCCATCAGAGCTCCCTGATCATTTAGTCAAACACTGATCTAAGTACTGTCATTGACATATGCATTTACAATCTTAATCAGTTGGAGGTAAAATAGCAGTATCTGGATGAATGTAACCATACCATGTGAGCCCTTTGGAAACAGATTTTTCTTAGTTGTAAACAAGAAGCAGCCAAACATATTTTACGTGTAAGAAAGACTTAACACACAGTTGCTGTCTTTGATGATGGAGATGATCCTTGGAATGTACTTGACAGGTGCACCTAGAATCTGGGAGTGCCTCTACTACTTGGCCACTCCTTTCAGAAATAGGCCTACACTTCAACAAGCTAGATTCTGCCAAAACTCCGAATGAGTTTGGAAGTGAATTCTGCCTCAAAATAGCCATGTAAAGGCTCTAAAGCTCTAAGCAAAGAACCCAGCTGAGCCTAGTTCAACTTCTGACCTGCAAAGCTCTAAGATCATAAACACCTTGATGAAACAGACCAACATTTGTAGCCATCTGTTACACATCAACAGAAACTCTTCAAAAATACTTCGAGTTCATTGCCATCAAGTTGAAACTGACTCATAACTGACCCGCCAGAGGCAATAATATGTAGATTGTACATGAAGAGATCATGCCTCTTTCTGCAGAGGAGCACTGGGTGGATATGAACCACCAGTATTTGTGTTAACAACACAACTCTACCAATGGGACCATCACAATTCCTACACAGACTAGTAAGGAGGAATTTAGGGTAGCTTACTGGTAGAATTCTTGTCTTCCATGCATGAGACCCAGTTTCAATTCCTGGCCATCGTGTCTGATGTGCAGCCATCTATTTGTCAGTGGAGGCCCATTTTTGCAAAAATTCTAAACAAGTAGACTGTTTAGATGAAGGTTAAGAAGGAAAACTCAGGCAATACTCTCACAAACAGCCAATAAAAAATGTATGTATTATATAATCAGATTGACAAACAAATATGATGGACTGGAATAGGAAATATAGGAACAGAGAGGATTTGTTAAGTTCCATCTAGTCCAGCAGGAACCATACCAACCCTGTGAACAACAGACCCAAACCCTTCCCTAATCTCTCTCAACTTTATCCTCCTTAACATATTTGACCTAATTTCCACAGACACTCTATCAATTTATCTTGTTGAGGGTCTGTCTGTCCTTTGCCAGATCTCCACCTTCCCAAGCATGATGCCCCATTTCAAGGAATAGCCTCTCTTTACAACATGTCTAAAATATGTGAGACAAAGCTCTGTCATCCTTACCTCCAAGGAGTACAACCTGGTTGCATTTTCTCTAAAGACATATCTGTTGTGGGGGGGAGGGTTGGCAGTTCACGGGATAATAAGCATTCTTCTGCAAAACCACAATTCAAACATATTGATTCTTCTCCTATCATCTGTGTTCATTGTCCAACTTTCAGGTAATTGGAATGGCTGTGTGAATCAGGTGCACCTTAGTCTTTAAACTATTGATAAACTGTTGATATGATATTGTTGCTCTTTAAGACTTTGGAAATAATCTTGACAGCAGAATTCCCCAATGTTATATGGATAAAGTTTTGATACTTTTGGGGGGACTTAATGTCATTGCTTTGGTTTGGTGTTTTTTTTTCACCCAAAACTTTGTTTTATTATGTTCAGATCCAAACCAAAGACGGACTCCTGAGCAGCTGTGCAGCTGGGACTTCCTCCTGTGTTCTCACTCACTCTGCCCCAACCCCATGGTACTAAATACATTATGGTCTCATAAGACATTATAGTGACACAAGCGGGCTCCTGGTTAAAAGTCTCAAACAAAAAACAAAAAAAAAAAAGTCTCAAACAGCCACAAGAGCCTCTTTGAAAATATTCTTGCTTTTCAACTCTCAGCAACAATGAACTAAAAAGATCAGACTATTTCAAAAATTGAGAAACCTAGGCAAGTCCATTTGTACCTTTTTATTGACATTTCTGACCTTGCTGGAAATGTAAGTTATGTTTTGCTATAAAAATTATCAGAAAAGTACAGCTTGCTGAGTGATATTTTATATTACAGGACAGAGCACTCAAAGTCACTAACTTCAAAGTAGTACTATTGTGAAACATCTCTAGGGTCTCCATGAGACTATTTCTCCCTTTGCTTCAGTTCCACGTCGTTAGCTGGGGCTCAATGTTAACCAATGATATAGGAGATGGAACTTAGAGTGGGATCGCTTTGATTTAACCCCTCCATCAGGAATACAATGGCTTTGAGGGAAAACTAAAAAACTCCAAATCATTGTTTCATTTATAAAAAAAAACCCAAAAACGAAAATTCCTGCTTGCTATTGGAGGTGTCTATGCACAATGATTGTGTTTGTGTATTAATTATTTTGATAATTTTTTTTCTCTACTAGTTTACTCTCGTTACTGGGCCGATTGGCAGCATCATAATGGACGGTGAAGAGATTGAGATTGTTCACAGTTTAGGTTTGCTTGGATCAACACTCTTGGCACCAGCAGCCAGGAAATCAAAAGACGTATTGTGATGGGAAAGTCTGTGGTCAAAGAACTCTCTGAAGTGCTGAAGTGCAAAGATGTCTCTCTGAAGACTAAGGTGTGCCTGATACATGTCATGGTCTTTGCAGTCACTTGCTATGCATTGGAGAGCTGGACAATGACTAGGGATGATAGAAGGAGAATTTATGCCTTTGAGCTGAGGTGTTGGAGAAGAATATTGAATATACCATGGACTGCTAGGAAAAGAAACAGGTTTGTCCTGAAGAGGGTGAAACAAGGATTCTGAAGCTTCATCTGACATACTTTGGACATGTTGTAAGGAGGGACCAGTCCTTGGAGAGGGACGTCATGCTTGGGAGGGTGGAGGGACAGCGCAGGAGACGAAGACCCTCGATCAGACCGATTGATTCAGTGACTGGGGATAGGTGTGTCAGAGATGGTGAGATTGGCACAGGATTGGACAGAGTTTAGGGCTGTTATACATAGGGCCTCTATGGCACATAACAACAACAACAACTAGATTATTTACATAATTCAAATACAAATTTGAATAAATTCGTTCAATTTCCCTCATCACCCCAACCCCCATCAAATTGTACCACCCAATGATTAATCCCCTCTGCCCCCTGAACATCCACATCCCTCTGCTACAGCCTCTCACACCCCTCCTGGATCCTTATACTCATTCTACAATGATGGTTTTATACAATACTTATCCTTATGTGACTGAGTTAGTTCACTCAGCATAATGCTTTCCAGTCCCTCTAAGTTAGGTAAAAATTTGCAAAGTTATGGCTCCTGTGTGCTGCATAGTATTTCATTGTGTGAATGTACCATCATTTCTCAATCCATCCATTTGTGGTTGGACATTGGGCTGTTCCCATAATAACTAATTTTAAAAGGATAAAATTAAAAAGTAAGTCAGGATAAATGTATACACACAAACTACTCAGCTATTCATAATTTAATTCCAGTTTCTAGTCCTAAAATAGAAAACTTTCAACATTAAAATAGTTGTGCTCTGTACCCTTAATCTTCATTTGCTCTAAAATGAGAAAATGTTCCTATTGGCTGTTGTTGTTGTTAGGTGCATTGAGTTGAAACCGATTTATAGTTGATCCTTCAGCAAGTTTTCAGATGCTGTAAATTGCACGGGGATTTCCCATCTTTCTTTCTCAGAGCAGCTGGTGGGTTTGAACTGCCTGTCTCTGATTTGGTAGTGAAACTCCTTACCCTGTAGGCCATGTTAGCTATTAGTGATTAAACATTTAAGTAAACATCTGCTCACACATGCTAGACCCAATGTTGTTGTTGTAGTTGTTAGGTGCCACCAAGTTGAGTACGACTCATAATGAGTCTATGAACAAAAGATATGAACCCGGTTCTATCTTACACCATCCTCACACTTCCTGACACACAAGAACCCACTGCAGCAGTGTGTCAATCCACTTGGTTAAGATCTTCCTCTCCTTCGCTGACCCTTCACCTTTCCCAGCATCATGTCCTAGCAACATGCCCAAAGTTTGTGAGCAAAGCTTCATCATATTTGACTCTCTGGTTGCACCCTTTCCAAGACATATCCATCCTTTCATTCTCCTGGCCGTCCATGGGATGTTCAGTGCTCTTCTCCTCCCCCACAGTTCAAAGGTATCTATTATTTTCTATATATAATCTATTTTTTTAATTCATTGTCCAACTCTCAGATGCACGGCAAGTAATCAGAAAGACTATAGCCCAATTATAGTTGCTGGGAATATAAGTTTGAAGAAGACATGTTGCTGCTATGCGCCATCGAGTCACCTGCAACCCTCTCACTATGTACAACGGCTCAGAAGTCTGCCCTGTCCTGAGCCAGTCTCACTGACTCTAATACACCTCGTTGTCCCAGTTACTGCATCAATCTATCTCAGATGGGGTCTTCTTCTCCTGCACTATCTTTCCACCCTTCAGAGTTCATGTATTTAGATTGAGAATGCAGTTATCAACCTTTGTAAGAATATCAAGCCACTCCTTCATCCCTGCCTAAGAATGGAACAGAATAAAACATAAATAGGAGTCAATTCCTACTCATTTACCTATCAGCTATGTAACCTTGGGCAAGTCACATAAATTCTCTAAACCCCACTTTCAGAATTGTAGTAATGACAATTATGACATAATGGGGACATTGTGGAGATTAAAGTAGGCAGTCCATGTAAAAGCACTTAGTGCAGTGTCTGACCCATAATAAGCTCTCTGTAAGCTGTGATGGTCAGCATCATCGTGGTAATAACGATGTGTGATGCCTGAAACAATCAAAGCTCTCGCTTCCGTAAAGTGTGTGGCTTTTTTACATATTTGCTTTTAATTTTGCCTAGATTTCATAATGGTGAGGTAAACGAGAATTTGAGAAGTCATGTTCCCTTGAGTGAGGTTCATATTCTAACAAATTATATTTGGGATAAAACTCAGATTTTCATTGCCATCAAGTCAGAACCAACTCATTTCTGATCATCCAGTAAATTTTTGAAGGTTATAATTCCCTTTGGAGGAGATTGTCCACCTTTCAATTGCCTTTGGAATAAGTGGTTGATTAAAATCTTCTGCTCAGAGAGCTTCCAGAGAAGGACATAGCTCAGGTTTTTGTCTTTGTTGTTATGTGCTGTCGAACGGATTACAACTTAGAGTGACCCTACAAACAAGAGCCCT
>NW_006400000.1:1028630-1031468 GCF_000299155.1 Elephantulus edwardii
GAGAGCGTGACTTTAAAATCCTGTAGAGGCAGAGGGCCACGGGCCCTCAGGCCAACTGTGTTAATTTTAGAATTAATATTCTTTAAAAGACACAACAATCATTAGTCAATTTGCTGTACTGAACAACTTGGAGTTGCTGTGATGCTGAACACTGTTCCATAGTGGTGTGAAATACCATAAAGGTTACCCATTATGTACAATGTTTGGTTGATTTTTCCAGATTGATTCATGTTGGGAAGCAGACGTCACATCCATTTTCTAAACTAGGTGCCTCTGGAAACTGCAAACTCTCTTATAAATGTACAGAAATGATGTTAGTTATAGAACAGAGTTCAGGTCTTGTGTGCAAAGCTTACTCTAAGTAGTATTCTACTCAACAACGCTTAACTACTGCTAAATGAGACTAGTGCTATTATATCTGGAGGAACATTCTTCAATTCTGCACACAACTCCTTGTCAATGTGCCGTGTGAAATAACCTGGGTTTACTGTGATGCTGAACCTTGTGCCATTGAGGTATAAAATACCATAATGGTTTTCCATTGCGAACAGTGTTTGGTGGAGCTTCCAGCTGTAAAACAGGTTTGGAAGCAGGAGTGGCATCCACTTTCTAAAACACATGCCTCTGGAAACTCTATGAACTTGGAGAAACAATGATAGCTATGGAAAGGCATTAGATCATTTGTTCATAGGGTTGTTATGAGTTGACCTAGACTCGATGGCAATCAACAACAAAACCTTTCCAAGCATGATGTCCTTCTCAAAGGACTGGTCCTTCCTGGCAACATGTTCACAGTATGTGAGACAGAGTTTCAAAATTCTTGTCTCCAAGGATCAACTCTCAGATCAACTCCAACTCTCAGATGCATTGCAAGCAATTGAGAAGATCATGGGCTCGTTCAGGTACACATTCGTTTTTAGAATGACATCGTTGCTCTTTAGCACTCTGGGAAGGTCCCTGATGACAGGTTTTCCTCAACAAACTTAAGCATCTCAGGTGGTCAAGAGTAATTGCAAGGGAGGGAAATAATAATAAAAAAGAATAATTGCAATATCCTGATAAAAACTAAAGGCATTTGGAATGGCAGATAATATTCGAAAGATTAGTACTGAAATTTTGGGCATATTGCTAGGAGATGCTACTCTTTGGAGAAGGATATGATGCTGGTAAGGGTGGATGGTCCGTGAAGAAGGGAAGAGACACTCAACCAGGTGGACAGACACGGTCTTTTTGAGTCGTACTCGAATTGACGACACTTAACAACAACAGCAACAACAAGAGTAGTGATTAAAAGGTAAGACCAGTGAAGTAAGTAGGGATCATTTTGTGAAGCTCTTCATACCCTATGCCAGGAAGATTACCATCCACGTGTATTCAGCAGGAATGTGGTATAAACAAGTATACATCTTTAGGAAATTTTTCCTCAACAATGATGAGAGTGGATTGGGAAAAAAAAGACAATGTGGAAGGCTGAGACCTCAGTAGCTGCTAGACTGGGGAAGGAAGAGTATGGTTAAGAACTGTAGCCAGAATGGTATGGACAGGGGAAGGAAAAACTTCAATGAGATGGACTGACACAGACAGTGCAACAATATGCTTAAGAACAAGAAGGATTTTGAGGGTATCCCAGAATAGGATATGTCTGTTTTAGATAGAGTTGCTATCATCAGACGAGACTTGATATCACCTAACAACATAAACAAAGCCAGTTTGGGGCTGTGTCCTTCTTTGGAATACAGGAAGAGAATAAAAAGAGAAAGCCTGCACAATTAGCACTGAAATTAAAAACTATCTGAAAGTACATCATTGTGATTCTTGACGCACTGTGTTTTAGATTCTTTCTGTATAAATAGACAGTTTCAGCTGGAGAAATTAATTTGCGCATTAATAAATGCAAATATTACAGCACTAACATATTTTAGTGATGCAAATTAACCAGCAAAACAAGTTCCCTTACAGAAATATGTGTAAATGAAATTGCCAAAGGTGTAAATTGAAAATTTGGGTTCAGACCAGACTGCTCAAAATAATAATGGGATCTGGGGGAAAATCAACAGAAGAAACTACTTAGTTGGCTTAGTCAATCTGTTTATTGGCTTAACAAAACTGCAATTTTTGAAATGAAAATTACATTTTTCAAAGAAGATAGTACTCTAAAAGCATATTCTAAAAGCTAGTAGTTAGAGAGATAGGACCATGCTCCACATTCTAAGAGCCTTAAATTTTATTTCTCTTGCCAAAGGAGTAAAAGCCCATTAAGAAATGGAACTGTGATTAGTGTAAAATCTGTTGTTTTGCTCCCTTGAGAAACATTCTCCAAGTCTCAGTGATTTTTCACAAACTAGGTGCTCTGGTGGCCTAGTGGTAAGAATCTGTTCTGTAATCTATGTACTGATTTGTTAGAAGAGGATAGACAATTTTCTCTCATGTGATTTATTGCCTCTGACAACCTGCAGGGTGAGCTGTGAACTGATTCCAACTTGACAGTAAACAACAAGCTGCAGTTACAAAAGTGTAGGTGTCAATGTGTCAACTATCACTTATCCACACCCTGTGAGTGAAACTTTGGCCAAGTCACCTCATCATCACCATCTCCTCCACGCTTAAACCCATTGTTGTAGCCATTGTTTCGACTTAGCCTCTAAGTGAGGTTATTCTATTACATAATGACTTTAGAAAGACAAACCTCCACAAAATACGTGAATCAATTGTTCCTCCAAGTTCATTACAAAATGAAAAATTTAAAAAATAGGCATTCATATAAATGCACTGTTGATTTTTTTCCAAATCTCAGCTAAATAGTATACTCCACAAGAAAAGCATGCTGTTCTTGTTGTT
>NW_006400000.1:1034308-1036681 GCF_000299155.1 Elephantulus edwardii
AAGAAAAGACCAAAATGGATGTCAGAAGAGACTCTGAAAATTGCACTGGAGCACAGAGAAGCCAAAGCACAGGGAAGAATTCAAGATACTAAAGAGTTGAATAGAAGAAAAGCATAAGCACCTTATTTAATGACTTATTCTCCATTTTTGTCTTAGAATATTCTTATAAAGATAATATTTTTATTACCTGCCTTACAAAATTTGTATACATTGTTTTTCACGCTAGTCTTCATTCACATTGTGTTTCATACAATCATTCTCATGTGTTATGTTTTATAAAATTATTCACCATTCGACCTAGTCCATCATTACCCTGTCTTTTTGCCCAGGTCTTTCCCATTTACTTCCTCTCCTCCCTCTACCCACTAAACTGTGTAATCATTTGGCTTGGGCCCTACCCATCCTCAACCCAATCCCCATTGAATTCCCATGCATATTTTCTAGTTATCCTTCTATTTTTATAATAATGATCTTATGCAGTGTTAGTTCATTCAACATAATGCTCTCCACGCTCTCCCAAATTATGTGGTATTTTTCGAAACCATTGCTCCTAAGTGTTGCATAGTATTCCATTGTATGAATGTATGAATTGTGTGAATTCATTTTGTGAATGGATTTCTCAATTCATTCAGTTGTGGTTGGAAATTTGGGCTGTTTCTTTGTTATTGCAATTGTGAATTACTAGGACTATAAATAAAATATTTTTATTGAATAATTGATTGACTGAATCATTAGAGGAAATTATCCTTCATGTCACAGACTCAGTGAAACCTATTGAACACACAAGAGTGAATCAGGATAAAACCCCAACAGTGCTTGCAGAAAACAAGTAACACCATACTCTCCCCCCGCCCCCCACCTTAAAAAAAATTTGCATAGAGTAACTACTGACACACACTGTCATGACAGACTTGTGCGCCTTACCCAAACTCAGGCCAAACTCAATGATGTTGAATCCATTCTGACATATGGCAAACTTCTATTGAGCTTCTAAGTCTGTAAAATCTGATCCAGAGGAAATTGTCTTATATTTCTCCCTCAGACAAGATGATAGGTTGGAACTGCCAAACTTTCAATTACTAGGTAGACTTGAAACTCCACATTTTTGCATCTCCTAAGAACTCCAAACAATTCAAACTAGTTCCTATTGGTAATGAGTTGATCTGTCAACCCAAAGGTAGACAGTGGAACATACCAGCTGTTCTACAAGACAAAGATGAGCAATCTCCTGTGTGAGATTTACATCCTCTGAAAACCTACTGGAAGATAACCTATGAGTGTGTTCCGACTCATGTCACTTACCACTAATAAAGTCAACAATGCCTTTTTACCTTTTGTCTGAAAAATCAGATAAGATTCCTCCCCCCCCCCCCCCCCCCGCTTCTCTCCATATATCCATATCATAACATTTTCTGGATAAACAGTCCTTTTTTTCTAAATAAGAAAGTTTATGGTTCATAAAAGCTTATTGATCGTATTACAGAGCAAGGAAGTCTGAGAGGTTTTCCTGCTGCTGGAATAATAAAGGTGGGTTAGGCATCTGATTACAAGGGCTGCGTTCTCCTCCTATTTTTTGTTGTATTTTTCTTAGGACCCAGTTGATTCACTGATCTGCAGACATTCCTATGGTGTCTAAAGTCAGCCACTGGGCTGAATATGAAAGCTGACAACAAATACAAGCTCTGCTGTCAAGTAGTGCATAGCCACTTGAAGAAAATTCTTTAACTTTTTATGTTTCACGTTTTTACATTTGATTACAATTGCCTCTTAAACTTCTGCCCTGGATGTGCTCGCCAAGTTGTACCAAGAAATCTGGAGAACAACCACTTGGCTAACTGAGTGGAAGAGATCTGTATTTGTTCCCATCCCAAAGAAGGGTGACCCAACAGAGTGTGGAAACTACAGAACAATATCATTGATTTCACATGCAAGGAAGATTCTAATGAAGATGATCCAAAAACGACTGGAACAGCACATCAGCAGAGAACTGCCAGAAGTCCAGGCTGGGTTTAGAAGGGGTCATGATACTAGGGATATTGTAGCTAATGTTAGATAGATCTTAGCTAAAAGCAGGGAACAGCAGAGTCTATCTGTGTTTCATTGTCTATGCAAAGACGTTTGACGGTGTGAATCATAACAAACTGTGGCTGACTCTGAGAAGAATGTGAATCCCATAACACCTGATCGTGCTAATGAGAAACCCATACTTGGACGAAGAGGCAGTCGTCAGAACAGAGCAAGGAAACACTGCATGGTGCAAAATTGGGAAGGGTGTACACCAGGGATGTGTCCTGTCTCCAAACCTTTTCAACCTGTATGCAGAACAGATTATCTCGGAGTCTGGGCTCTATGAGGAGAAATGTGGCGTCAAGA
>NW_006400000.1:1037210-1049450 GCF_000299155.1 Elephantulus edwardii
GGCACATAACAACAACAACAACAACAACAACAATGCTAGTCCGGTTTGAAGGTGTTAATTGTCATACACATACTCTCTAATCATCCATCTCTTTCATATTATCTTTCCTTTCAACCATTCCAGTGCAACGTTCATTATCTATCCATTCTCTGTCTGATCTCCCTAATTCCCATATTCATCCTATTATTCGAACAGTGGGCTTATACAGTATTTGTCCTTTGTGACTGATACATTTCACTCAGCATTATGTCTTCCCGACTCATCCATGTTATATTGTATTTCACAAATACATCGTTTTTAATTGCTGCTCAAGAGTCCTTTTTAATGTAATTACTGCAAGACAGATTTATGTTAGATTTAGTATCTTAATCATGCTATTAAAAATACTTAAATCATCTTGAATTCAGTCACATGATCACCCTTCTGCAATGGTAGTTGGGTGTATCCTAGTCTGAGTGTATCCCCAAGAGGAGATGGTAGCATGTTTGGTGAATGGATAGTCAATTTCTTAACAGGAAGACTCTCTCTTTCTAGAGCACTTCATTTCATCAACAACCAAGTCCTGAAGGTTTGCCTTATAATATTCCTTTTTCAAAAATATCTTCTCCTCTCTATGCTAACTGGGCTTCCTCAATGACTAACTTCCTCCTGCCTTATCATCTCTCTTACCCACTAGTGCTTTTGACCATCTGAAATATTCTTTTTTCCTACTTAATATGGTGCTGCTGCATATCATTAAGTTGAAACCGACTCATGGCTGACCTTCCAGTGAGTTTTCAGAGATAGTTTAATCACGTGGAAAGAGATTGCCCATCTTTCTTCTGCAGAGAGCTGGTGGATTTGAACTGCATGCCTTTGGAATTGCATCACAGATTCCTACCATTAAGCCACCAGACCTCTGTATAGCATAGTTATTGTTGTTGTTATGTACCCACTGTAAAGTCAGCTTCGACTCATGGCGACCCTATGTACCACAGCTCTGAACCCTGCTCTATCCTGAGCCAGTCTTACTGTCTCTGACACACCTACCCTCATTACCCCAATCACTGAGTCAATCAATCTCATTCAGGGTCTTCTTCTTCTGTGCTGTCCTTCCACCCTTCTAAGCATGATGTCCCTTTCCAAGGACTGTTCCCTACTTACATCATGCTCTCATGGCCTAGTGGGTAAATTGTTGTGCTGCCAATTCAAAAAAAGTGCTTCAAATCCAACAGCTACTTTGAGAGAGAAAGATGCTTAATCTTGTTCCATGCAGTTTACAGCCTCTGAAAACCTGTTGGTGGATCACTTACAAATTTGCTCCAACTTGACAGCCATTTGGCATAGAGTATGTATTAATTATTTCTTGTTCATCCACTCTGTCCATGCGTTCATAGGTTGTTTTTTTTTTACATTTCCATTCATTCATGGTTGCACTTTTCTCCCTGCCCACCCCTCCCTTCCAGTTTGTTCTTCTCTTTAAAAAGTAAAAGAAAAATTCTTTCATTGCTTTCATAGTTTTTTGGCAAAGCACTTTGTGGCAAATTATGGTGATTATTCATCAAATATCTATGGATATTTTAACTTCTTAGTGACTCAGTTATGAAAAATATGACTTAGGTCAAAGTTATGTAAACAGAGAACACCAGAAAACTTTTAGTATTTGTGTACTATTGACTATGCAAAGGTGTTGGACTGAGTCAATAACACAAGCTATGGCTAACATTGAGAAGAATAGGAATCTCAGAACACTTAATTGTGCTCATGTGACACTTTTACATCCATATCAAGACATATACCTTGGCAAGCTCTGGTGGCCTAGTGGCAAGAAGCTGCACTGCAATCTCAGAGGTGCGCAGTTCGAATCCACCAGATGCTCTGCTGGAGAAGGGGTAACAATCTCCTCATCTACCAGTCAGTTCTGATTTGATGGTACACACACAAAAAAATAATGAAATAAAAAAATTAAAAAGAAATTAGTTTTTTTTGGAAAAAAGACATACACCTATAACCTGCTTAACATGTTGTTGTTTGTTGTTAAGTGCCATTGAGTTGTAGATGACTCATAGCGATCTTATGTATGAAAGACCTGAACACATGTATAGCTTTCTTTGTTTCTCCAAGGTCATAGGGTTTCCAGAGGCAAGCTATTTCAGAAGTGGATACCACTCCTTCTTCCAAGCTTGTTTTAATCAGGGAGCTCCACCAAACACTGTCCACCATGCGTGATCAATATTGCATTTGGCACATCAGGGTCACAGTGTTCAGCATCACAACAACCATGAGTTACCTCTGTACAGCAAATCGACAGATCAGTACTATACCACCTAGAAGAATGTTTGACCAAAAACATTTAAAAGCAGGCCTGAGAAATGCAGATTAAAATCACCCCCTTTGGCTTGGTAGCATCACTTTCTGTCCATTCGGCCTACTGAGTTCTCTTTATGTTGTTGTTGTTGTTGTTGTTGTTGTTGTTGTTAAGTGCCTGAGGGACTCAACATGTCATGCCTAATTCCCAGCCTCTCCCCCCCACATCATGCAGTTCTACTCTTCTCATTGTTTACATTCTCAGAATATCTTTTGCTTTTTCTCTCACCCTTGCTTCCTAACATGCTGTCTTTTTCCTAGAACGTTCTGTCCAAATGCCTCCTCATCTTTTGATAACAGACAATGGCATTGTCTTCAATGAAGGCAACTAGTTTATCCTGGTTTACCTAAGGCTGTCCTGGTTTTAAGATTGAATGTCTCACCTTTCAGAACTGGTGTCACTTCTTCTTCTTATGTAAGCCTTTCTTGCTACTCTCTGGTCAGGTCAGTACACTCTCAAAAGGAAAATCTTCGGGTATTATCACATTATAGCAAATTCTGTGCTTATATATTTCAATCCACCCATTGTCTCAGAGATTCTGAAAGCAAAGATTCTAGTTATCCATTTTCTTCTTTTCTCTGTCCCACATTAACACAGTACCAGAAGCACAAAAGGTTAGTAGTTTATGATTGCCTGTGATTCATGGGAACTCTGTATGTGTCAGATTAGACTTATATTCCTTGGGTTTTCAATAGGTGATTTTTTTTTTCTCAGAAGTAGATCAGCAGACTCTGTGATGTGACTCTGCATGGACTTGAACATTGAATGTGTCAGTTATTGTTGTTGTTGTTATTGTTGTATGTTGTTGACTCAGAATTGACTCAGCTGACACACCACCCCACCCAACCCCCGCCATGGAGCTTTCAGAAGCAGTAATCCACACAGGAGTTTGTTCAACAGTCTTCTGTGAAAACAGCTGATGAATTCGAACTGCCTCCCCTTGGGTTGGCAGCAGAACGCCTTAATGCTATGTCACCAGAGTTCCCTTTATGATAGGAGACTGCCCTGCTTTTCCCCAGAGAAACAACTGATGGATTTAAACTGCTCACCTTTCAGCTAGCAGCCCAACATAAATAACACCCAATAAGAATGACATACATCTGTTAAGACTCGCCTAAAAATTCTGAAAGAAACAGATGCAGATTTCATTCAATGCCCCAGAGACTGTTACTGAAAGCAGGGAACAATGCACTGTACTTAGGATTTTTTTAGATTATATATATATGTCTTGGAAGTAGGAGTGGCATCCACTTCCACAATAGCTTGCCTCTGGAAACCCTATGAACCTGGAGAAAGGACAAAAGTTATACAGGAGGTGTCCAGGACTTTCGCTCATAGGGTTGCTATGAGTCGCCTGCGACTCAACGGAACTTAGCAACACTACTGCCAACAACAGCCTAGAGAAGGAGAGAGCGAGCAATTGGTCTAGCAGACACAAAGCCATGCTCCCAAGTCAAAGGTAGATGACTCTACTCTGTGGCCCTCAGGCCTGCCTTTAATTGTTTTTTGGTGAAACATTCTTCTAGGTCGTGTAACCCTGGTATGTCCACTTGCTGTACAGAGGTAACTCGTGGTTGCTGTGAAGCCAAATATTGTTACCCATGATTGACAGTGTTTGGTGAAGCTTCCCGATTAAAACAAGCTTGGGAGCAGGAGTGGCATCAGCTTCCACAATAGCTTGCCTCTGGAAACCCTATGAACCTGGAGAAAAGACAAAAAGTTATACAGGAATTGTCCAGGACTTTTGTTCATAAGGTTGCTATGAGTCGCCTGCTACTCAACGGCACTTAACAACAACAACAGCAACAACATAATATATATATTTGATGAGGTTTAAAACCCATTTGTATTAATGTAAGTGCTAGATAGCTACTGTAATAAATACATTAAGTCATAACATAACTGCGTTTAATCCTAACTCACACAAGATTTGAACTTTTAATGCAAACATTCTTTTTGAAACTTGAAGGCAACTTTTCCATGTGGTCATTTAGAATACAGGTGTTTTTCCATTTTGAAGCACTGTGATTCCTTGAGGTCACAAAAAAAAGTCCAACCTCATCACTAACTAGTCTATCCCCACTCATGACAACCCTACAGGACAGAACAGAGCTGCATCACCGGATTTCCAAGACTGTACATTTTCATGGACATAGACTGCGTTATCTTTCTTCTATAAAGTGGTTGGTGAGTTTGAAGTATCAGACTTTCACTTAGAAGGTGAACACTCAATACACTTGACCATGATTCCTTTCTTTGACTCCTCACTCACTGCTGTTGAGGTAATTTCGACCTCATGGGGAATTCTCATTTGTTTTTTGAAGCTGTAAATATTTTAAGGAGGACCAGTCAAGTAACTGGTGGTTCAAACAAGGACTGTCTTCTCTGTCTCCCATGGGGTGAATGGTGTGTTCAAACTACTGACCCTTCAGTTTGCAACCCTACACAACCTACTTTGTCACCAAGGCGCTGCCTTAGAGTGTGTGCTCTCTCACGCTCTCTCTTTGTCTCTCTTTCTTTCTCTCTTTCCCTGCTAGCCAAAAGATGTCTCTCTGGTTGTTCAGATTCACCAGAAGTCAGCATTCTCTAAATCCACACAGTAAATAGGAAAAGAGCATAAATAATGGGAAGTTTGTTGATTAATCTTATTAAGCCTTGTTGCATGTCACTTCCTCCTCATCACATTGGCTAGAATTCAGAGACATGGCCACACTCCCCACAATGGTAGCGTGGAAACACAGTCTAGGTACAGCTCCAAGAGGAGGTTGTGGCGTGTTTGGTGAATGGATAGTCAGTGTCCCAGCAGGAGGCAACTGCCAGCATTCACCCTGTAGAATTGTTGGTGTAAGTGAACTGATGACACATCGTGTAATATATAGGGCTGTTAACCAAAAACTCAGTAGTTTGAACCCACCAGATACTAAAAGGGAAAAAATGGGTCATGTCCTCCGTTAAAATTTTTGGCCTTGGAAACCAAATAGAGGCTTCTTACAAGTCACAAACAACCCCAGAGGACTGGATTTTGTTTTATTTTTTCAGTCACTTTCTATCACATCACTTAAAAAAAAGTTTTCTCTCTAAATTTCTTACCAGTAAAATGGGGATAATATATATGATGGACAAGCAGAGTAATAGGTAATGTAGTGTATCTTATAAGAGATAGAACCCAAATGGTCTTAGAAGTGAAGATGGTAAAACTTTATTTTGGTCATTGTCATCAAAACAGACCCATTGCTAGCAAAAGACATCACAGTTGTTAAGTGGGGGATCAACAAAATAAGAGAACTCATCAATGAAATGCGCTGACACAATAGAAAGGGAGGGGGGAAGATTCAACAATACTAACCCTGAAGCTGACAGAGGGCCAAGCAATATTTTCTTCTCTTAGACATAAGGTCACTGTGAATAGGTACGTACTCAATGACAATTGACAACAGCAACTGCATAGGGAGGTTGGAAAGTATTGGTCAAATGAAACAAGCCACATAAAATCATATGCCCAAAGTCTGCATATTGTAAAACAAAAAAGCCACATACCTGACTTTCTACAAAATTCCCAAAGATGTGACCCACAAAACAGGAGATTGCTTATTTTTTCACACAGAGCCATTGGTAGACTTGAACCAGCAGACAGGCTTGCCTTTTGGTAATTGGAACAACTGCCTGTGGACAAGATTGCCAGAGCTCCCTAAATAGCCTAAGGGCTCCATAAATATATTCTGGTTACTTTGATTATTAGTAATTATTGTTGCTATTGTTTACCACCTTCAGATCAAAGACATTCTAACCTTGAGTTTGCCATTTAAAAAGCCTTTCTGGAGCCCTTTTCTGTGGTCCTAGAAAGTAACATAGCCTGTCCTCCTCTTCTTCAATCCCGCCCTCAGAACTTCGAGCTGCCTTAGAAATGCAATGTACACTTGGGGGAAAGAAGCAGAATTCTGTTCCTTGACCACATATATACTCTATGTCAAGTGTAACAAAATGCAGTGTTATCCATCATCAGACAATGATAAACTGTAATGAAATGCAATTTCACTTGTACTCAACCATGCATTTTACGAGGAAACCATAAAGTTTTACAGTTGGGCTCAAAAAGCAATAGTAAACCCTATGATTCCTTCTGTTCTACTTTCTTGGGTGCCATCCACAAAGAAAACTATTGATTTTGAGTTGTCTGAAGTACGCGTGATAAAAAATTACCCTCAGTTCATGGCTTTCGTTTTACCAGGCTCAAATAATGGTAGAAAATAGAAGTGTCCTACAGAAATATACACCAGAGAGTTTATGGGATCTGGTAGTTACTGACTGGCTCCATTTTCACTGTGCTTAAACCTCAATCGAAAGGCTAGGATCCTGGTGAGGTTGACTAACCACACGAGAAGGCCATATTCTTTGTAATATTAAAATGAGTCAAAAATAAAGACACTAGAGTGGTATTAGCTCAATTGTATATGAGTTTTCACATCATTTCACATCATTACTGCATTTGATCCTCGCAACATCCTTGTGGTGGAGATATTAGTCTCATTTAACAGAACAAAAACAGTGACGTTGAGAGTACAGTAGATTTGCCAAGGAGATAAATCCAGAATGCGTAGGATATGTCAGAATATAGACTGGGTCTAAGTTCTCTTGCCCTTGGAATGTTGTTGTAGATAGTTGTTTCGGTTGTTTTTGTATTCAGCTCCTAACTTATAGAATGGAAAACGAAACACTCTCTGATTCTGTACCATTCCCATGTCTGGTTTCAGACCAGCCCACTGAGATCCATTCGTGTACTGATCTTTGGAAGCCAATCAATCACTAGACTTCTCTTCTTAGCTTGTAATTTTCTAGGGAGCTCTGGGTACCATTCCCATGTCTGGTTTCAGACCAGCCCACTGAGATCCATTCGTGTACTGATCTTTGGAAGCCAATCAATCACTAGACCTCTCTTCTTAGCTTGTAATTTTCTAGGGAGCTCTGGTGGTCTAGTCCATAGAGTTGTATTACTAACCCAAAGGTTAGTTTTGAATGCACAAACTCCTCTATAGCAGATCTATCAGTCATCACTTCCCTTCAGATTTACAGCCTCAGAAATCCAATGGGTCATTGTTGCTGTCAGGTGCCATCAAGTTGAGTATGCTTCATAGCAGCCCTATGAACAACAGATCTGAATCCTGCACTATGCCATGCCGTGCTCATCATCCCTGACACACTTGAGCCCATTACTGTAGTCATTGTGTTAATTCATCTCATTGAAAGGCTTCGCCTTATCCACTGATTCTCCACTGTTCCAAACATGATGTCCCTCTCCAAGAAATAGCCTCTCCTAACAATATGCCCAAAGCATGTGAGATGAAGCTTCACCATCCTTACCTTCAAGAAGTATTCTTGCTATTCTTTTTCAAGACATAATTATTGGACCTTTTGGTAGTCCACAGTATATTCCGTGTTCTTTTCCAATACCAGAACTCAAAGGCATCAATTTTTCTTCCATCATCCTTAGTGCCCGTCCACCTCTCCAATGCACAGCAAGCGATTGAAAAGACCATGTCCTGAATTAAGTGTACCTTAGTCCTCAAACTAACATCATTGTCCCTCGGTGCTCTAGAGAGGTTCTTGAGAGTGGGCTTGCCCAGTGTGATACATCTCCTGATCGCAGGAACCAAGGGTGTTGATTGTGAACCCAAGTAAGGTAAAATCATTGACAATTTCAATCTATTCTCCATCTATCATGATGTTGCTCATCAGTCCAGAGGTGAGGATTTTTGTCTTCTTTATGTTGAGATACAGTCCATATAGCAGGCTGGAATCTTTGATCTTCTGTAGCAAGCACTTAACGTTCTCCTCACATTGAACAAGTATGGCGGTGTCATTTGAATAGAGCAAGTTGTTGATGAGTCTTGTTGATAAGTCAAGTTATTGGTGAGCCAAGCCATATTCTTCTTCATATAGTTCTGCTTCTCAAAGTATTTAACTCAACAGACTGAACACGCATAGAGAGATGATACAAACCTTCCCGGCCAATCAAAACCTCATCTCAAATGTATAATCCTTGACAAGGACAGAGTATACAGTAAATGGGGTAAGCAGGAGATTATTTGTGCTTAACGACAAGTCTGTAGTGAGCAGTTAGTGAAACTGTGCGCTAAACATATTGATGTATTAGAAATAAGCATAAATAAGCCCATGCTTGTCTTGCTTTTTGGATAATCTGCCCGTCCTGAGAACCAACATTTTCTTTCCGTCCTTGCCAAGCTTTTGAGTTTTCAAAGGCATATCTAAAGGGCAATTTGCTGAGTGAAATAAGTTAGTCCCCAAAGGGCAAATACTATCTAAGACCTCTATTATAAAAAGCTAAAAAAAGGTTTACACACAGATAGACTCATTCTAATATGGCTTAAAGGAAGTGGAAAGTTAATAAACACGGATAGCCTAGTGGCAAGAAGCTGTGCTACAATCCAGAAGGCAAGCGGTTCAAATCCATCAGCTGCTTCACAGGAAAAAGATGGGCAATCTGCTCCTGTGCAATTAACTGGCTCTGAAAACCAGTCAAAGGGTCAGCTGTGGGTCGGTTCCAACTCGATGTCATACAACAACAAAATAGGTGAAAGACCATATGGATTGGATGTATGAACAGATATTGTGGATAATACAATCAATGTTATGGAACAAAATGTACATGAATTGTTGAAAAATTAGTTTGTTTTGTAAACTTTCACACAAATAGCAATTTTTTAAAAAGAGACAAGATTGGGGGAAATGTGGAATGGAGGAAAAGGGAAAGAAGTCTTTGAACTATGAAAAATAAGTAAAAATAACACACTGTGATGAACTTATGATAAGGTTTGGAAGTAATGGCATGTTTAAACAGGCAGAAAGAAGGATTTAACCCTGGGATTGCGTGCAGGAATGGAGTGTGAATTCCAGGAGCTATCACATTAAAGCAGAAGCCACAGACCGTGAGGACCAGAACAATCTTGCTCCGGGGGCACAGACACAGGCCTTATTATACCAGATCCTTAAACGTGAGACATACTCAGTCTTCTGAAGTCACCAGCAGCTAGCCAACAAGGTAGCTCCAGCACACTGCAGGTAAAAAGGCCCAGATATTTAAATACCCTTCTACTAGCATCTGCCTGAGGTGATTACAGCCCTGCAGACAGTGTGGCAAGTATGAAAGAAAGGCTTTTAAACACTTGGTCTTACTTGATCTTCTTGTTTATTTTCCCAACACGCCTGCAGGGGAGGGAAGAAAAAAAAATATAATCAGCATCCAAGCAGCTGTGGACAACTCACAAGGAAATGCTCAGGTCTTCTCAACAGCTAAGAATTTCTTTCCAGATCTTAATCTAAAAATGTAGCTGACCTGAAACCCAGTATTGAGTCACTTGCAAGTTGCTGCTCCTTTTCTGCTGTCCTTGTCAAGTGCCTTCAAGCAGGTCCAAGCTCCCAGTAACACTATGTGCAATAGGTTCAAGCCCTCCCTGATTCTGCGTCAGCTGCACCATCTCTGCTGTGTTTAAACCCATTGTTGCAGCACTGCAAAAATCCATCTGGTTAAGGGTCTTGCTTTCCCACTGACCCTTACATTTTTTTTTATTTTAATGAAAGTTTACAGACACTTAGGGTTTCCAGTCATTCATTGTTGCACTTTTCTCCCTGTTCACCCCCTCCCTCCAATTCACTCTTCTCCTTGAAAAGAAAAAGAAAACCTCTTTCATGGTTTTGCAATCCCTCCCCCCCAAGTCCACTCCACTATGCAGCCTTCACTCTGGATTTCTGTCATGACAAT
Organism: Elephantulus edwardii; assembly: GCF_000299155.1. Classification (NCBI taxonomy): domain Eukaryota; kingdom Metazoa; phylum Chordata; class Mammalia; order Macroscelidea; family Macroscelididae; genus Elephantulus; species Elephantulus edwardii. The sequence continues at coordinate 1,047,335 of NW_006400000.1, forward strand.
AATACCCAATCATATATCCCTTTTAGACAGTTCTCTCCCTCATCTGTTTCAATGCAGTATACATCACTCCTCCCCTCCTTCTCTGTCTTCCCTAAACCCCAATGTCAGTCCTGTTTTACAATAGTGGCTCTATGCAATATTTATCCTTTTGCGACTGGGATATTTCACTCAGCATAATGTCCTCTAGGGTCACCCATTTTATATAATATTTCATGAGTTCCTTGTTTTTCAATGCTGCATAGTATTCCATTGTGTGAAAATACCAGAGCTTCTCTATCCATTCATTGATGGGCACTCAAGTTGTTTCCAGCTCTTTGCTATTGAGAACAAAGCCACAATAAACATGGGTGTGCATATATCTGCTTGGGTGATGGTTCTGGTTTCTTTAGGGTATATTTCCAGTAGTGACATTGCTGGGTCTAACGGTATTTCTATTTGCAACTTTTTGAGAAAGTGCCATACTGCCTTCCATAGTGGTTACACCATTTTACACTCCCACATTTCTAAGCATGATGCCTTTCTCCAAGGACTGATCTCTCCTGATAACACGTATCTCGTCTAATTTTCTTCACCTTTTCTCCTTTGCTGTATGTTGCTGTTGCTTTGTTTCGTCATTCAGCTATTTCTTTTTATTTTTTCTTTTCCTTGCTAAAATGTAAGAATTGCAGCTGGGGGAAGGTGGGTGCCTGTGGAAACCCTTATACCACCCCTGTCTCACAGCCCCATCTCTTTCAAACTAAGACAGCTACAAAGACTGTAAAACCACCTCTAAGGGGTTCAGGGGCAGCCTCACTTTCCCGGAACCCTCAGAAACATGGTGGCCTTGTGGATACCCTAAGTGCCAGCCTCTTTTGTAATTTCTGCGCAATCTCCCTATCCCGAGGCCTCACACCATCCCCGTTTAAGTTCCTCCAGAGCATCTATTACCCCAAGTATGAATGCAGCCGTCTGTTCAAAAGTGTTTATGCATCGAGACAATAATAAGAAATGACGAGAAGAAACCAGTGGCAAGTCAAAAGCTAGTAACAGCTGATAGCTTTTGTACAGCCTGTCTCAACCAATTTGGCAAGTGTGATTTCAGCCCGCACGTGGGAGACACCCAGCTGGTTAATAGTCAGCCCCAATCTGCATCAGATCTCTCTGGCAACAGCCTTCTCCCCAAGTCACTCCAATGAGAACGCGAGTTCATGTACCTTTGCCGTCAGATGTTTACTGCCGTTCAGTCTTTTCGTAGCCCCTGAGCTCCTTTATTTGGAACCTGATGAGAAACACAGGCTAAAAGGCAGTATTCACACTTTATTTAGCCTGTGATTGGGGTTTAAATGCATTTTTTTTCTTCACTAAAGTCCCTCAATGGCTAGACAAATTTGACAGGTGAGAATGGGCTGGAAGCTCATTATAACAGCCGTCGTCCAGGAGCAAGGTTTCTTATAAAAGGAGTTGTTATGGCTCTTTCTCAATTACCAGGTCCTCAGAGCCAGGGTTGAGTGTTATTCCCACATGCTCCCCACCATCACCTTTGCAGAGAGGTCTATGGGGCATGGCAATTGCTTCTCAAGTTGAATTAAATGCAAAGAAGTTTATATTGAAATACCAAACAGATTCCATTTCCTTCAAAGAGGTCTCCATGGGGGTGACTTTCATTTCCTCCTCTGGCCTCCTGTGCACGTCCGTCCGCCTATTCTCTGCAGTCAGTATGCATTGCTTTCATAATCATTCATGGGAAAACAAGTCATTTCAAAACAACCTCCCGGACAAGACCTGGCCTCCAAGAGGGTAAATCTTTATGCCAAAACATACATAAAAGGTAACTTTCCCCATGAATATGGCAACATTACTTATAGAACATCATCTGTGTTATTGTTGTTGTTCCATGTCCTGGAGTTGGAACTGTTCATAGCTGACCCCGCAGCGCGTTTCAGAGACAATAAATTGTCTGCTTTTCTCCAACAGAACAGCTGGTGAATTCGAACCGTGTGCCTTTGGGTTGGCAGTACAGCTCCTTACCAATAGGCCACAGAGGATCCCTATTATCTTTTTGAGGGGAAATAATTAGACATGACTAATTCAGCCAAGAAATTAAAAGATAAATTGCATTGGGGAAAGTCTTTTTTTT
>NW_006400000.1:1052353-1072019 GCF_000299155.1 Elephantulus edwardii
CCAATTGGTCCAGTGGTGAGAATCTTTGTCTTCTTGACATTGAGCTTCAATCCACATTGAAGGCTGCAGTCCCTGACCCTCAGCAGCCAGCGCTTCAGGTCCTCCTCAGTTTAAGCAAGCAGGGTTATGTCATCTGCATAATGCAGATTGTTGGTAGATCTTCTACCAATCTAGACCCCACATTTCTCCTCATAGAGCCCAGCCTCCCGGATGATCTGTTCTGCATACAGGTTGAAAAGGTACGGAGACAGGACACATCCCTGGCGTACGTCTTCCCAATTTTGCACCATGCAGTGTTTTCTTGCTCTGTTCTGATGACTGCTTCTTGGTTCAAGTTTCACATTAGCATGATCAAGTGTTCTGGCATTCTCATTCTTCTCAAAGTCAGCCACAGTTTGTTAAGGTCCACACAGTCAAATACCTTAGCCTAGTCAATGAAGCACAGATAGACATTCTTTTGGTACTTCCTGCTTTCAGCCAAGATCCATCTAACATTAGCTACAATATCCCCCTAGTACCATGACCCCTTCTAAACCCAGCCTGGACTTCTAGCAGTTCTCTGCTGATGTGATAGGGGGAGAATTAATGCCTTTTGAGATATGGTACTGGAGAAGAGTATTAAATATACCATGAACTGCAAGGTGAACAAACAGGTTTGTCCCAAAGAGGGTGAGGCCAGGCTGCTCCTTGGAGGCAAGGACTCTGAAGCTTCGCCTAACATAATTTGGACAAGTTGCAAGGAGGGACCAGTCTTTGGAGAGCTACGTCATGCTTGGGAGGGTGGAGGGATAGTGCAGGAGAGGAAGAGTCTCGATGAGATAGATTCATTCAGTGACTGGGATAATGGGGGTAGGTGAATCAGAGACAGTAAGACTGGCACAAGATAAAGCAGGATTTAGTGCTTTTGTGTATAGGGTCATTGTATTAAGATTGAAACTGTCAGCGTCATCTTTCTTGGATCCATAAACAATATACTTGGTACCAGCAACAGAAGATCAGGAGAGGCGTTGCATCAGGAAAGACAACAGTCAAATACTTTTCCAAATTACTAAAGAACAATGATGTTAGTTAGAGGACTAACGTGTGAATGATTCAGACCATGGTTACTTGCTATGCATTTGAGAGCTGGGCAATGAATAAAGATATAGAAGAAGAATGGATGCCCTCAAACCGTGGTATTGGAGATGAGTACTGAACGTCCCATGGGCTGCCAAAAGAACAAATACATATCTTGGAGATGGTGCAGCCAGAGCGTTCCTAAAAGCAAAGATGATAAAGCTTCATCTCACACACTTTGGGCAAGTTGCAAGGATAGGCTATTCCTTGGAGAGAGACATCATGGTTGAGAGGGTCAAGGGATGGAGGAAGAGAAGAAGACTTTTGGCCCGATGGATTGACAAAGTGATTGTAGCAATGGTCTCAAGTGTGTCAGAGATTGTAAGGATGGCACAGGGTAGGACACACTTCAGATCTGTTGTTCATAGCATAGCTATGGGTTGTACTTGACGGCACCTAACAACATCAACAACAACATTATAGCCACGTATGTATGGTTCTATGCATCTCATGACTACACACATATATACATGCATACATACATACATACATACATACATACATACATACATACACATGGAACCCTTGCTTAGGAGAAATGGTTATACACTACTAACAGAAGATTAGCTATTTAAAACCATCTGGAGAGTCTCAGAAGACACAATTGGCAAGCTGCTTTTTGTAGGTCACAGTTTTGAAAAGCCTGTGAAGCTCATCTACTCTGCTTACACTTAGGGTTACCATAGATCAGAATCAACTAAACAACCACTAAAAAGTGTGAATCATAACAAATTATGGTTAATAACACTGAGTAGAATGGGAATCACAGAACACATAATTATGCTAATACAAAATCTATACCTAGGCCAGGAAGTTGTCTCAACTAAGCAAGGGAATACTGCATGGTTTAAAATCAGGAAATACGTGTCTCAGAGTTGTATCCTTTCTCCATAGCTATTTAATCTGTATGTTGAGCAAATAATTTGTGAAGCTGGACTCTATGAAGAAGAGTGTGGCATCAGGATTGGGGGAAGACACATCAACAACCTGTGGTATGCAGATGACACAACTTTGTTTGCTGGAAGTGAGAAAGATATGAAACACTTGCCGTGGATGATAAAAAACAAAACAAAACAAAACAAAACAAACAACAAAAGAATAGCCTTCAGTATGAATTTCATCTCAATATCAAAAAAACAAAGGTTCTCACCACAGGACCAACAGTTAGTAGTATGATAGATGAAGAAAGGATTGAAGCTATCACTGATTTTATTTTCCATGGGTCAAACATCAACAACCTTGGTACTAGCAGTCAAGAAATCAGGAGACGTTAAAAATTAATCAATCAATCAGAAGGTCTATTGTATTTGGCTATGAGGGACCTCTCTAAAATTATGAAAAGCAACGATGATGGTGTGAAGATTAAGGTGTACCTGATTCAGGTCATGGTCTTCTCAATCATCTTCTATACATTGGAGAGCTAGACTATGAATAAAAATGACAGAAGAAGAATCAATGTCTTTGAGTTGTGTTGCTGGAGAAGAGTACTGAATATCCCATGGACTGCCAAAGGAACAAATAGATACAACTTCGAGAAGATGCAGCCAGAGGCAAGCATGGTGAAGCTTAGACTTTGATACTTTGTACGGGGAGCTGGATGAGGTTATTCCTTGAAAAGGAACATCATACTCGGAAAAATGAAGGATCAGTGAAGGAGAGGAATACTCCCAATGACATGGATTGGCACAGTGACTTCAGCAATTAGCTCCAGTGTGTTGGAGATAAAGATGGAACAGGACAGGGCAGGGTTCAGATTGGCTGTTCATAGAGTTGCTGTGAGACATACTTGACTGGATAGCACCTAACAACGACAACCAGAACAGGAACAAATTTGTCTTGGAAGAAATATAACCAGACTGTTTCAGGGAAGCAAGGATGGCAGACTTCATCTCACTCAACGTGGACATGTTATCATGAGCGGCTAGTCCCTGGAGAAGGACATTGTGTTTGGCAATGGTGAAGGTTAGAAAAGGAAATGAAGAGTCTCAAGCAGACGGCCTGACACACTGACTGCAGCAATGGGCTTGGTCACAGTGAGATTCTGAGGATGTTGAAGAATTGGGCAGGTTTTCATTCTGTTGTACATTGGGTTGCAGTGAGTCAGAGCTGACCCGACAACACCTAACAGCATCAACATGTACACACACGTACAAGGATCTTATGTATGTGTATATGTATGTATGTATGTGCACTCACATGCAAAAATGTTTACAACAGCTATAATTTTAAAGTTAAACTAAGGTTTTAGCAAAAACATGTGGGTGGCATTTATTGCCTGGCTGACAAGGCAATCAAAGATTTAAGATCTAAAGATGAATGTAAGTTTCCTCCCATGTAACACCCAAACATGACTTGCTAAGCATGTTGCTATCATCATAACACATAGAGCCCCAGTTTTCTTCTAATTATTCTCCAAGAACTTTATGTGACTAGCAAAGTCCAATGGGATAGTCTGAAAATTCTGACTGCTAGTGTGGCCTCTACAGTTACTCTCCCCTGTGGCATGGAAATGCCTCATCACTGATGCTGTCCTGGCATCTCTCCTTGTCACATTGACTGCTCCCTCAATAGCTGCTATATCTTGAAGTCCCTGCCACCTGTCTCACACACAGTACCCATCCTTGCTACTACTATGATCCTCCTGAGGAATTAGGGTCCCATGGAGAAGGAATTCATCCAGCTTTTCACTGTATGAGGAGGCTTCCTCCAAACTTCTATGTCTTGATGTATTTATTCTAGGTTATCATTTAGGACTCCAAATTTATAGAGACTCCAAAGACATGCAAGTGGAGCTCTGTGATAGGAAATTGAAGAAACAAATAAGACAAGATCCAGTCTCTGAAAAACTTATGACTAAGTCCTTACTGGATTTGTCTGTTCCTAGGTGTTCCTCCCTAAGCTTGCCAACTCCTTGGGTTCTCAAAAGGCCCTCACTTGGCAGATGACAGGAAGCACTTCATCACCTTGACCTTCCTTTTCTTGACTTGCTAACTTCATTGATTTTGTATTTGCCTGTTGAAAAAAAAATACACTTTAGACAATTGCACTCTCCCATCCAACTTTCTAAAATAACACTTACCCTTTAAGTGTGAGTGTTCCTTATAACATCTGTGAGCTAAGCAGAAGTCAGATATACTTGCAGCTTGAGGGTTCAAAACCTGACTCAAGCACTTAATAGCTAAAAGTTCTTCAGTAAGATGAAATTCTCTTGTTTCTGATGTTTTAGCTAGTTGTTCTTGCTGTTAGGTGCCTTTAAGTTGAGCATGACTCATGGAAATCCTATGCACAACAGGCCTGAACCCTGTCTTCTCCTGGGCCATGCTCATCGTCTCTGACACACTTGAGACCATTGCTGCAATCATCATGTCAATGCATTTCATTGAGTGTCTTCATCTCCTTTGTTGACCCTTCACCTCTCTGAGCATGATATCCCTTTCAAAGAAGGCCTCTCCTAGCAATGTGCCCAAAACATGTGAGCCAAAGCATCTCCAGCCTTGCTTTTAAGGAGCACTTTGTTTGCACTTATTTCCAAGATTGTTCATTTTTTGGCAAACCATGGGATATTCAGTGTTCTTCCCTAACATCAAAATTCAGAGGCCCTTCTTCTTCTGTCATACTTATTCATTGTTTGACTCTCAGATGCATAACAAATGATTGAAAAGATCATGGCCTGAATCAGGTGCCCCTTACTCTTCAACTGGCATCATTGCTCTTCAGTATTTTGGAGAGGTCCCTAACAGGATATTTTCCCAAAGCAATGTGTCTCCTGATCTCCTATCTGCTACTACCAAGGGTGTTGATTGTGGATCCAAGTAAGATGAAATCATTGACAGTTTCAATCCTTTCCCCATCTCTCATGATGTTGTCTATTGGCCAAGTCAACTGCTACTCACAGTGACCCTCTGAAAAACAGATGAGACCCTTACTCTATTCTGCACCATCTCAGGGTCTTTGCCATGTTCAAGTTTATTGTTGCAGTCACTGTGCCAGTCCAGCTGTCCTTTTTCCCCCCTGACCTTCCACATTTCTCAAACTGAAAGAGTAAAGAAAAAAAATGCAAGCCACAAGTTGCACAACTGAAAAATTTTATGATCACAAAGTTGAATGATGCACTAAGAATTAAAAAACAATATAGCAGAGTGGATTATATTTGGGGGTAGGGGGTGGGATTTGGGGAGGTGCGGGGGGGTGTGGATTGTGTACCAATGAGGGAGTTTTTCTTTTGCTTTTCAAGGAGAGGAGCAAACGGGGGGGAGGGGTTTCTGCAGGGACAAGGGTACAACAATGAATGAATGGAATTCCAAAATCTCTGTAGATGTTCATTGAAATGAAAAATAAACAACCTAAATTTAAAAAAAAAAACCCCAATATAGATAATTATAGAATCACTATACCACAAAGAATTGGTCGAAAATGATTCCATATCAGGAACTTACATATAATCAAGAACCAGTGTTAAGGAAGAAAAAGTTTAAGCTACTCTGGAAGCATTGACCAAAAGTCAAGCCCCAGGAATTTAAGGAATACCAGTTGAAGTGTTTCAGGAAACAGATTCAGCCCTCCATATGTTCACTATTTGACTGAAAGAGATACATATTAACTCCCATTAAAATAAAAAAAAGAAGAAAACATTCCAACAGGATAAGAAAATAATCACAGTATTTATATCTTGTATAAGAAAAATCTTGTTAAGTATTATATTTGAAGGCAAGAATGATGAGGCTTTGCCTCACATACCTTGGGTATGTTGCTTGGAGGGGCTATTCCTTGGAGAGAGACATGAGGCTAGGAAGTGTGTAGGGTGAGCCAAAGAGGTAGACTGACATGGTGACTGGCACAATGGGCTCTTGTGTGTCAGAAAGTGTGAGAATGGCACAGGAGAGAACAGAGTTCTGATATTTTGTTCATAGGGTCACTATGAGACATACTCAACTTGACACCACCTAATAACAACAACAAGTAAAATCTTGCCGAATATTATTTTAAAAAATGATTAAAATAGTACATTAAGAGGTAACTGCCAGAAAGTCAAGCAGGATTCAGAATAGCTCTTGTGATGAGGCCTATCACTGCTATTGTTAGATGGATCTTGGTTTAATGCAGAGAATAGCAGAAAGATATTTGAGCTTTCTTAAGTATGCGAAGTTATTTGACTAAGTAGTTCATAACAAATTATGGCTAACATTTAGAAGAGCAAGGATCACATAACATTTAATTGCACTCGTGTGAAACCTATATATAGACCAAGAAGTTGTCCAAATAGCACAAGGGAACACTTGTTAGAATGCTGCAAAGGCTAAAATCAGAAAAAAATGTGTGTCAGAGTTGCATCCTTTCTCCATACTTATTCAATCTGTATGCTGAGCAAATAATTTGAGAAGTTAGACTATATGAAGAAGAATGTGTCTTACTCTAGGTTTGGAGCAAGATATAACAATGAACTACTCTGTGACTGACTCAACCTTCCCAGCACAAAGCGAATTAAAACTTGAAGCACTTACTGCAAAGATCAAGGACTGTAGCTTTCAATATGACTTACATCTCAACATCCAGAAGGCAAATATCCTTACCACTGGACCCACCAACACTGATTACATTTAATCTCTAATTTCTTCTTCCGAGGACTAGCATGTTCTGACAGTATACCCAAAGCATATAAGACTTTCACCATCCAGGCCTCTAAGTGCACCCTAGTTGCACTGCTTCTATCACGGATTTATTTGCTTTTAATTGAGATTTTAATCAAAGTTTATAGAGAACTTGGATTTCCATCCATTCGTTGTTGCACATTTTCCTCCCTGTCCCCTTCCCCAGTTTTTGGTTTTGTTCTTTTGGTATCCCACTACATATTGAATTTGGTAAATGGAAATTATTGGCCACAGAGCACAGTATTTTAGCAGAAAACTTAGACCCAATGCAAGCCACTTACTAGTGTATTAATTTTATTTCTTTAGTTTGTGAACATATGTTTAGTCTCTTTCCCTCTAGTAGATAAAAATAAAATACTACTTTAATTTTTCTACTTAAAAACAACTATAATTGTTGTTGTCAAGTACTTTCTGGTCAACTACAACTCATAGTGACCCTATGGACAATGAATCTGAATCCTGTCCTATCCAGTGCCAGCCTCATCATTTCTGACACACTTAAGCCCATTGTTCCAGTCACTGTGTCAACAATCCCTTTCATGAGGGTCTTCCCTTCCTTTGATGTCCCTCCACCTTTCCAAACATGGTGTCCTTTCCCAAGAACTAGCTCTTCTTAACAACGTGCCCAAAGTATACAAGGTTCAGTTTCATTATCTTTGCCATCAAGAAGTATCCTGGCTGTACCTTTTCTAAGACATGCTTGTTTGTTCTTTGGGGAGTCTGTGGAATATTCAACACTCTTCTCCAACATCACAATTCAAAGGCATTGGTTCTTCTCTCATCCTTATGTAATGTCTAACTTTCAGATGCATTCTAAATAATTGAAAATACCCTGGTTTGGATCAGGTGCACCTTAGAATTCAAATAGGGTGTATTAATTGGCTCTTTACATTGGACAGCAGGTGCAGGAGAGATTGAGATTTTGCTGTAACACCAAAGAACTAGCTTCTTCCTGTATGGCAATGTTGGTTACCTACATTTTAAATCTCTAAAAATGAGCTGTGTGTCCCAGTTTCTTGGCTAATCACGCAGGGAGAGGCTTTACTACGTCACTTCTGAGTCCCTGTGTATTAACTGCTGATTTCAGTACCAGAGGGGCTTGTTAGAAGATCATTTCTGGTAATCAATTAGTTGGTGTATAGGCAAGGCTATAAATTCTTAGCTGTATTCTCCCTATAGTTTTTAATCATTTCCTTTCTTCCTTTTATTGAAGATAAATCACCCAAGGAACTCCCCTCACAGCATTCATTCCATTTCAGACAGTTTAAAGTCATATCCTTTTCTGGCTTGGATTTTCATACAAATAGAAACAGAGGGTCCACCCCAGCCCCTCCCTGCCTAAGAGGTAAAGAGTAGCCCACTCTTTGCTCCCTGAGGAATCAGAGAAATCACACAGGGGCTTGGAAAATTACTGTGGATGCAAAACACCACCATTAAAGGGACTATTTTAAGCTAAATTGATTCTTTGTTCTTTAGCCAATTGGCTAATCCTCCTCTTGAGACATGCTTCCATTTAGGAAAGCTAAAAACACAGCTCGCAGACTGAGACTTAGAGGAGGCAAGGGATATGCTGACATAGACATTAAGTGGGATTGAGCCAAGGGGGCAGCTGCATTCTGATTAGCTACTTGAGGATTTCTGCAGGCCCCACCATCTCTCAGGGCCGGAGCATATCCAGTGGAGGATGAGAAGCCAAAAAAAAGAAGAAAAAGGAAACTGAAAGGAAGTCTTAGTGTCTGCAGCCTTGGCTGAATGATCCCTGCATTCCAGTGCTGATTCCTCTTCCCTCCCAGACTTCCTCAAACAGCAATTACCCTGACCTTTAGGGAGCTCTGGTAGCGTAGAGGTAAGGAGCTGCGCTGCCAACCCAAAGGCACAAGGTTTGAATTAGACAGCGGCTCTGCAGGAACAAGATGAGAATCTCCTCCTATGTGTCTTGCAGCTTCTGAAAACTCACTTAAGGATACTGGATAGAATCACGATTTTACCTATATCACCAGATTATATCCTTAAATCTGTGAGGCCAGAGCTGTATTTCATCTCCCCTTTTTGGATAAAGACATTGAAGCTCTGAACAAATAAGTGACTTGTACAAGGTTGAAGAGCTTGTGTGTGGAATACCACAACCTTCTGGCCTCCATGCCCTGTCCTGCCAGTCCAGATGAGAGTGCAGACGTTCAGGAAGGAAATCCAGGAGTTTCCAGTTAACATCAAGTGCACTGCAATTCCTTGCGTCTTATGAACATTACATTTTTTTTTTTACTCTATCCTGTCTCCTTCTCATGATCGCAAACACGGGCAGGCAAAACCTCCAACTCTTTGTATCAAGTCAGAACTGGCTCATAGCATAACTATCCCTCTAGCAAGTTTTCAGAGTCTGTAAATCACATGGGAAGATATTGCCTGTCGACGCACTTTCTAAACAACATACCTCTGAAAACTATGAACTTTAATAAATGACGACAGTTATAGAAAGGCTTCAGGCCTTTTGTTCACAGGGTCGCTATGAGTTGTGCTCCACTCCATGGCAAGCAACAGCAACAACATTCCTCATGGAGCAGCTGGTGGACTTGAACTGCCTGCCTTTGTGTTATCAATACAACCCTTTATTGGGTTCAGATCCTATTCCCACAAAGGACGACGGGTAAAGGCACACAGAGAGATGGAATAAACGAGAGAACAGGACAAGGCCAGGTCCCATAAATATCTCCTAGATTACGTATTTATATCGGTATTCTAGGGTAGGCTCTTCCCCCATATTTTTAACCCTTTGTTCTTGCAATACTGCTCTGACTTTATTTATTTAGAATGAAATGAAACACTCTCCGCCCTTTCACCATCTTTGTGATTGTTGGCATGTTTGGGTGAGCACTTGTGGCTATTATGCCAGTCCACCTCATTGTGGGCATCTTGCGTTTCTGTTGGCCCTCATTTCACCACTTGTGATGTCCTTTTCCAGATGTCGCTTCCTTATTTTGTGATGCCTTTTAAATGTGGAGGTACAGACAAATCACAGGAAAAAAGATTGATCGTTCCCACATTCCTCATACATCCTTCTGGTCATTTCGCTGCAGCTCTATCAATGGCAATATACATATTTTTACATTAGTGAGACATATCCTAATTCATTCTTTTTAGGGAGTTCTGGTGACTTAATGGTAAGGCGTTGCACTGCCAACCCCAAAGTACAAGGTTTGGATCCACAGGAGGAAGAAGGGCAATCTCCTGCCGTGGGAATAAGCCTTTGAACTTTGCTGGAGGGTCAGCTATGAGTCAGTTCTGACTCAACGGTACACAACAACAACCGGTGGCAAGTCCATCCCAAATTGTGCTGGTCACTCAAGACCATAGCTTTTTGGTGATTTGAATGGACCAGTGACTCCTTCTTGTGAGACGTTGTTGTTTTGTGCCTTCAAGTTGCTTTTGACTCATAGCGACCCTATGTACAACAGTCCTACACCGTTTTTCATTCCTTGCCAATCTTATTGTCACCGACATCCCCATCCTGATTACCCCAGTCACTGAATCAATCCATCTCATTGAGGGTCTTTCTCTCTTGCGCTGGCCCTCCACCCTACCAAGCATGACATCCCTTTCCAAGGATTGGTCCCTCCTTGCAACATGTCCAAAGCATGTCAGACAAAGCTTCAGAATCTTTGCCTTCAAGGAGCAGCCTGGCTTTTACCCTCTCCAGGATGAAATTGTTTATTCTCCTAGCAGTGCATGGTCTATTCAATACTCTTCTCCAGCACCAAAGCTCAAAGACATCAACTCTCCATCTATCATCCCTAGTCAGTGTACAGCTCTCTGAAGCATAGCAAGTAATGGCAAAGACCATGGCCTGTATCAGGTGCATCTTAGTCTCCAGACTGACATCATTGCTCCTCAGTACCTTGGAGAGGTCACTGACAGCAGGCTTTCCCAGTGAAATATGTCTTTTAATTTCCTGGGTGCTGGTACCAAGAATGTGAGATAAAGATGGGAAATCTCCTCCTGTGCAGTTCTCAGCTTCAAAAAAATGAATGGAGGGTCTGCTATGAGTTGATTCTGACTAGATATTATTTAGATTGAGCATTCATTTTTTTATTTTTTTTTTTGAGCATTCAGTTTAGCTTAGCATATACATTTACATTAATGTTTTTAGGAACCACTTATATGCCTTTGTTGTTGCGGTTATATGCCATCAAGTCAAAACCAACACATAGCTGACCCTCCAGAGGGTTTTCAGAGGCAGTTAATTCCACAGGAGGAGATTGCCCAGCCTTCTCCTGTGGAGCAGCTAGTAGATTTGAACTGTGTGGCTTAGGGATTGCAGTGTAGTTTCATACCACTAGGGCAACAGAGACTTCTAAGGCATCTGAGTTGTTTTTGTTGTGTACCATTGAGTTGAATGAAATAGACCCACAGGGTCACTCCAGTGGGTTTTCACAGGTAGTTAATCATACGAGAGGAGAGTGCAGATTCTTCTCTCATGGGTCAGGTGGTGGATTTGAACCATGTACTTTTGAGATTGCAGTGCAGCTTCTTGCCTTGGAGCTCCCTAAGACATCGGAGTAGGATCAACTTATTTGATTAAGAGATATTTGCCCATTCACGAAGAGGTTTTTGAGGACACCTGCAGTAAGCCAGCTACTGAAAATATTTTTCTAATGTTTCAGCAGAAATTTATTCTTTTTCAATTAAAATATTTCTGTATTAGTTATAACAATAAAAGCATTTTTGGTAAGGCCAGTTTACATGTGTAATATGCCTACAAGGTTAAGAGTCTATACTAATTTATTTTTTCATTGAGATTTTAATGAAAGTTTATAGAGAACTTGGATTTCCATTCATTCATTTTTACACATTTTCCTCCCTGCCCCTACCCCCACCCAGCAAGTTCACTTTTCTCTTTGGAAAAAAAAATATTTCACTGTTATACAGCCCCTCCCCTGAGTACACTTTACTATGCAGCTCTTATTCTAGACTCTTGTCATGCCAATAATTCCTAATCATATATTCTTTCCCTCATGTGTTGTAATGCCTTGTACATTATTTATCCCCTCTTTTGTTAGTTTTCTCCCAACCCCTGTGTCAGTCCTGTATTATAACAGTGGCATTGTACAGTATTTGTCGTTTTGTGACTGAGATATTTCACTCAGCATAATGTTCTCCAGGGTCACCCATTTTGTATAATATTTCATGAGTTCATTACTTTTCAGTGCAGTGTAGTATTCCATTGTGTGACTATACCACAGCTTCTCCAGCCATTAGTTTGTTGATGGGCACTTGGATTGTTTCCAACTCTTTTCTATTGTGAACAAAGCCGCAATAAACACGGGCGTGCATAAAAGTATTTTAGATCTCTTTTATCCCAGTCAGGAGCTCTGGTGGTAGTGTGGTGCATTATGGGTAGCCATACTAAACTGAATGCTAGTGCTTCAAACCCAACACTGGTCAGTGGGAGAAAGGTGAACAGTTCGCCTCCCATCAAGATTGACAGTCTCTTGCAATTTATAGACACTGAAATTGCAAAAGTATGTGGTTCAAATACACTTGCTACACTGTGGGCAAAGGATAGCCAATCTCTTCCTGTGCGATTACTTCCTCTGAAAACCCACTGGAAAGTCACCTATGGTTTGGTTCCTACTTCACAACACACAACTTGGAAGCGTTAGTTTTATAAGGCTACCATAGCAAAGTACAACAAAATGGGAAGCCAAAAGCAACAGAAATTCATTTTCTCAGGTTCCTGAGGCTAGCAGTCAGAAGTCAGCGTATTAGCAGGCTGATGTGCTCTCTGAAAGCTCTAGGGAAGGATTTATCCTGTCTTCGAGGTTCTGGCAGCCCCAAACAGCCTCTGGCTTGTAGCACTATAACTTCAATTCTTGCCTTTGTCTTCTTGTCATCTTTCCTCTGAGTCTGCCTCCCTCTGTCTCTTCTCCTCATATAAAGATGCCAGTCGTACCTCAGTGTGACCTCATGCTAACTTAGCTAATTGTATCTGCAAAGACCCTATTTCCAAATAAGGTCACATTGCTAGAAACTAGATATTAGAAGTTCAATTCATCTTTTTTCAGGGATAAAATGCAAGCAACAACTCCTGGTAAGTATAGTCAGGGCATAAAGCTAGGTTATACACCACCCACCCCAACTTATAATGAACCGAGGTCAGAACTGACTCTCCCAGCATCTGCCTTTAGGGATTCAGAATAATGAGATTACATTATACAGTTCTCTTACTTCCACTCTATTTTAAGTGGTTTTAGGTTACTTTTTTAGAGATAACAACTCTAAGATTAATGGGATTGGAAGAGTGAGCTGGGGAGAGAGTGGGTCAGAGTAGGTGAGTCTAACTACCTCCAATTATAAATATTATCCACACATGTAATACAATATTCAAGGGCTTCCTAGTAGTATAAATTTCTTTATTTGATTTAAATGAATCACTGGGGGTAAAGTCCATTACTCTCTCATATAACATCTGAAAAAGTAATACTAGAATCATAATTCAATTTAAAAACAAACAAAATGAGAAACAAGCAAAGAGAAAACAATCAAAAAACATCACAGCAGGCACCCAAGTCAGCAGATGAGTTTGCTTTTTCAGTATGACTCGTTGGGACATCTACTTCATCCCACATCTTTAAGACAGATCAGAACTAGGACTTAATGATCCCTAAGGTAAAAACATACCTAAAAGGATCTGAAAGGCACAGTCCATAAAGTGAAGTAAACTAGAAAAATCAAGTAAGCAAAGCAAAGGAAGATAACTCCTTAAACTTCTTGCCTTCATTGTTTCTGCAATATTTGAATGTGTCAATACCAGTGTTCATCTGCACAGAAACCAGCTTCTCAAACGATTTGCTCAGCATACAGATTAAATAGGTGTGGAGCAAGGATCCAACTCTGATGCACATCTTTATTAATTTTAAACCACATCTTGTCCCCTTGCTCTGGTTTGTACAAGCACAACCAAGTATTTTGGGATTCCCATTCTTCTCAATGTCAGCCATAATTTGTCATGTTCCACACAGTCAGATTCCTTTGCATAGTCCATAAAGCACAAATAGACATTCTTCTGGTATTCTTTGCTTTCAACTAAGATCCATCTGATATCCGCAATGATAACCCTGGTGCCATGGCCTCTTCTGAATCCAGCTTGATCTTTTGGAAGTTATCTGTCTATGTACTGTTCTAGCCCTTTTTAAAAAATAATATTTTATTATTAATATTTTAATAATATTTGCTTGCATGTGATATTATTGGTATTATTCAATAATTTCCACATTCTGTTGGGTCATCTTTCTTGGGAATAGGAATAAATATGTATCTCTTCCAGTCGATCTTCCAGAAAGCTGTCCACTAGATTTCCTGGCACACACTCCTGGGATGTAGCTATTTGAAACATGTCAACTGATGTCCCAATCTATTCATCCTTAGGGTCTTATTTATTTGCCAATGCCTTCGTTGCAAATTGAACTTCTCTCTTCATTACTATCTGGCTTTAACCATTAGGCAGTTCCTGAAATATCTTAGTGATGTCCAATTCTTTTGGGTACAGTGATTTTGTGTATTTCCTCCATTTGATTTTTATGTATGCTGGATCATTTAAGATTTTGCTTATAGCAAAATCATCCCATTTGGATTCACAATCAATAGTGTTGGTACCAGCAGCAGTCAGAAGATCCGGAGATAGATGCAGTATATTGAGTAAGTCTGTAGTCAGGGACCTCTCCAAATTATTGAGGAGCACTAATGTCAGTCTGAGGACTAAAGTATTCCTGATTCAGGTCATGGTCTTTTCAATCATTTGCTATGCATCTGAGAGCTGTACAATGAATAAGGATGACAAAAGAAGAATTGATGCCTTTGAGCTGTGGTGTTGGAGAAGAATACTGAACACTCCAGGGGCTGGCAAACGAAAGAACATATGTGTATTGGAGAAGGTGCTGTCACAACATACAAAGGTTAAGAACCTAAGAGGTAAATGACTGTGACATCACAGTTCAGACTTTGAAGTCTCCCTGCAGTACTATGTTCGCACTGCATGGTATCAGCTGATGAGAGCCATTAGCATACATCTTTCTCCATATCTATTCTGTGACATAAGTTAAATAACTTCATACTTGTTATAACACAAATGTTGACACCATTACAGTTATTGTTGTTAGGTGCTTTCAAGTCCAGCATGGTTCATAACAATCCTATAAACAATACATCTGAACCCTGTCTTATCTCATGCCGTCATCATCATTTCTAACATTCTTCAGGCCAGTGCTACAGTCACTGTGTGAATTCACCTCGTTGAAGGTCTCCTCTTTCTCTGGCTTTCACCTTTGTAGCCATGATGTCCCTTTCCAAAGAACAGCCTCTCCGCTCAGTATGCCCAAAGATATGAGATGAAGTTTTGCTATTTTTGTTTCAACAGACCATATTGACTGCACTCTTTCCAAGATATATACTGGGGGTTTTTTTGGCAGTCCACAGAATATTCATTACTCTTCACCAACATTACAATTTAAAGGTGTAAATTCTTTTTTATATCACCCTTATTTATTGCCCAGTTCTCAAACACATAGCAAGTTATTGAAAAGAGTCTGGCCTGAATCAGGAACACCTTAGTCTTCAAACTAGCATCATTACTCTTCAGTACTTTAGAGAGGTCCCTGACAGTAGACTTGCCCAATGTAAAACATCTCTTCATCTCCTGACAGATGATAACAAGGGTGCTGGTTGTGGATGCAAGTAAGATGAAGTCAACAACAACTTCAGACTTCTCCATCTGTCAAGATGTTGCTTCTTGGTCCAGTAGCGAGGATTTCTGTCTTCTTGATGTTGAGAAGCAATCAATACTGAAGCCTTCACTTGTGCAGCAAGCATTTCAAGTCCTCCTCACTTTCAGCAAACAAGACTGTGTCACAGAAACCAGTAAATATTACTGAGAATTACTTGTTCTGCTTTAATTTTTCCTTGAGAATTGGTTATTAAACATTCACTCATAGTGACCCTATGTACAAGAGCTCTAAATGCCAATCAATATTCAGTCATCATTAACCGGAACTGACATGACAGCATCACACAACACCAACCACTGTTCACTACAGTCCAATCTGCATCTGTTCCTCAGGACAGTGCAGGACTGGGATGCGTTTGGTTCTAATGTTTTGTGCCATCAGTCGGAGGTCAACTCGACAGCATCTGAGAACAACCACAACAGCCAAGCAGTGCTGGTGCAGACGGGTAGGGCAGTGTCTCCATCCAGCCCCGGATGACCACGCACACATATTCTGGAACATACAAGAAGTACTTCTTTGCCAATTAATTTTTCAAAACTAATCTGAGACTCACTGATGATAGGCATTTTACTTCTATTCCAAGACTGAAATTCTCTTTACAGTTCTCATTTTCGCTGAAGTATTCCCAAGACACAGTGACATCTTGAACTCCTACAGTAGTTAAAAGAAGGAATTAAATTAGTAACTCTGGAACAGCTTATTATAAATTGCTGGCATGTCCATTTGTCAAACCATTAAGGTTTTCAGAACAGTCACGACTCTTTGCTGGAGAGTTCTGGGTAGTGGACTGAATAGACCTACAAATGTGTCCCCCACACTCAGCCCCTCGGGTAAACTCTTTGTATTCTGGAGAGATGACTGGCTCGTAGTCCACAAACCCCATAGATTCTAAGTGAGAACTGCTGCACATTAGTACTTTTCCACATGAATGCACCAAATAGCTGTGGCTAATCACCACCCAACCATGGAACCGACAGACAAAAGCTTTTCAGGTTATGACTCTATAACACCAACCTCATTTGTTCATTGATTTATTAAAATTTTATAGTTAAGATAATACAGATTTTTGCTATTACAAGTGATGTGGATATTAACACTTCCTCTGCTAGACTGTATTACCAAGCAAAATCCTTCTTGAACCGTTGCTTCTTATTAGTGGAGAGATGGAAAAAGATTCAGTAGGGATCAAGACATTTAAAAACGGCTTTAAACAGCCTATAAAACCAAATAGCTCCCAAAAGCTTTAGAAGAATACTAAACCACTCTCTATGTCTATTCTAATAAAAACTCTGGAATGTTAACTGGCTACTAGAACTGGGAAAGAAAATAAAAAGATAACACCCTTTTTTTTCCTCTGACTATAGATGTGCTTGAGACACTTTCAGATCAGGTTTCTAGCTGGTCAAACCCATCATATGGATGAATCACAATCATCCCTCACGTACACAGTACTTAATATTCAAAGATAGAAATATTTTGGAGAATAGTTTACAAGGCTTAAAAGTTTGGACCTGGCCAATGAACGGATTCAGAAGGTAGGACAATGGGCCACGTAGACCACCACAGGTACTAGCATTTCCGTGTTATTAAAAACCAAACATAGTGCTACATCCATCTGTATTACCCTCTCCACATGCCATTGTTTTCAGTAGTCTTTAAGACCCTAAATGGAAGGAAACATGTATATCTCAATACACCTGCACCCGTCCAAATGCCTGTTGCATATTAAATGTCCACCATTTCTGTTATCACATCCAGAGGCCTTTCTTTCTCCTTTTGCAACTATAGCACATAACCAATGTCCCAATACGCTGGTTTCTATTTTTGTCAACACCAGCTGAAGGTCAGCGGTAGAAGATTCTGCAAAATTTTCCTACACTCTTAGCCTCTCATGCTTTGTTTTCTCAGACTTCTATAACTGTTTAAGAAAATGACTGCTGAAATCAAGAAATCAAGATTTCTTGATTTTTGTTTTCCACCAGAAACTCATTCAAAAAATAACAATTTAATCTGGAATGGCATTTTAAACCTAGCTTTTGTTTTGTATTGGCAGATTTTTGTTTTTATTTTTCTAATCATCAAATGCATTTTTTTAATGTAGAAATTGGGCTGGAAATAAAGAATTCCTTTTCAGTGAATTTAAAAAAAAAAAAAAAACACACAAAACCAACCCACACACCAAAACTCAAAAACAATACATATTGTTAGGTGAAGAATTACAAATATGAATACACCTGAAATACACCATATTCTATAAGGAAAGAAAATTTACTGTATTTTCAAATAATATTAAGATTGTGTTTTAATATTGAGGGAGTATAAGAGATTTTTTTACTTATGGCCCTGAAAAACTCACAATTCTCTGTATCCTTCCTTTTCTTACCCCCTGTTTCCCTGGCTTTGAGTTTGGACATATGACTTCCTTTGGCTAGTGGGATGTCAGGATATAAAATGCAAAGTCTTAGTAAGCACTTCCATATTGAGATCACTTTCCTGGAATGGGGTATTTATTCGCTTGTGTTTTCTCATCATACGAGGACTCTCACTCAGTCTGCTGTTGTTATTATGTGCCATTGAGTCTAGTGTGGCTCATAGAGACCCAATGAACAATGACTTTGAATCTTGTTCTATCCTGACCTAAACTCACTATCTCTGACACACCTGACCCCATTGCCACAGTCATTGAATCAATCCATCTCATCCAGGGTCTTCCTTTTCTGTGCTCATCCTCTACCCCTCCAAGCATGATGTCCTTCTCCAAGGACAGATCCCTCCTTGTGACATGCCCAAAGTATGTGAGATGGAGTTTCAAGATCCTTCCCTCCAAGGAGCAATCTGGTTTCATCTTCCCTAGAACAGAGCTATTTGTTCCCTTGGCAGTCTGTGGGATGTTCAGTATTCTTTTTCAGAACCACAACTCAAAGGCATCGATTCTTTTTCTATCATTCTTAATCATTGTTTAGGTCTCAGAGGCATAGCGAGCAATAAAGACCATAGCCGGGAATCAAGTGCACCTTAGTCTCTAGCATGACATCATTGCA
The DNA here is from genome assembly GCF_000299155.1 of Elephantulus edwardii. Lineage (NCBI taxonomy): Eukaryota > Metazoa > Chordata > Mammalia > Macroscelidea > Macroscelididae > Elephantulus > Elephantulus edwardii. Next base: position 1,070,936 of record NW_006400000.1, read on the forward strand.
CTTTAGCACTCTGGAGCAGTCCTCGACAGCAGATTTTCCCAGTGAACTTGCCTACTTATTTCCTGACTGCTGATGCCAAGAGTGTTGATTGTGGATCTGAGCAAAATGAAACCGTTAATCACTTCAGTCTTTTCTCCATCTATCATGATGGTTTGTTAGTGAGGGTCTTTGTTTTCTCGATGTGGTGATGTAATCCATATTGAAGACTGAAATCTACCATACCTTAAAATAAAAGACTTTGCAAGAAGAAATAGGCTCAGCCCTCTCAACTAACCAGGCAGAGCTTCCCCTCCTGCTAATTCTCCATCAAGTAGAACTATATTAGTGAACCTTGATAGACGTAGAATAAATGCCCAGTCAAGCCACACAATTACGGAAAAATGACAATATTTTATTATCATTAGCATGTAGAAATCAGTACCAGAAGTGGGGCACTACTATTTCTTAAAAAGAAGTAAACATGGTACATTAACTTTGGAGCCAGAAAGAGGACAGATTGGGAAATTAGCAATAAGGTTTGGACGAATGTTACAAAAACAGTGCATAAACCAATTGCAGAAGAACAGTGGTATTAATTTACCACTGATATTGTAATAAACCACTGTGGATTTACTAGCTTCGAATAAAATAAATTTATTAGCTTATCGTTTTGGTGGTCAGATTAGTCCTAGAGCTTAGATTTTAAAGGGTTTTCTGAAGCTAATATCAAGATGCTAGTTTTCTGAAGCCTCTAAAGAAAAAAGTCTGCTTTTTCAGTCTTTCTCCAGCTTCTGTAGAAAAACAAAAGACCAGGAGATGTATTGCATTGGGAAGGTTGACAGTCATGGACCTCTCCAAATTATTGAGGAACAATTATGTCACTTTGAAGACTATGGTGCACATGATTCAGGCTATAGTCTTTTCAATCATTTGCTATTTGTCTAAATGCTGAGCAATAGATAAAGATGACATAATGAGGATTGATGACTGTGAACTGTGATGTTGGAAAAGGGTACCGAATATCTCATGGAGTACCAAAAGAACAGACAGAGGCACCTTTTTTTTCTATAATTATATTTTATTAATTTTCATAAACATTTACAGA
>NW_006400000.1:1073059-1080040 GCF_000299155.1 Elephantulus edwardii
CCTCACCAGCATTTGTTGCTTGCTGTTCTGTTAAATTTTGCTATTTTGACTGGGGTGAAATGATATCTCATAGTTGTTTTAATTTGCATCTCTCTTCGGGCTAGGGATTTTGAGCATTTCTTCATGTGCTTGTTAGCCATCTGAATGTCGTCTTCAGACAGAGGCACCTTGACTGAAAGTATAGCCTGAATGTTCTTTTGAGACAAAGATGACAAAGATTCCTCTCACAACCTTTGCGCATGTTGTTAGGAGAGTCTTGTCTGTTCCTTGGAATGGGATATCACACTTGAAAAGGCAGAGGTTAGATGAAAGAGAGGAAGACCCTTAACAAGATGGATTGTCACAGTGACTGCAGGAATGGGCTCAAGTAAGTCAGAACTAAAGAGGACAGCACAGGATAGCACAGGGTGTAGGTGTGTTGTCCGTAGGGCCACTTTGAATCGTACTTGACTCAACAGCACCTAACAATAACGATTACCAGCTTCTGGAGACCATAGACATTCCTTAGTTGTTGTTCTATCCTTTGTTTTCAAAGATAACAGCGTAGCTTCTTCAAGTTTCTCTCTCACTCTGATCTCTGCTTCTACCATTACATCTTTCCTGCCTCTGCTTCTCCTGCATCTCTTTCTTCCTTACAAGGAGATTTTGATTCTACTGGACTTAGAGAATAATGTAGGTTACCATTTTTATCCCAAAATCCTTAAAATGTAGCATCCTTAGAGTCCCTTTTGTACTGAACGGTAATACCTTGACAAGTTTTGGGTGTTTTTATTTTTTTTATTGGTTTGCATATAATCTAAGTTTTAGAGATGTCAACAAGGACATCTTTGGGGGGAGGAGTGTTATTCTGGCAAGCACAGAGAAGAAACTGCTATTTTGAGGCAGGAAAAGATGGTGAGTTACAGTTTATAGTAAAAACTAACAGCAAAACTATTTCTAATATCAATTTGCAAGATATAAAATAGAATTATGGATCTATCTAAGGAGATTCTCCAGCAGAATGTTTAAAATGACAACTCACTTTCTTAGCTGCATACAAGAAAGAGATTATCTATAGTGGGAACCCCTTAGTTTGCAAGATAAATTTCAAGGAAATATAGACACACCAGGTTAGTGGGCTGGAAAAGAAAATGATTTCACATTTCCAATATCTTCTGTGAGTGAAAGATTCCAAAAATAAGAAATAGCCTCAGGGTTAAGATCAAAAATATGTCTATAAGACCTTTTGTTAAGACTCCAGAAAGATTTAACAAAGTGCCTAGTCAGACTCTCTCAACTAAACAAAAAAGTTCTGAAAAATTTCAAAGGCAGTGTGCCTAGTTACCCTGACCTTCAGCCAAAAGCAGAAAGAGGTTTGGGTCATAAAGAATTATGGATGTGGTTTTGCGGGGCATCAACTGAACCAGTCAGATTTCACAGAAGGTCCGCTGAGTGGCCAAATGTGAAGACTTGTACCAGCTTAGACTAAAATCAAAAGAGATGATTTGAAATAAAAAAAGTTCTGTGCCCTCACTTCCTGCAGGTAGGAAGAAGGCTAGAAAATCAACTCAGAAACAAGCACATGTCTTTGATTTTGGAAGAAGAAAGTCCAGAAGGTGAAATCAATGGACACCGAGATCAAGGAGGAGAGAGAACTACTTCCAAGGAGTAGAAGTGCCTCTAATCAAGGAACTTTTGCTTTCTCAGAACAAGACACTGTGACACTATGTGGCTGGCTGCATTTCAGAACTTCTAAGGACTAATGACTGCTAGGTGCACCTCCTCCTGACCTTCTCCTTTTGAATGAAAGTGTCAACTGTAGCTATCTTGACTCAAGCTCATCTTCGTATTTTGAGTGCAGCAGGCAGATAACTAATATTTATAATTCACAGGCTTCAGGCTAAACCCAAGCTGCTCTCAAAAGGCCTCATTCACATGAAACCTGATTCAAATTAGAAGCTCACAAACTTCACCTTTGATGTGATGATTAGATGAGACTTTAAAAGTCTTAGCTGAGCATGTTGGCATGTAAGAGAGACAGAGACCAAACTAACCACCTTCGGTAGATTGTTAAATTAATGACTGTCAAAAGTCACATCTAGCTGTATCCACATCCTTGTTGAGTCTCTTCCCATTCTGCCTCTAACTGTCCATGAGTTGCTTTGACAGTACGATACCAGAAACAGACACAAATAGTAATTGTTGTTGTTATGTCAACTATAACTCAGCAACCTTATTAACAATGGCTCTAAACGTTCCCTTATCCTGCACCAGCCTCACTGTCTCTCCAACACACCTGACCCACTGCCACAGCTATCGTGTCAATCCAGCTTGTTGAGGATCTTCCTCGCTTGTACTAACCTGCCACTTTTCCAAGCATGATGAACTTCTCTAAGGACAGTCCATTCTTGCGAATATGCCCAAAATACATGAGATGGAGTTTCTCAATCTTGGCCTTCAAGTAGCTCTCTGATTTAATTTTCTCCAGGACAGACTTACTTGTTATCTTGGCAGTCCGTGGGATGTTCAATACCCAGCACCAAAGTCAAGGCATTGATTCTTCTTTTGTCATCCTTAATCACTGTCCATGCATAGCAAGCAGTTGAGAAGATCATAGTTTACATCAAGAAAACCTTAGTCTTTAAACTGACCCAGTTTGAAGAGTGTGTAATTGTGTGGCACTTGTCTGTTGTTATAATGCTGCCCCACCATGGGTCAGTCTAGCCTCCTTGAGGACAATCACATGGAGAAATGGCTCCAGACATCTAAGTTGCCCAGCTGAGCTCATCCTTCACCATCCCTTGAATAATGTAAAGGTACACAACCAAACAAATTCAACAGAGGAAAATAACAGCTAAGCAATCACTGAACACCAACAGATAAAGAAAATAAAAATTTATTAGAAGCATGGTCCCAAGAAGTATTGAGAGCAAATGAGACTAAGCTCGAATTTAACTGCCCCTTTCCTAGTATCCAGAGTCCGCTATGCCCCTATTTACTTTACCCCACGCTCTCTTCCATGGGCAATGGATTGCCAACATAAAACTCATCTCTCAGAACCTTAGTCCAACTTCTGCCTCTCGCATGTCTATACCCTCAAGATTCCCAGGTCATAATTTCTAAATTTGAGAATATGTTTGAAAATATTTAATTAATGTTCAGTGGATTTCTAAGATAGCATAGCGATAAGAAGCTGCACTGTAATCCCCAAAGCAAATAGTTTGAATCTACCAACTACTCCTCAGAATAAGGATGAACAGACTCCTCCCATGAGATTTATAGCCCTGAAAAACCACCGGAGGGTCAGCTGCGGGTCGATTCTGACTCAATGGCACAGAACAGCAATATCCACATCCATCGATTTTCTGTATTATACAAACCTAATTGTAAATGTGTTGTGGGAATCAACCTGCTTAATCAAAAGGAACATCCACAGTTGCTCCTCTTTTGGAGACGTTCTTTCCTTTTAAAATATTTTATACTTTTTGTGACTATATCTCAAGTTATTTTTAAAATATTTTTTATTGGGAAAAACATATTGGGGGCACAAGGAGGTGAGGGTTGGGGGCAGAAGGGTGAGCATGGGCCAAGATGCAGTTGCAGAGCTGCACAGTTTGGTCGGTGGAGGGAGCAGGTGAAGGAAATGATGAGGGTCCAGTGGGGACCAGATGCTACAGAGGAATGACAAGCATTTTCCAATAGTAATTAAACCGACTGTCTTATTGATTTGGGAATTGGATGCCGACTCTCTGGCTTCTTCATGCTGAACAGGGGCATAGATATAAAGGGGGGAAGGGAGGACGCTTTATCACCTTACTGGTGGTCTTGGGTTACAGCTGCTTGCCTTCTTGCTCCTGAGGGCCGCGATGGTTTGCCCCGAGCCAGGGGCCAAGCGCAGCCCACCCCAGTCAGGCCACGACGGCTCGCCCCGGGCAAAGAGCCGAGGGCAGCCCGCCCCGGGCAGAGGGCCATGACGGCTCGCCCCAGGCAGAGGGCCGAGGGCTGCCCGCCCCGGGCAGAAGGCCACGACAGCTGGCCCCGGCCAGGGGGCCGCAACGGCTCGCCCTGGGCAGAGGGCCGAGGGCTGCCCGCCCCAGGCAGAGGGCCTTGACGGCTCGCCCCGGGCAGGAGGCTGAGGGCAGCCCGCCCTGGGCAGGGGGCCGAGGTCAGCCTGCCCCGGGCAGAGGGCCACAGTGGCTGAAGTAGTCTTTTTTTAAAAAAAGAAGAAGAAAAAGTGTGTGTGTGTGTGTGTGTGTGTGTGTACCGTCAAATTGGAGCTGACTGGTACAGGAGACTGCCCCTCCTTCTCCAGCAGGGCATGAAGTAGAGTCTGGGTCCCCCCCCAGGTGCCTGTTGGGGCCTGGGTTTCAGCTGTCCACACCACAGCAGTGGGCAACGAGCTTAAAGCCCCTGATGGCTCTGGGCACTGACTCTCACCAGTGGCTATGGATGAAAGTTATTTTAAGTAAATTCCTTTTTCCTCCAGGTTCCACCTGTTCCTGGGCTCACAAGCAAAGTCGCAGGAAAATGAGAAACTGCTCTACCACACAGATTGGTGAGGCAGATCCAAGGATTTCAACGCCCAGGTCCCTCCTGGGAAGCACTTACATTAATGGTAAAGGGTCCTAACTCTTCCAGGTTTCCGCTCTCCATATCATCTCTTAGAAATGGAAAAGATGGCGAGCTCTGGTGGCCTAGTGGCAAGAGGGTGTACTGCGATCCCGGAGGTGCAAGGTTCGAATCCACCAGATGCTCTGCTGGAGAAGGAGGAACAATCTCCTCCTGTACCAGTCAGATCTGATTTGACGGTACACACACCACACACACAAAATAATAAAATAAAATAAAAATAAAAAAGCTGTTTCCTTTAAAAAAAAAAAGAAATTGAAAAGAGTGGAACGATCCAAAGAGGTTCTTGTACTGACAACCAAGGACACGGGAGAGAATCAGACTTTTAGCCGTACGGAACCAGATTATGTTCTCAAACCTGTCAGTCCAGCAGCTGTGCTTTTATATCCACTATTTGGAAAAAAAAGAAATCTCAAACAAAAATAGGACTTACATAAGGTCAAAGAACATAAAGGTGAAATAACCATGACTTCAATCCAGGTCTTTCTTTGAAACAAGATCCTGATTTTGTTGTTGTTGTTGTTGTGTGAGGTCAAGTCAGTACCTACTCATAGGTGACCCGCCAGAGGATTTAAAGAGGTTGTAAATCGCACAGGAGGAAACTTCTCATCTATCTCCAGTGGACCAGCTGGTGGATTTCAACCTCTTGCCTTTGCGATGGCAGCACAATTCCTCACCCGCTATGCCACACGAGCTCCCCTTGAGTAACGTCATATGTGAACTAGATGTGTAACACAGCTGCTGTGAGAATTCAGTGAGTGTAAAGGAAAAAGAGCAGCATGAAAACATAGCGACTCTAAAGTACACTGTCAAGATTCAAATCTTAGCTCTGCCAATTCCAAGCCAGGTAGCCTTGGGCAAGTGATCTAACTGCCTATACCTCCATTTTAATAACTTTAAAGTGGAGATAAAGATAACCACATCTATTGTAAAGGACTGAGGGGGAAGATTAAACATGCTCTAATAAGGCAAAGCGTCCCTAACAGGTGCAAATGGTAAGGTATTCTACCACTAACAAAGAGGTTAGTGGTTTGGACACACCGAGAGATGCCTTATACGAAAGTTCTGGTGTTCTGCTTCCAAAGTCATATCCTGAAAATTATATGAATTGATGTTCCTGACTGCATACATTGAAATCACCAATGGGTGGGATCATCTAGATAGCAAGTGTGTTTTTATTAGATCATTCTTTAAGATTGTAAAAACCTCCAAAGATAGAGAGTTTTCCTATCAGGATCTGCTTATATCATATAGATCTGCTTCTATCCATTATTGTTACTATAAATAAGCCTGGTATGTAGGGGACATTCAGTGAACAACCATAAGTTCAGTGCCCCTCTTATTGTCTCGGACAGTTCCAGAGTGTCCTGTGTCACATCTGTGAATATAAGTGTCCACTTTTTGAAACAAGAAAGACAACCTCTCTTCATTCAGTGTTAAATATTGAGAATATTTTTTTAATTACCAGAATTAATAGTTTGTCTCTACATGATGAAACACAAATGATGGGTTTTATATGTCCTTGTCTAGCTCTGCTTGACTGTATTAGGTCAATTACTCACCATGGCAAGAGGAATGGTGGTCTTTTTAAACAGAAGAGGCAGTCTTTGACCAAGGAAGCTTCCTGGCCCCCTCTGGAGTTGAGCAGACATCATTCAGGATCAAGGTCTTAGAGAACCTAGACTGGGCTGCAGTGCCCTTCCTCATCAGTGCACCTCAACAGGTGCACCCCTTCATCAGTCCTCACCACTCTGAATTCTCCACAACAAAGGAAAAGCCAATCAGCAATGTTAACAGATTCTGAGTTTGAAAACAGATAATTTTTTTTTTTAAAGTGGGGAGTGGAAGCACAAACTTGGCCACGTGTATGTAGTATTTATTTCACGACTGTGTAACTTTTTAGACTTTTAAAATATGCTCTCGAGTGAGGAAAGAAGAAAATGAAAGTCAGAGAGATTTCACAAGGAATACAGTTGACTGTAACTCACATTCTCCGAATGACTTTATGTGTGAGAATGTCTGGAATGGTTTGGGGCTCTGATCTCCTCTTAATAGATTCCCATGTGTCTCTCAGCTTGTAATTTATCTTCTCACCTCAGTAAGTGCAAATGTGTGGACCAAAGGTAGCTGTCTCTCATATAACTTGTCTTCAATACAAGTCAGCGGCTTCTTCTGGTGCTTACCCAAAGAAGAGCCATCTGCATCACCTCTGGAGGACAAAAGTAGCCACCCTGGATTTTCTCACACAAAGTCAGCTACCAATGAGGTGTCTCTAATTTTTGTTTCCTAGTGATGACATATGTATCCTTTCTGAAAGTGGAAAATACAAGAATGTCTATTTGTCTTTTATTGACTATGCAAAGGAATTTTTTT
>NW_006400000.1:1080270-1103422 GCF_000299155.1 Elephantulus edwardii
AATAATGCCCTAAAATATAATACTTTTAGACTATTCTCTCCCCCATAGACTTCAATGCCGTAAACATATTTCATCCAGTTTTTCTCAGTCTTGTGTGGGCTGTAAGAAATTATGGATAATATTTAGTTGTTGTTGTTGTTGCTGTTGTTGATTGCTGTAGAGTCGAGCAAACAAAAGGCCGGAAGCCTTTCTATAACTATCAACATTTATCAAACGTCATAATTTCCAGAGACATGTTGATTAGGAAGTGGATGCCATTCTTGTATCTGTGGAGAAGAGTGTGAATTCTACAACACTTAATTGTGCTCATAAGAAAACTGTACCTAGACCAAGAAGTTCTCAGAATGGCACAAAGGCACACTGCATGATTTAAAATAAAAAATGGTGTTTGTCAGAGATATATCCTTTCTTCATACCTATTTAATCTGTATGCAAATAATTGGTGAAACTGTACTATACAGAAAGGAATCAAGCTGGGAGAAAGTTCATCAACAACCAGCACTATGCAGATGGTACAACTTTGATGTTGAAAGTGAAGAGGACTTAAATAGCTGGGTGCAGAAGATAAAAAAAAACTACAACCTTGGATATGGATTACATCTCAACATCAAAGGTGTTCACACATTGGTCACAGGACCAATAGTCAACATCATGATAGATGGAGAAAGAATTGAAGCTGTTAATGATTTCATCTTGTGTTGATCAACAATCAACATTTTTGGGACCAGCAGTCAGGAAACCAGGAGGCATATTCATTGGGTCAGTTTGTAGTCAGGGACCTCTCCAAGCTACTTAAGAACAATGATGTCAGTTTGAAGACTAAACCACACCTGATTCAGGCCATGGTCTTGTCAATCACTTGCTATCCTTCAGAGAGCTGGATAATGAATACAGATGACAGAAGAAGAACTGATGTCTCAGAGTTTTGGTGCTTGAGAAGGGTACTGAATATCCCATGGACTTCCAAAAGAACAAACAGATATATCTTGGGGGAAAGTGAGACAGAGTGCTCCTTGGAGGTAAAAATAGAGACATTTCATCTTTCATACTTTGAACATGTAGCTAGATGAGGCTATTCCATGAAGAAGGACATCAAGCATATGCATAGACAGGTGGAGGGTCAGTGAAGGAGAGGAATACCCTCAACAAGACGTATTGGCACAGTGACTTCAGCAGTGGACTCAAGTGTGTCAGAGATGATGAGGACATCACAGGCCAGGACATGGGTCAGGTCTGTTGTTCATAGGGTTACTATGAGTCATACTCAACCGAATGGCACCTAACAACAAGTGCTGCCGTAACCATGGTGGAGATGTTTAGGACAGTAGAGGACGGGGCAAGGTTTTTGTTTCTTATCCACGCCAGAGTTGACTCAATGACACCTAACAACAACTGTGCTGCTGTTACACAATAAACAAGGAAGAACAGAGAAGAAATTATGCCTCTGAATTGTGGTGTTGATGTAGAATAGTAATATACCAAGGTTTGGCAAAAGAATAAGCGTATCTTTCTTGGAAGAAGTAACTACAAAGTGGTCCTTGGAAGTGAAGATGATGCTATTGAGTTGGGATTGACTCGTCCTTGACCCTTTTTTAAATTCCATGGGATAAGACTGCTGATCTTACCAGAGTAAGTGGTTAGAACTAGAAATCAGAGTGTGACTCTGCTGTTGTCATTACCTGCCATCGAGACTATGACTCACAGTGACCATATGAGCAACAGCTCTGAACGCTGCCCTATCCTGGGTAAGCTTCACCATATCTGACACACTTGAGCTGTTGACATGTCATTACGCCAATCCATCTCATCCAGGATCTTCTCTTCTGCACTGCTCTTCTACCCTTCCAAGTATGATGTCCTTCTCCAAGGACTGGTCCTTCCTTGGTCCTTCCTGGCAGCTTGCCCAAAGGATGTGGGATGGAGTTTCAAAAATTTTACCTCCAATGAACAACCTGGTTTCATCCTCTCCAAGTGAGACCTCTTTGTTCCTTGTCTTCTTTATCTTGACGCCAGCAAGAAATAAACCTACTTCTGTCCAGTTATTTCAGCTCATAGTGACCTTCCACAGGGCTTCCCAGGATATAAACCTTTATGGAAGGAAACTGCCTAGCTTTCTCTCATTCCGTTGAAAATTCACTTAGCATCTTACACTATGGCACTACTAACATCAGATGCAGTTGAGTTAGCTACAACCCTGTGAACAATGGAATCTGAACATGACCTTATGTTGTGCCATCCTCATCATCTATGACACACTTGAGCCCATTATCATAGTAACTGAATCAGTCCATCTTGTCGATAGTCTTCCTTTCTTCCCATCACCCTCCACCTTTTAGAGCATATCTTTTGCCCAAGGACTGGACCCCACTAACAACATATCGAAAGTATGTGGGACAAAGTTTCATCATCCTGGCCTCCGAGGAGAACCCTGGTTGTGCTTTTTACAAAATATTTCTTTTCTCTTGGCAGCTCATAGGATATTTAGTACTCTTCTTTAATACTATAAATCAAGGGTTTGGACTCTTCTTCTGTCATCCTTATTCATTGTCCAATTTTCAGATGCATAGGAAGGAATGAAAAATACCATTAATTTAGTCTTTAAAATTTCATAATTTAAAAAAAATTTCATAATTTCTCTGTTGCACTTTGGAGGGGCAATTGACAGCTGATTTTTCCAATGCAGCGTGTCATTTGTTTTCTTGACTGCCGATACCAAGAGTATTGATTGTGGATCCAAACAAGATTAAATTGTTGAAAATGTCAATCTTTACCTACCATGATGTTGCCTATTGGCCCAGTTGTTGTTATCTACCATCAAGTCAGAACCGACCCATAGCTAACCTCTAGCGGGATTTTAGAGGCAGTAAATCCCAAAGGAGAATGTCCATCTTTCTTCCAAGGAGCAGCTAATAGTTTTGTACTACATGCCTTCAGCTTGGCAGTGAAGCTTCTTACCACTAGGCCACCAGTGAGGAATTTTGTTTTCTTGATATTGAGATGTAATTGAAAGCTGTAGTCTTTGTTTTTCTGAAGCAAGTGTATCAAGACCCTTTCACTTTAAGCAAGTAAGATTGTATTATCTACATAATGCTGGTTGTTGATGAGTCTTCCTCTGATCTAGATGCCACATTCTTTTTGATAAAGCATAATTTTGCAATTTGCTTGATATACATATTAAATATACATAAAGCATATATCCTGAAGCACACAAAGGCTCCTTTTTCAAGCTTCCAATAATATAATCCTTAATGTTCTGAATTTATACACATACCTTTCCCTGTATTTTATCTTCCTTCCCAGTGTACTCTTCCCCATATCCATCTGTTCAAAGACATAATAAACAGATATGTTTTGAAGGAAATGTAGCCAGAATACTTCTTGGAGGCAGAAATTATGAAGCTTCATCTCCCATGTTCTTGGCATACGTTTATTCTAGGTTATTCCTTGTAAAGGGATATGATGCTTGGAAAGTTGGAGAATAAGCAAAAGAAAGGAAGATCCTCAATGAGCTGGATTGACATGGTGACTGCAACAATGGGCTCAAGTATGTCAGAGATGGTGAGGACAGTACAGGACAAGACAGGGTCCAGACGTGTTCATTATAAGGTCCTATGGTCGCTATGAATTAAACTAGACTTGAAAGCACCTAATAACAATAATAACAAAGGGTTTTTTAAAAAATACTATCTTAACAATAGGAAATTCTCTCTTGCAACATCATTGTTCTGTATTTCTCAAAATTTAAATAATACTGTACTGTCTCTGGGTCCTAATCCAATTGGAAGAAATCATAGCCTTTGCACATGTTAAAGATCATGTCTTGTGCTCTCACACCCATAAATTTAACTGGACTGCACTTTGATGAATTATAGAATTACAGTCTTGTACAAGAAAATTAAAATGAGGGTATCTGTCACTGCTTCACACGTCCTAAGAACTATGATTATGCCTTCGTTCCATTTAAGTAACTTAGTGCATGGAAACCACAGCCTTTGGACTGCAGTGGCATGCTTGAGATGAAATGTCACATTTGAAATAATGAAATTCAGTAAGAGTAATTTCTTGGAGAAAAACATAGCATAACTAAAACATGCTCATCCACATTCTCCAGGTCTGCATGTCGTAAAAGGCTTTGTCTATAAATACTGACTAAAACTGTGTTGCTCATACCTGTATGGCAGTTTACTGTACTGTGATGCTTGCATATTGTCATGTTAGTTGAAGCTGTGCCACTGATATTTCAAATATTAGTGGGTCCACCCATTAGAGACAGATGGATCGTATGAACCCACCAGAGGTCAGCTATGGGTCGTCTCCAAATCGATGGTACTCAGCAACAACTGTAACTACAAGGTAGAGTCAACTTGACGACAATTAACAGTAACAATGGCAATATGCTTTTATTTTATGGTATAAAAGTGAGAAACAGTGTCAGTAAGACTTGTTTTAAGGACGTTGTCGTTGTTGTTGTGTGCCGTCAAGTTGGAACCAACCTATCACTGACCCTCCAGCAGGTTTTCAGAGTCAGTATACTGCACGGGAGGTGATTACCCATCCTCCTCTTACAGAGTAAATAGTGAATTCAAACATGTGCCTTGTGGGATTGCATGGGAGCTTCTTACCTCTAGGCCACCAGAGCTGAAAATAATTCATAGTTCTTCCCAGGAATCCATATTTGTGTGTGAAAGGGGTGTATATATACAGCAAACAGGAGTCTTCAGGAAATAATTACTTCAAAGAACTAATGGATTTTGTGCATCTCAGCTTCAAAATCTCTGAGAGTAAAGGTACTAGATGGTGCTCTGCTGTCAGCACTTACTGCATTAAAAGGGATCACAATAGAAAATCTTGGATAGTGAGGGGAAACGTTTAAAAAAACAGCCTTGCTGGTGCAAAACAGAACCATGGAACCCCTGAGATAATGGCCCTTAGATACCCTATGGCCATGGAAGAAAACCCAACAGAGTTGCAGGGCTCTCAGCCAAATAATAGGCAAGTCTATATGGTGACAAATTAGGCTAGGGAAGCGTTCACTCCTTGGAATAACCAATCGTAGAACACCATTTGCCTAAGCGTAAATCCAAGAAGGCAGGAAGGGGCAATATAGAAGGATTACTGGGAATTATAAGGAAGAATAGGGAAGACTGATCCTGTTGTGGGTACCATGATTATCAAAATAAAACAATGTGTATTAAGGGTCGGATGGAAAACCAGTTTGTTTTGTAAACTTCCAATGAAATTAAAATAACAGTAAAACAAAAAGGGGGTAGGGAAAAAATGGAGAAAAAAAAACCAAACAAAAAAGCCTTTTGAAAATTCAACCTTTATCACCAAAGCAGCTGGTATTTGGGTTTTTATTAGAGTTAACATTTCTTAAATTTGAAGTTTTATTTTATATTGAAAATAAATTTGGGGACATTGAGCTTCTGGAGGGAAGGTGTATCAGGTGAGACATTGCTCCCCAGGCCCAGAACTTTTGGGTGCTTGTGGGAAGATAGGGGACTGAAACTTCCCTGGGGCAAGGTCTCTCCATTTTGGGAACCTTTAGGAGGAAGATAGTGATCCCTCCATTTGTGGGGGGGGGGGGTGTAGGAAATGAGAAGGATCCAGCGAGGACCTGAAAAGACAGGGTAATGGTGAGCGAGTCCAATGGTGATTAATTTTATAAAACATAATGCATAGGAAAATAAAAAACAAGTCCCCAGGAATTGATGGCATACTGATTGACATATTTTAACAAAGAGATGTTGCCCTGGATGTGCTCACCAAGTTATGCCAAGAAATCTGGAGGACAATCACCTGGCCAACTGACTGGGAGAGATCTATATTTGTTCCCATTTCAAAGAAAGGTGATCTGACAGAGTGTGGAAATTATCAAACAGTATCATTAATATCACATGCAAGCAAGATTCTGCTGAAGATTATCCAAAAATGACTGGAACAGCACATCACCAGAGAACTGCCTGAAGCGCAGGCTGGATTTAGAGGAGGCTGTGGCACTAGGGATGTTATAGCTAATGTCCGATGTACCAGAGGAATGTTTATCTTTGTTTTATTGACTATGCAAAGGTATTTGACTGTGTGGATCACAGCAAACTGTGGCTGACTCTGAGAAGAATGGGAATCCCAGAATACTTGCTTGTGCTTATGTGAAACCCATACTTGAACCAGGAGGTAGTTGTCAGAACAGAGCAAGGAAACACTGCACAGTTCAAAATTGGGAATGGTGTGTGTCAAGGATGTGCACTAACTCAATATCTTTTCATCTATATGTGGAACAGATTATCCGGGAGGCTGAGCTCTATGAGGATAAGTGTGGCATCAGGATTGCATCAACAATTATGCAGATGACACAACCCTGCTTGCTGAAACTGAGGAGGAGATGAAGCACCTGCTGCAAAAGGTCAAGACTGCAGCCTTTAATATGGATTGAAACTCAACATCAAGAAAACAAAGATTCTCACTACTGGGCCAACTGGCAGCATCATAAAAGATGGTGAAGAGATTGAGATTGTTGACAGCTTCAGTTTGCTTGGCTCTACAATCAGCATTCTTGGTACCAGCAGTCAGGAAATTAAAAGATGAATTGGGAAAGTGCTGTCAGAGACCTCTCCAAAGTACTGAAAAGCGACAATGTCAGTCTGGAGACTAAGGTGGGCCTGATCCAGGCCATGGTCTTTGCAATTACTTGCTATGCATTAGAAAGCTGGACAATGACTAGGGATGATAGAAGGAGAGTCGATGCCTTTGAGCTGTGGTGTTGGAGAAGAGTATTGACTGCTAACAGAACAAACAAGTTCATCCTGGAGAGGGTTAAACCAGGCTGCTCCTTGAAGGCAAGGATTCTGAAGCTCTGTCTGACATACATTTGAAATGTTGCAAGGCGGGATCAGTTCTTGGAGAGGGGTGTCATGCTTGGGAGGGTGAAGGGACAGCACAGGAGAGGAAGATCCTCGATGAAATAGATTGATTCTGTCCCTGGGTCAGAAACAATAAAAATAGCAAGAGATAGAGCAGGGTTTAGGGCTGTTGTACACTGGGTCACTATGAGTCGCCGGCGACTCAACAGCACATAACAACAACAACAACGCATGGGAATGATTGTAAGAAACAGACTCTGAAGGAAGAAAAGTGTGAAACACTATACGAACTTTGTAAGCAAACCAATATAAAATAATGTAAAAAACTAAATAAAATTGAAATAATCTGTCCTTCCTTCTTGTTGCCAGGTGCCACTGAATCAAGTGTGACCCATAGCGACCCTATGAATAGCTGACCTAAATATTGCCCTATCCTGTGCCATCCTCATCATCTCTGATACACTGAATCCCTTTGCTGAAGTTACCATCTCATTTCATCTCATTAAGAGTTTTCCTCTCCTTCACTGACCTTTCGTCTTTCCAAGCATGATGTCCCTTCTCAAGGAATAGCCCCATCAACTACATGTCCTAATTATGAGAGATGAAGTGTCACTATCTTTGCCTTTGGAGCTGCACTTTTCTAAAGACACACGTGTACGTTTGTTCTTTTCTCAGTACAAATTCTCCCTTGTTTAGGTTATGTTCTCAAAATGCAAACAACAACAAAACCACAAAAATTTCCAAATGGTGCATTCATTAGCTATTAATGAGTCTTCCTCTAGTCCTGATGCCACATTCTTCTTCATATAGTCCAGCTACTTAGATTATATGCTCAGCACACCGATTGAATAACTATGATGAAAGGATCCAACTTTGAGGCATACTGTTTAGGGTTTTGTTTTGTTTTGTTTTTAAATTGTACCCTGCATAAGGATGACACGCAAATTCGTGGAGTGTTCTATGTTTTTATCGATTCTGTGAGTGGAGTGGTGGGAATGAGTGTGTTTGAGACGGCGAGATTAGCACAGGATAGAACGGCATTTAGCGCTCTTGTGCATAGGGTCGCTATGAGTCCCAAGCGAGTAGATGGCACGTAACAACAACAACAAACTATGCAGTCATCCCTTGATTTAAGATGGAGCCAGAATATGAGTCTAGATCTCCTCAGGCCAAAATCTGTGTGTTTTGTCCATATTATTAGAATGTTTCATCCATAGAAAGGACAAAGTTAAGTCCTTTCATTGTCTCTGCATAATCGACGGCCCTCTTACTTCTATTCTTGCTGACATATCAAGAAAAGGAAGAAAAGATCCCCTGGTGGCAGAAGCAGTTATGTGCTGCATGACTAAGCGGAAGTTGGCCGTTCAAACCCACCCCAGGGATACCTCAAAAGGAAGGCCTGATGATGAATTTCAGACCCTGGAAAAGTCTGTAGGGAAATCTCCTCTGTATACATGAAGTCATGAGGAACTGCAATCCATTTGTCAGTAACTGGCAAAGAATTAAATCCCCAGCTCTTTTCTTTCTCTCCTTATTCATTATGCTCAGACCTCAGACACATCCAAAAATGAGAGTGTCCTTCTTCAGGGGTGAATTTTTTCCTCTTCAGTAATAGGTAGAAAAGTCCAAGAAGCCCATTGTTATTTTTGTTAGGAGCCATGGAGCTAAGACTCACAGTGGCCCTGTGAACCACAGCTCTGAATCTTGCCTTGTCTGGTTCCATCCTCATGAGCTCTAAGGCCATTCTTCTAGTTATCATGTCAAAACATACAGGTAGCACACCTTTCTCTCTGAGCCTCGACCTTTCCTGGTATGATGTCTTTCTTTCCCCAACGACTGGTCCCTTTGAACAATATGCCCAAATGCAAGCAACCTGTAGAAATCCTAAGACAAACCATCAACACCCCAGCCAAAGTCAAAATAAAAGACGCAGAAAGTGCTGATGTGGGTCAGCGCCAGGGAGTCGTCTCCGACTCACAGCGACCCCATGTGCGCCAGAGCACAACCTAGCTCAGTATTTGGTCGACCAGCCTCCCAATGTCTGCTATACACATCAGCACACTGTTGTCAATCCATCTCAAAGAGGATCTTTTCTTTTCCTTTGCTGACCCTCGCCTTTTCCCTGGCAGGATGTCCCTTCTTGGCGACTGGAAATAACGTGGCTAAAGCATTATTTAAAAGTATAAAAGATCAAGAAATTTGAGAACATGTCCATGAGAAAGGAGGCCTTGGACAGCTGTACAATCGCCCCAGGCCTGCCCCGCAGAGGGGGAAGCGCTGGATCTATGTTTAATGTATCAACTGCCTTCCTTTGGCAGCAACACCTGGACACAAGGCCAGCAGCCTCCTGCTGCCACTCAGCCCCAGGGAATCAGAAGAGATGCCGCAGCCAACAAAGTCCTGCCTACAGATGAAGAAAAAAATAATAAGAAGAAAAACATGAGTAACTTGATATTAACTTTCTGTCCCTCAGGCAGGTATATGCAGAGTGGGCAAAAGCGGAAAAACAGCAATTCCCCGTCACCGGCCTGTGCTTCTCCCCCCAGGATTCTCCCAGACGGCTATGCTGTTGACTGTAGCAATATGTATTTCCTCAAACAGCCACAACTGACTGGCTTCTTCAGCAAAACACCCTGTTTTTCACACACTTCGACTCTGTCTCTTGTATTTTTCAATTTTCTAATCCATTTCTTCCAATAGCTTCTAAGAGAAAAAAAAAAAAAGAAAAGTGCTTTCAGACTATAATGCAACAGTTTACAAATGAATACCCTTGCGCGTGTGTGCACTTCTGTACGCATTTAAGTGAGTAGTTTAGATTCTGTCGACAAAGCACAAACTGAAGTGGAGACCAGGAAATAAATCCGTGTCTCAGGCATATCACAGGCTTTCCCCAATGTAGCTGAAGCCCAAATTACGAGAACATGGTAGCTAATCATGCAGCGTAAGTCAATTGTGTGAGGGAATGACTTGGGACGCCATCATGGTGTGTGACTATTCCCGGTGCCGTCTCAATGCATTGTTTAGACATTTAACAAGCATTAAATAAGCACTTGAAAGTTGGGCGATGACTAGGAAAAAACCAAAGAAGGACTGAGGCTTTTGAATTGTGATACTCCTTAAGAATATTCATTTTCCAGATGACGAAAATGGACAAATCTTTCTTGAAAAAGGTACAGCTGTGGTGCATTTTAAAGGGAAGAGTGGTAAGACTTCGGTTCACACAGTTTGGGCATATTCTCTGTAAGTGCCAGTCTCTAATGAAACACGTGATGCTTGATAAAGTAAAGGGTCATGAAGAAGAAG
This sequence comes from Elephantulus edwardii, assembly GCF_000299155.1. Classification (NCBI taxonomy): domain Eukaryota; kingdom Metazoa; phylum Chordata; class Mammalia; order Macroscelidea; family Macroscelididae; genus Elephantulus; species Elephantulus edwardii. The sequence continues at coordinate 1,090,434 of NW_006400000.1, forward strand.
AAAATCCTCGATGAGGTGGATTGACACAGTGACTGCACCTCGGATCACAGTAAAGTCTGTACTGCGGCACATGAACAGGTAGGAGTGTGTTCTGTTCTACAAAGGACAAGTGTGAGTTAGAGTCGACTTGATGACGACTAAGAGCAATAATAACAAATAAGCATAGTGTCTCAGCATTCACACCGGGCCTAAATGATGATCTTTGATCCTTCTTGTTGTTTGGTTTGTTTGTGTTTGTGTTGTTTGTTGTTTGTTTTTTTTAAACTGGATAATGAGGAGACTCAAATAACAAATCTTGTCTGGTCTCTCCAGCCCTCTCCTTTTCTACAACTTGCCCATAAGGCCTTGAACATACCTGTGAATATAAGGGTACTTTCAAATATTGCTATTCAAAAGAACTCAAAAAATCTGTATTCACAACTCCCATCACAAAGAAAGATTGGCAGGATCACCTGAGAGATGAAGGATAGCCGTGTTACCTTGGCTTAAGTACATTGGCAGACCTTCATTGAGAAGTATATTGGCAGACCTTCATCAAGGAATGGAACTAACTCCTTATATGAAGAATTAATTAACATCTTATGTTCAAAGAATATAGAATCCTCAAGTTCTTTTCTCAAGTTCCTCTGGGACAATTTCTTTGCAGAATAAACTATGCCCAATAAGGGATCTTTTAATAGGAGATCAAACATAGGTTAGTATTCTGCCTATACACACTCGTAAAAGGACTCTTAATAACACAAAACTACCACCTGAAGAAAAAACTCTAAAACTCACTGCCATCAAAGTCGGAATGACCTCATAGCTGACACTCCTTAGAGTTTCCAAGGCTGTAAGTCACGCGGGAAGAGATTGTCCATCTTTCTCTAATGGAGATAGTGGATTCTAACCACCGCAGAGGAGAAGATTTAGGGTCAGCAGTCTAGCTCCCACCAGAGTCCCCTCAAAAAGAAAAGAAAAGAAAAGAAAAACTCTCCCCCAGAAAACACTCAGTCCTCAAAGTGGGCCAAGCTACAGCGAAATTCTAAAAGTGAAACTTTATCCGGAAGAATGCCGGAGCTGAAGTCCAAGTGTTATTGAGCACGGGTGAAGTCTGCTCGCTCCCCAGAGCACTGCTTTCAGGCTGGTCTCATTATTTTAAAACCCAGCCACAACCTTAACAAGAGGAGCATGTGAAAGTCAACCCCAGAGTGATCAGGGAGTCTGCTGAAGAGTGAGTGTGTGCAAAGGCCAGGGGTTAAGGGAGAAGGAACTGGCTTCCCCACTGATTATTGACGTATTGACCGAGGCAGAACATCCAGGAAGTCAGGCCAGCCCTGAGTCTTCCAGATCCACACCACTTTGCTGTGATGGGCAATAGCCTTGCAAAGCAGCTGCCGAGCACGGGGCTGGTGGTGCTGGGTGAGTGAAGCCACTCTTTACCCCTGGTCATTTGCAACGGATCAGAGCGGCGATTGTGAAAAGGTCAGATTTAATTCGACATCATCGCTCACAGGAAGCCTGGAGTCCAGTAAATGTTAACCTTAGATTCGGAAAAGAAAAAGAAGAACAAGAAGAAAAGAAAAATCGAAAACACCTGAAGAAGGGAAGGAAAAAGAGTAGAGGCTGTTTAACTTTCTCCGAGGAATTCACTCTATCAAAAATTTCTCTATGCATAGTCGGCACTCAAGAGCCTGGGGTTTTATTGTGTATCCGTGGAGCAATAAGCATAGGCATTAAAAAAGATCTAAAAGCGAGATTGTTTGAATTGAAATATGCTTGAGAAGGAGTCAGAGCGGCCTCTTGAGAAATACAGACGAAATTCCAAATCAGCTAAACAGTAGGGATTGTGGATATGGTTAGCATGCTGTTAGATTTCAGAGCATTTTCAAATACCTGTTGAGGGCTCACTGCTTCCTTGCAAAGTTCTGTTACAGCAATTAACTTTGTGAAGTTATCCACACTGTTTGCGGCATCAACTCTTTCAGGGGTGACTGGGGAAAGACTCAGTGGCTTTTTTGGCCTGTTACTCCAGAAGATCAAAGATGTCAGCAGGATCTTTACGCGACTGTTATTGTTACTTGCTCGCTTCTTGGCAACATCACGTACCACAGAATAAACTGCCCTGTCCTGTGCTGCCCTCACAACAGCCGCTGGGTGTGAGCCCATTGTTGCGGTCACTGTGCCAAATTCATCATGTTGGAATTCATTCTCATTTTCACTTTCTTACTAAGAGAGCAAGTATGGCGGCTTTCTGCAGAGATGGGTCCCTCCTGACTACATACCCAAAGCATGCCTTAAGCTAGGGCAGAGTTCAAGCTCTGGAACACACTTGCCCCAAGAAAAGGATCTTAGCCCTGGTCCTTCCTCCTAACACAACTTGTTCAATACAGTCAGAGGACCCAGATTCCCTAATGCTCTCTAGCAATGCAATGAGACCCCGGAGAAAATAACAAAGATGGCTGTATTCATTTCTTTGGATTGCTTCAACAAATTAATACAAACGCTTAAAATAACACAAGTTTTTTGCTTTAGGAGATCAAAAGAATATCATTTGCCTAAGGATAAAGTCTTACAAGCAGGAAGGTGTAGAAAAGGAAGATTAAGGGAAATGAAATTGCAGGTCAGAAGTGGGGAAAAGTGTCCTTACCGTGCAGGTCCTGTAATCAATGTTGTAAAACATCATGTGTTTGAACAGTTTAATGAAACAACGATTTTCTTTGTAAAACTTTCAAGCATATGATGCTAAATGCTTATTATGTCATAGTTATGAAAGTTGGAATTCTGAGATCAAGGGAATAGCAAGCTTGGCTTCTTCTGGAGCATACTGAGGTGGTGGTTGTGGTTGCTGATTGCCATCGAGTAGAGCACGACTCAGTGACCCTAGGAACAAAAGACCTGAAGCCTTTCTGTAACTACCGTCATTTCTGCAAGTTCATAGAGTTTCCAGAAGTGTGTAGTTTAGGAAGTGGATGCCACTCTTGCTTCAAAATCTGTCTTAAAACTTGGAGCTCCACTAAACACTGTCCACCCTGGGCAGTCGTTATGGTACTTGACACCCCGATGGCACAAAGTTCAGCATTGACAGAAGAGTGCTGTACAAGTTAAAAGAATGTTCCTCAAAAATATAATAACAACCAACTTTTAAAAACAAAGGCCCTCCTGGAAGTCTTGTGGACTCTAAACAAGAGGCAGCTTAAAAAAACAACAAAACATTGCACATGACCCTCAACCAAAACAAAAGTGCCCATCTTACAGAGTCCAGTTATGTCACCCAGTCTCCAAAATGGAAATGAGAGGCTCACCTTAAATACAAAGTATCTGATGTAGAGTCTTTAATACATCTCCCACCTAACATCCAGTGGCTTCCTGAAATCCATTTCTAATTTCCAGAGGCATCACTCCAAACTCTGTCTCCATTATCACAAGGCAATCTCACTCTTCATCTCTCTCTGTATGTCCTTTCTTTTCTTTCTAAAGACAGCAGCCACTTTGAATTAACTCTCTTACATTGACAGCAGCATTACTGGCCTGGGCTACTCAAGTAAGAGTTCATGTTTCAAGTATGATTTCATGTTAAATAGAAACCCAAACAAGCTCCTATTCTCAGATTTGAGAAACATAAATCAGTCCATAACAGTGATGAACCACATGAATAGCAAATAATTAACTACTGCATAACTGTTTTATGTTTTTTGTGCTATCTATGCTTCATTGACTATGCAAAAGTATTTGTGTGGATCACAATAAACTATGGCTGACTCTGAGAAGAATGGGAATCCCAGAACTTTTGACTGTGCTTATGTGAAATCTGTACTTGGACCAGGAAGCAGTCGTCAGAACAGAGCAAAGAAACACTACATGTTCAAAATTGGGAACGGTGTACGCCAGGGATGTGTCCTATCTCCATAGCTTTTCAATCAATATGCAGAATAGATCATCCAGGAGGCTGGGCTCTATGATGAAGAGTTTGGCATCAGGATTGGTGGAAGAATCATCAACAACCTGCATTATGTAGATGACACAACCCTGCTCGCTGAAACTGAGGAGGACTTAAAGCACTTGCTGCAGAAGGTCAAGGACTGCAGCCTTCAATATGGATTGAAGCTCAACATCCAGAAAACAAAGATTCTCACCACTGGGCTGTTTGGCAATATTATGATAGATGGTGAAGAGATTGATATTGTTAACAAATTTAGTTTGCTTGGCTGCACAATCAACACTCTTGGTATCAGCATCCAGGAAATCAAAAGATAAATTGCATTGGGAGAGTCTGCTGTCAGGGAACTCTCAAGAGTACAGAATACCAATGACATCAGTCTGGAGGCGAAAGTGTGCCTGATCAAGGCCATAGTCTTCACAATTGCTATGTGTCAGAAAGCTGAACAATGACTGGGGATGATTGAAAAAGAATTGATGCCTATGAGCTGTGGTGCTGGAGAAGAGAACTGAATATACTATGCCCTGCCAGGATATTCGTCCTGGAGAAGGTAACACCTGGCTGCTCCTTGGAGGCAAGGATTCTGAGGCTTCCTCTGACATTCTTTGGGCATATTGCAAGAAGAGACCAGTTGGTGAAGAAGGACATCATGCTTGGAAGGGTGGAGGGATGGTGCAAGAGAAGAAGAACCTCGATGAGATGGATCAATTCAGTGACTGGGGTAATGAGGGTAGGTGTGTCAGAGATGATAAGGTTGGCACAGGATGGAGCAGGTTTCAGGGCTATTGTACATACTAGGATCGCTTTGAGTCACAAGCAACTCAATGACACATAACAACAACAATATACTTAGGCATGTTACCTTACTTTTCTCATAGTTGGTAGTGATTTTTCTCCAAATACAAAAGCATAATTAACTATGATTGAAAAGTGTCTGTGTCCCAGAAACTACATAAGGTGCTTCAGAATGTATATAGCTTAATTGATCTCACCTGGGTTCACATTCCAACTTCTCCTCATTTCACATATTGTGGAAAATTCCTGTGTCTTTTCACAAGTTCAATGGAAATAATTACAGCTCAACATCAGTGTCCTGGATTGTCGTTCTTCTTAGTCTTATCCATAGTCTGCTGTGATCCTTACAGTCAACTGCCTTCACTAAGTCAATAAAACACAGATAGACATCCCGCTGGTATTCTCTGCTTCCAACCAAGATTCATCTGACATCAACAATGATGTCCCTAGTGCCATGTACTTTTCTAAAGCCAACTTGAATTGTTGAAAATTTTCTGTCAATGTGTTGCTCTAGCTGTTTTGTAATGTTGCTGTTGTTGTTTTTGTTAAGTATTGTCAAGTTGTAGGTGGCTCATAGCAACCTTATGAATGAAAGACCTGAACACTATCATTTCTCCAAGTTCATTGAGTTTCTGGAGGCAAGCTATTTCGGAAGTGGATGCCACTCCTGCTTCCAAGCTTGTTTTAATTGGTGAACTCCACCAAACACTGTCCACCATGGGTAACCATTATCGCATTTGACACAGTATTAGAGTGTTCAGCTTCACAGCAACCATGAGTTACCTCTGTACAGCAAATGGGCAGACCAGTGCTATTCCAATTAGAAGAATGTTTGACCAAAAACAATTAAAACCAGGCCTGAGAGCCACAGATTAAAATCACCCACCTTTGGCTTGGTAGCATAACTTTCTATCCAAGAGGCCACAGAGCTCTCTCTATGTTGCTGTTGATGTTGTTAAGTTTTGTAATGATCTTCCAAAGTATTTTACTTGCACATGATATTAATAGTATTTGATAATTTTCACATTTGTTGGATCATATTTTTTATGATGGAAACAAATATGTTTCTCTTCCTGTCACTTGGGCAGAGAGCAATCTTTCAAATTGTCTAGTACAGACTGGTGAGCACATCCAGGACTGCATCTCTTTGTTGAAACAAATCAATTGGTATTCTGACAATATTAGGGCCTTATTTTTTCATCATGCCTTCCATACAGCTTAAACTTTTCATTACTTTTTTTTTAATCATATAAAACTTCCTGGCATGGTTTTGTGTCAGCCAATTCTTTTTGGAACAGTGACTCTGAATATTCCTTCCATCTTCTTTTGATGTTTCCTAGATCATTCAAGATTTTGCCCTTAGCATCTGTCAATATTGAAATTTGCAGCTTGAATTCATTTTTCAGTTTTTTCCACTTGAAAAAGGCTGAGCAAGTTTTTCTCTTTGTTATTTTCTAACCCTGGCTCTTTGTATATTTCCTCATAATACTTTATTTTGTCTTCTTGAGCTGCCCTTCACAAAATTTTGCTAATCTTTTTTCACTTCATTGCCATTGTTGTTGCTATAGTGACTAAATAATAAAGCGAACTATGTTGCTCAATATGAAAACCATTAAACTAAAACCTGATAAGCCAGACTTTAGTTATTTATCTTCTTTGTAGATGTATTGAGTAGGGCAAAGGAACTTCTGTCAAAAGGAACTGCATTCATTTCAATGGTAAGAAAGGAGGTTCCTGGATTTAGTTGTCTACTAAGAGCGCACACATTGAGAGATGGGGAATTCTTGCAGAGCAAATATCAGACAGGAAGATGGATATTTCACCGTTACCAAAGTAACAGAAGTCCAAAATGAGCTCAGGAGAGTACCTGCCTGCTAAATGTTAAACATCCATAATTTGTGTGTGATTGAGTCTTAGGCTAGATTCTCTAAAGGACCAAACCAGTGACATTCAGAGAAAGAGAGAGATTTCAAATAAATAGTTCACACAGCAAATGTGGAGACTGGTAAGTCCCATATCTATAGGTCAGGGGGCAGGCTGGAGGTTTCTCCTGACTCATGTTGTTACAGGTGAGGCTGCTTGCTCATGGCCCAAGAACCAGAGGTCAGAAGATGGTGAGTTGGATGCAGGATCAAGAGAGTGAGCTTTGCTGGACCACTTGTATAGATATATATTTGATGTTGACCACACCTCTGAGGAAACTGATTGGCTTTCAATCAGTTAACTTCCAGCTGCTACAATACTTAAAGCAGCTTACAAATTGAAGGATGGTTATGTTTTACTACTTCATGGAAAAACACGTCTGACAAACCATTGAGAATCATAGTCTAGGCAAATGGATACATAATATTTGTCATCACAAACAGCCTTTCCCTTTTTCAGAGAAGTAAATTAAAGCCTAGAAAGCTTACATAATTTTCCCAAATCATAAGCAAAAACAATTTACAAAGTCATTGGAATTCTAAGAGGAAGAACTGGGCACTTGTAAACTTGGGAAGAAACAGAGGTTTATTTAGATGAGCAAATACGAAGCAATATGCTGAGGGAACTAACTCAGTCCCACAAGGATAAATATTGTATAAGACCGTTATTATAGAATGAGTATAAGGATCCAGGAGGGGTGGGAGAGGCTGGAAGAAGAGGGATGTGGATGTGCAGGGGAAAGAGGGGATTAATCATTGGGTTGAACAATTTTATGGGTGGTGAGGGTGAGTGAAATGGAAAGAATTTGTTCGAATTTGTATTAGAATTTTGTAAATAACTTAATGAAAATAAAAAGTCAACTTTGGGGGGAAGGGAGGGAGGTGTAAAATGTGCAACAATGAATGAATGAAAATCTAACTTTTCTGTTAACTTTTGTTAAAATGACAATTAAAATAAAAACTTTAATTTAAAAAAATATTCATTTCTGGATTTTGTCCATAAACTTGCTTTCTACTTAAGCACAAGCAAATTGGCAAAGCAATGCTCTCAAACCGATATAGCCATTTCTAGGATCTCTGAACCTACATACCCATTGGGATCTAGGAAGCTTCCTATTAAAAGAAAAACCACACTCCTTCACAGTCTATGAGGGTGTCAGTACACGTTTCAGCCTCTGTTTTCTGAAGGCATAGATAGAGGACAGTAAATATTTATGAGTCCAGATGCATAGGAATTCTGTAGTGAATCTCACATACAGGGAAGATCATTTGAGGCAACTAGTTGTGATGGCAGAAGAAATCAGTATCTTCTGACTGTTATCTGGAGAAATATCCCAAGTGTGAGATCCCAGTCATTTCCAATTGATAGCAAAGTCTATTGTCACTAGCAAAAGCACTAAAAACTGGGGTGTGGGGAGAGAATTCGTTGTTTCTCGGGGCTTACTTCTCAGCTTCTGCCCTTCAGTTACATTAAAAAAAAACAACAAACTATTGAGTTCAGTGTGTGATGGAGTTCTATGTACTTTACACAGAACATTATGGTAGGTCTGCTAAAATTGCATAAACTCCCCAGAAATTCCTATATATGAACACAATTTATAGAGTTCTCTCCATATTAAAACCAGTTAGGCCTTTGGACAGAAATAGGAAGAGAATTTTAGGTTAGTAAATGAGGTAGGTCCTTAGCGTAAGAATAAATGCTTCTCAGAGATAAGAATGGAGAAAAGAATATATGAAGGAATATGAAGACTGGATATGCTGTCTGGGCAAATGACTCCCCCAGAGAATAGAAGAACCAAGGTTTCCAGACTCCGTGGAGCACCACTAGGTTTCAGGTTTGTCACTGAGGGACACTTTTTGAGAGAGCTGATGCTCTGGTGCTCTTCAGGCCATAAGAAATTTTCCACATGACAGAAGTCAGTCCTCTAGAAATGCTGTAAGAGCTGAAGGCAATGCAAGTGGACCAGGAGTAAATGACACTGAAAGAAGAGAGGCTGTAGGGAACAGGAAAAAAGATTCATGGTGGAAAAACTCTAAGAAAACGATGGATGGTTGGTGCCTAAGCCCTGACAGTATAAGCCCTTGGCGGCTACCCAAGCGGTTGGCAGTTTGCAGTCATTCAGCTCTATAGGAGAAAGATGCCAAGGTCTACTTCTATAAATGCACTTGTTAACGTTGAATCTATTCTACCTTTCAACCCATTCTGGCTAATAATGACTGGTTTGCTGCCAACGCAAAGGCAGAAAGTTCTAATCCCCCAGCTCATTCATGGGAAAGAGGAAAAATCTCTTCTGAGCCATTTACAGCCTCTGAAAACCCACTGGAGGGTCAGATATGGGTTAGCTCCAACTCAACAGCACATAACAACAACAGAGCAAAACACATGTGGTAGTCACTGGAAAAGGCGGAGAATCTGTCAAAGGAAGCAGTCTAACCACTCTTGCAAAGGTGTTCCTATTTCCTATATGATTCTTAAAATAGTTCTAAGAGCTCCAAGCCATCATAATCCTCATTTAACAGTACAGAGACTGTATCTCACTTATCCAAATCATCATATTTCCAAGGTAGAATCAAGGTTGAAACTCAAGCCTGTCTCACAGCTTCCATATTATTTCCAGCTCAGCATTCCCACATCCATAGCAGAACCTCACCCCAACAATCCATTCCCGTCTCCTGAGATTGGAAAAAATCTGTCTAGACTGATATGACCTTTGAAGTAAAAGTAACAACAAGCTAAAACCTCTATGAAACATTATCATGTTAAGTTGTCAATTTTGTAAATCAAGGAGTCAAGTTTCAACTTGATTTAGTTCAAACTATTTCTCTGTAAAATAAATATTTTCCATATATGTTATATTATTTTTATTGTTGTTAGGTGCCATCAAGTCAGGTACAACTCATAAAGACCCCATAAACAATAGATATTAACCTTGTACTATCCTGTGCCATCCTCATCCTCTTTGTCACACTTGAGCCCATAGCTATAGTCACTGGGCTAATCCATCTCATTGGAGATCTTCCTCTCTTTCACTGATCCTCTGCCTTTCCAAGGATTATGCCCTTTTCCAAGGAAAAGCCTCTTTTAGCAAAGTGCCCGAAGTATGTGAGATGAAGGTTCACCATCACCTCCTTAAAGGAGTACTCTAATTATACTTTTTCTAAGACATCTATTTGCTGTTTTGGCAGTCCATATTGAGTAAGCTATACCAACACCAAAACCCAAAGACATCATTTCTTCTTCTGTCATCTTTATTCATTGTCCATCTCTCAGATGCATAGCAAGTGATTGAAAAGACCAAGGTTTGAATCAGATACACCTTAGTCTTCAAACTGGCATCATAGCTTCTCAGTAATCTGGAGAGCTCCCTAACAGTGGACTCGCCCAGTGTAAGAGATGCATAGCAAGTGATTGAAAAGACCAAGGTTTGAATCAGATACACCTTAGTCTTCAAACTGGCATCATTGCTCCTCAGTAATCTGGAGAGTTCCCTAACAGTGGACTTGCCCAGTGTAATATGTCTCCTGATCGCCTGACTCCTGGCACCAAAGATGTGATTGTGGATCCAAGAAAGAGGAAATTATTAACAAATTCAGTCTTTTCTCTATCTGTCATGATGTTGTTTCTCAGCCTCGTAATGAGGAATTTTGTATTCTTAATGTTGAGATGCAAATCATATTGAAGGCTGTAATCCTTGATCTTTTGGCTACAAAAGTGAAATGTGCTAACATTTCAAGTCCTCATAATTTTTAGCAAGCAAGATTGTGTAATCTACATAACACATGTTAGTGATGAGTCTTCCTCTGATCCTCATGACTTATTCTTCTTCATAGAGTCCAACTTCTTGAATGATTTGCTCAGTGTACTGTCCAGGTATGGAGAAAGGATGCAATTCTGACACCTTTCCTGGTTCTATACCATGCAGTCTTCCCTTGCTCTGTTTAGACAACAATTTCTTGTTCCAGAAATAGATTTCACATGAGCACAATTAATATTCTGGAATTTCCATTCTTCTCAATGTTACCCATAGCTTGTTATGATCCACATAGTCAACTGCCTTTGCCCAGTCAATAAAACACAAATAGATATTCTTCTGTTTTCTCTATACTATAACATACATTATATACATTGCATCATTTGCTTCTCACTACATTTTAATTGGTAAGTGTTTTTATGATCACTCCAATGAGGCTAAAAGTTAAGAACTCAGTGTCAAGCCAACATGTTGATGGTTTATATCCATCCAGAAGTATCTCTGTAGAAAGGTCTGGTAATTGACTTTTCAAATAGTACAATCACTGGAAATTTTATGGGGCACAATTATATTCTGAAATGCATGGATTTGCTTTGAGGCAGAATAACCTTGATGGCAATGTGTTGGATACTACAATATCTATGGAACAAGTAAGGAAACTCAGAGAAGTTAAGATATTTTATAGTTAAACATCAAATAAAGGGTTTTATAAAGATTCAAACACATTCATATCTTTAAGTCTACATTACTTTCTTCAAATAAAAAGAGGGTAAAAAATAATCCTTGTCATGTTTTCCCTTGTCATCAGAAATATACGTTCAGGAATTTTTCATCCACCAAGGACTTAGTAATGGTCTATAATTTTTTTTGAGGCCTCATGGCTTTTTATAAGAGTCTGAAGAAGAGGTGGCCTAGCCTCCAAGGCTAAGACAGAGAAGCAGGAGAGGAGCTCCCATCCCTAGATTCAAAACCGATCGACTTATTTATGTTTCTGGGTCTCCATGGCCTCCATCACCTTCTCCTTCAGTATCTATAGATGGAACACATAGGTTCTTTCTAGAGCGTCTTCTTTGGAATCATCAGTCCATGTGTTGGGAATGGCGCCATCGGTTCTGGGGAATTCAGGTTTGGGGATAATTTTTCCTGATCTAGTGGAGACCTATATTCACCCTAGGCTTCCTATCCATGGGGTAAAAAAGCATGACCTGGTGGTGAAGCAGAAGTGCTTCACTAGGGATCATGGTTCCCCTGTAATCCTCAACCTTCCCACTGTAGAGACAATGAGTGTTCAGGCCCTCCTCAACAACTCAGTTTCTCTGCCAGATAACATAAAACATTTTGCCCTGCTTTCCAGCATCCTTTCCTTCTAGGACTTGCATGGTCTCCCCAAAGAAGAGATGCCAGTCATCATGAGAGATAGGTTCTATAGCCACCCAGTGCCACCTGATTCCTGGAAGGTTCTTCCTCTTGTGGCACATTCCATACTGGTAGTTTGGAGATGGATTAATTTTGTATGCCATGTCCAGTAATGCAGAGAGAGGTTGTCAGAAATCCTGTATCATCTAATTTAAGCTTTTTCTTCCAGCAACATGTGGAACCACAAATTATCATTTCATATCATATGGGCCCTGAGCCCAGCCCACCTGTCCTTCAACTTCCCAAGAAATGTAACAGTGCAGAGCAGAAGTTCAACTCTTAATCTCTTAAATTCTGTGATGGCCTATAATTTCGACCAGATGGATCTTCAGATTTGTTTTACTTAAGAAAGTTATTTGTACATCTGGAGTCCCTGGATTATGAAAACTCAACTGCTAACTAAAAGGTTGGAGTTCAAGTCCATTAAGAGAGCACATCCAGTAAATCAGCCATTAAAATCCTGGTATAGGTGCAGGGAGTGATGAGCAGGGAGCAAGCAGAACAGTAGAAATTTGAGTAAGAACTTTTATTAAAACAATTAGTTTGGGAGCCACAGTAACAGCCGAACCATACTGGGAGCCACCAGCAAAGCTGTGGGACCCATCTGCCAGGAGCAAGCAGGACAGTGGGAATTTGACTGAGTTTTCTTATGCCCTATCAGACCCAGAGCTCTGCTGGACCCAAGCCCTGCTGGTGAGAACTGGACAGATGGAATTTGAGTGAGGACCCCCCACACAAGCTCATCCAGACAGCTGGAATCTGAATGAAGTCCCACACATGACTGCCCACCTCACACCTATACCCACCCTGTGCCCATTCCACCCTGCACCTGTACCTCCACATCCAGTCAACTAACTTGCCTTTAATCTGGAGCACTTTGATCTGGCTTAGCTGCAGCAAGAAGCTGCTCTCACAGGCCCTGAACTGAACCTTCCCTTAGGTCATAAGTTCAGAGAGAAACACAGGCAGAGTAACTGCCCCTCAGACCAAGAACCTATCATGACCTCAGACACAAAAAACTCTGTCACAGAAAAAGAAGCAGGCTACCTCACACTCAATACAAGCACAAAGCAAGATGTCACCCCCAAAAGTGACACACTATCAATGGATTTCCTGAAGCCAGAAGGTCTGATGGAATTTTCTGACACAGAATTGAAAAGAAGAATAGTTGAATATTTTTAATGG
>NW_006400000.1:1103985-1104889 GCF_000299155.1 Elephantulus edwardii
AAGATAATGAGAGAATTCTGAAAGCGACTAGGGAGAAACGAAGAGCAACCTATAAGGGAGAGCAAATAAGATTAAATGCCAATTTCTTAGTAGAAATAATTCGAGGAAGAGGACAGTGGAACAACATATATTGAATACTCAAAGAACACAACTGTCAACCAAGAATACTGTACCCAACAAAATTATTCATCAAATATGAATGAGAGATCAATACATTCCCAGAAAAACAGTCCCGAAGGGAGTTTGTGAAAACAAGACCAGTGATGCAGAAAACACTGATAGACGGCCTTCTTACAGAGGTGCCACAGAAAGAAGGATGGACCAAAGTTAACTAGCAATAACACCAAAACGAACTTAACAAAATGATAGCAATAAAACCTTGCCTTTCAATAAACACACTGAATGTGAATGGTTTAAATGTAGGACTGAAGAGAAAAAAGAGCAGCAGATTGGATAAAAAAACAAAATCCATCAATATGCTGTCAAGAGATACACCTGAAAAAATGAAAATAAAGAAAGACTAAAGATAAAAGGGTGGGGGAAAAAAAAATAAATAAAAAAAAAGGGTGGGGGAAAACATACCAAGCAAATGGCAACCAGAAAGAAAGCAGGAATAGCAATATTAATCTCTGATAAAATGAATGTCAATGCAAAAACCACTGCAAAGGACAAGGAAGGGCACTACATTATGATGAAAGGGTCAATAAAACAAGAGAATGTGACAATAATAAATATCTATGCACCAAATAAAAGACCTGCAAAATATATAAAACAAACATTATCAAAACTGAAAAAGGAAATAGACAACACTGCTCTAGCACTTGGAGATTTCAATACACCACTCTCAAGAAAAGATAGAATGACAAGAAAGAAACTCAACAAAGATGCGAAAAATTAAACCACA
>NW_006400000.1:1116631-1125401 GCF_000299155.1 Elephantulus edwardii
CAGAACAGAGCAGGGTAACACTGCATGGTTCAAAATTGGGAAGGGTGTACGCCAGGGATGTGTACTATCTCCATACTTTTTCAACCTGTATGCAGAGCAGATTATCCGAGAGGCTGGGCTCTATGAGAAGTGTGGCATCAGGATTGGTGGAAGATATTAAACATTACATGTTGTAAATTCTCACCTCTGTGCTATTAATATGACAGAAACAGAAGAGGCTCTAAAAGATATGATCAGCCTGATCTGATGAAATGCAAGTATCCCCAGAGGTGTGCCCTGGATGTTTGCATATGTTTGCAGTCTCTGGCAATGCTAGAGAGCTTTTTCTCTGATTCTGCATCTGTTTGGTGAATTCCAGACTTGACCTGGAATGACCTGATGACCAGACCCTGATGACCTCAACCCTGATGACCCGACCTTGGATTCATCATCGTCTCAAGTCTATAGTCTCCAGTGTCTTGGATACTGTTGCAGTCCATGACATTTCTTGGACTTCGCACTGACAACTTGGACTCATTATCCTCTCCAGACATTTTCTCCTGAGGTCTGACCCACAGACCTGGGACTTGACAGTCTCTAAAAGCATATGAGCCATTTCTTTGAAATAACAAAAAACAAACACTTTTCTCTCTCTCTCTATCTCTGGATAGATACATATACATATCCATATTTCTGTATATACATATCCATATCTCTGAATACACATATACATATCTCTGTATGTGTATATATATATATACACACATATCTCTGTATACACATATACATATCTCTGTATATACATATACATATACATCTATTTATAAACATACACATATCTCTGTATATGCATGTCTCTGTATATACATATCTCTGTATGTACATACACATACACAACATATACATATACATATACATATACATATACATATACATATACATACGCATATACATATACATATACATATCTCTCTGTGTGTACACACACACAGAGGAAGCTTTGATGGCCTACTGGTAAGGAGTTATGCTGCCAAAGCTAAGGAATAATACTCAAATCCACAGGGGTTCTGTGGGAGAAAGATGAGCAATCACATGTTGTTTAGAGCCTCTAAAACCCTACTGGAGGGTCAGTTATGAGTTAGTTTTGACCAGAATACATGTAACAACAATAATATATATGTATATGTTATTGCTGGGCATTAGCCTCAAGTTTGAAATGATTCATGGTTTACTCTCTGCTTGTCAGAAGCTATGAATTGCCAATTTCTTGTACTCTGGAAGCAGCTTATTGATTCAATCTGACCTCTTTTGGTTTAGCAGAGTAAGGTGTATCGAGAGAGAGAGAGAGAGAGAAAGGGAGAGAGAGTGCTAATATAGATAGAGAGATAATCTAGATAGAGAGATAATCTAGATAGAGATATATGAATCAATGTTTTTGAGTTGTGATGCTGGAGAAAATATATTGATCAGACAATAGACTGCTAAGAGAAGCAACAGATTTGTCCTGGAGAGGGTGAAAAGAAATTGCTCCTTGGAGGCAAGGATTTTGAAGCTCCATCTGATATTCTTTGGGCCTGTTGCTAGGAGGAACCAGTCCTTGGAGAAGGCCGTCATGCATAGAAGGATAAAGAGACAGCAAAAAAAAGAAAGACCCAGTAAGAAATTAATTGACACTGTAACTGGGGTAATGGGGGATAGGTATGTTGATGACAATTACCTTGGCTCAGGATAGGACAGGGTTTAGAGCTATTGGACATAAACTCATAACGAGTCACAGGTGACTTGACAACACATAAGAACACACACACACACACACACACACACACACACCCTCCTGCATTGGGTTTGCTTCTCTAAAGAATCTAGTCTACAAAAGGTCAGCAAACAAATACTGGCAAGGCTCTGGAGAAATAGAAACTTATTCATTGCTGGTGGAAATTTAAAATGTACAACCATTATGGAAAGCAGTTTGTCACTTTCTGAAAACGTCAGAAATAGAAATACCATTTGACCCAGCAGTTCCACTGATTCTAAAGAAACCAGAGTCAGAACTCAAACAGATGTATGCACATCCATGTTTATTACTGAGTTATTCACAATAGCAAAGAGATGGAAGCAACCCAAATGCTCATCAACAACAAATGGATAGAAAATTATAGTACATTCACACAATGGAATATTACACAACAGAGAAAAATAATGAACTTGTAAAACATTACACAACATGAGTGAGCCTGGACGACATTATGCTGAGTAAAATATCTCAGTCACAAAATGACAAATACTGCATAACACCAATGTTATAAAACAGGACTGACATAGGGAAATGAGAGGAGAGTATATAAAGAATAAATATATAATGAACAATGCATTGGAACAGATGAAGGAAAGAACTCTCTGAAAGGAATATATGAATAGGATTGTATGTATGACAACAATCTGGAAGAGGAGGAACATTTAAAAATGGACTGGGGGAGGATGAAAAGAGGGAAGGGAAGGGAAGAAAATGTACAACAATGAATGAACTAGAAAAAATAAAAAAGAACCAAGCAAGATTCTACTGAAAATCATTCAAAAATAACTGGAACATCAACAGAGAACTGTCAGATGGCTTTAGAAGAGGCTGTGGTACTAGGGATATTATACCTAATGTTAGATGGATCTTGACTGAAAGCAGAGAGTACTGGAGGAATGTATATCTGTATTTCATTAACTATGCAAAGGCTGTGTGGATCACAATAAACTGTGGCTGACTCAGAAGAATGGGAATCCCAGAATACTTGATTGCACTTATGCGAAACCTATATTTGGACCAGGAGGCAATCCTCAGAACAGAGCCAGAAAATACTGCAAGTTCAAAATCTGGAAGGATGTACATCAGTGATGTATCTTATCTCCATACCTTTTCAATATATATTCAGAACAAATCAACCAGGAGGATGGGCTCTATGAGGAGGAGTGTAGAATCAGAATTGGAAGAAGACTCATCAACAACCTGCATTATGCAGATGACACAACCTAGCTTGCTGAAACTGAGGAGGACCTGAAGTGCTTGCTGCAGAAAGTCAAGGACTGCAGCCTTAAATACTAATCAAAGCTCAACATCAAGAAACAAAGATTACCAATGGATCAATTGGCAGCATCATGATAGAGGGTGAAGAGACTGAGGTCGTTAATAGCTTCAGTTTGCTTGGATCCACAATCAGCACTCTTGGTATCAGCAGCCAGGAAATAAAAAGATGAACTACAGTGGGAAATTTTGCTGTCAGGGACCTCTTCAGAGTGCTGAAGAACAATGATGTCTGTTTGGAGACGAAGGTGTGCCTGATTCAGGCCATAGTTTTCACAATTACTTGCTCATAGAAAGAGAATTGATTTCTTTGAGCTGTGATGCCGGAGAACAGTATTGAATATTTCATGGACTGTCAGAAATACAAATAGGTTCATCCTAGAAAGGTGAAAGCAGGCTGCTCCTTGGAAGCAAGGATTCTGAGGTTTCGTCTAATATACTTTGGGCACGTTGCAAGGAGGGATCAGTCCTTGGAGAGGGACATTATGCTTGGGAGGATGGAGAGACAGTGCAAAAGAGGAAGACCCCTGATGAGATGGATTGACTCAGGGACTGGAATAGTGGGTTTAGGTGTATCAGAGTTAATAACATTGGCACAAGATAAAGCAGGTTTCAGGACTATTGTACATAGGGTCATTATGAGTTGCAAGTGACTCGACGGCACATAACAACAACAACAGTCTAAAACAATACCATTCTTTACAACTGAGGCTAGGATGTGATACACCAGGATTTAGTCCCATGCAGTTTAACTCCAGAACTCACACACTTTTGTGCATGCAGTGGACACATCGCCACTAAACCCTTCTAAGCTTGCATTACTATAAGAAGAAGAGGAAGCCTGATCTCTTAAAGCCCTAAAGTTATAATCAAGAAGTGTGGTCTTCCCTCCTAGGCTCACTACTACCTATCTTTTAAAGTGCAAGCAATCCAGGCAGTGACCTTTCCTGGAGCTCAGTTTTCATCTATAAAATGGGAATAATGATGAATGAATGGAATCCCAAAATCTCTGTAGATGTTCATTGAAATGAAAAATAAACAACGTAAATTTAAAAAAAAAAAGAATCAAAGAAAGAAGAAAAAAAATGGGCATAATGATGCCCTCTCTGAGTTAGAATAAAATCGTTTATGTAGTAAGCATTTTCTAAGGGGTAAAGATATCCTTGAGCGGTACAAATAGTTAAATGCAAAAGGCTAGCAATTCATTTTCACCCAGAGACTCTCAAGAAAAAAACTTGACAATCTATTTTTTTAAATTTTATACTGATTTCCTTACAAAGTTTGTATACATTGTTATCCACAATGGATCTTTTACATTTCCTTTATCCACTCCACCCTCCACCCATCAAATTGTGCAACCCTAGGATTAACTAAAAATCCTTATCACTTAGCATAATGATCTCTGGTCCCTCCCAACTTAGATAGTGATTTACAAAATCATTGCCCCTATGTGTTGTGTAGTAGTCCATCATGTGAATGTACCATAATTTCTTAATCCATTTGCTTGTGTTTGGATATTTGGGCTGTTTCCATGGTCTTGCAAATGATGAATAATGCTGCTATGAACACTGGTGTACAATTCACTGTTTGTGCCTCAATTTTCATTTTCTTGGGGTCTATTCCATACAGTGGAACAGCTGGCTCATGCGGAATTTCTATGTTAAGCTTTCTGAGAAACACCAAACTGTCTTCCAGAGTGATTGTACCATTTTACAATCCCATCAACAGTGTATAAGAGTTCCTATCTCTCCACATCCTCTCCAATTTTCCACTGCTACTGGGGTGAGATGGTATTTCATTGTGGTTTTGATTTCCATTTCTCTTCTTGCTAGTGATTTTGAGCATTTCTTCATGTGTCTGTCATCTGAGTATCTTCCTCCGAAAATTATTTCCAGTCTTTTGCCTATTTTGTAAATTGTGTACCAGTCTTTTTCTTGTGAAGACCCTGTAAGATTCTGCAAACTTTTGATATGAGACCCTTGTCTGATATGGTATTTCCAAATGTGTTTTCCCAATCAGTAAGGGGTTTTTTTTTCACTCCTTAGAAGGTCCCATTCATCAATGTTATCCTTTCCATATTGTGCATCTCTGGCTGTATAGCTGAACACTTGCTGTGAAGCTGAACACTTTGACACTGATGTGTCAAATGTGGTAATGGTTATCCATGGTGGACAATGTTTAGTGGATCTCCCCGATTAAAACAAGCTTGGAAGCAGGAGTGGCATCCACTTCCTTAATGGCTTGTCTCTGGAAACCCTATAAACCTGGAGAGAGGATGAAAGTCACACAAGTGTTGAGGACTTTCGTTCATAGGGTCGCTATGAGTCACCTACGACTTGACCAACAACCACCTCTGTGTAGTGGAGAGTTCTGGTGGTGTAGTTCAAAGGCACCAGTTGCTCAGCAGGAGACAGATGGGCAATCCCCTCCCTTGAGGTTAACTGCCTCTGAAAACCCACTGGAGGGTCTGCTATGGGTTGGTTCTGACTGGACGGTTCACAACAGTACCAAACAATCCCTTTGTAGTAGGTTTTGAGGTCAGGGAGTGCTATGCCTCCCACTTCATTTTTGGTTTTCAGAAGTACTTTGCTCATTCGGAGTCTCTTTTCTTTCCAAGTAAACTTGACAATTTTCTTTTCGATCTCCTCGAAAAATGAATCTGGTATCTGTATTAGGGTTGTGGTGAACATGTGGATTGCTTTTGGTAGGCTTGATATCACAAAGGCATTGAGAATCTTACAGAGTGCAATACTATTCTAAAATCATGGGGTCGCTATGAGCTGTAATGTACCCCACAAAAGCTGCTTTTTGTTAGTTTACTTCTAAGCTCTGATGTACACAGTTCAAATCCCTCAGTGGCTCCACAAAATGGACAATCAATCTCCTTCCCTGCTATTAACTCTCTTGAAACCCGACCCAGGGTCAACTATGGGTTGGTTCTGACTAACCTGTGAAAAACAATGACTTCTAACCTATGGAGCAAATACATCAAGACCCAAACAAGACAAAAATCTCAACTTTTTTGTTGGCAGAAGAGGATAAGAAAAAATATGTAGGAAGTGTGTTTAAGAAGAAAATGGTAGCTGTACTCACAGGCTCACAAAAAGGGGGTACAACTGAGTGACAGAGAGATGCTGAAAGCATTGCAGCCCCAAACGTTAAGCAATCTGGATTATACAAGCCATCCTGAACTTTAGGCTGAGTCATACCGCCAATTATCTCAATTATCCTCATTTCACTGCAGAGAGATCAGGGATTATGAGTACTATTATAATAGAAGATTCATTATAATGGCAAATTTCACTGAAAAGGTCTAAAAATAAAATTTTAAATATGTTGTCAACCCTACAGGTTATTAAACATCTTCAGAATAGAACAAACAAGAAAAAGAACTTCTAAAATTAGAAAACTCTATATCTACATAGGGAGAGGTAGAAGAAGGTGACTATTTCTATAGCTGTAAGAGGTGAAATAACTGTGTTTAACTTAGACTTACCTAGTTCCTGCCTTTGTTTAGGCTCATTCTTCCATTGAAGTCTTTTTCCCTGGAAATTAAAATTAAAATGTTGGACCTTAATTCCACCTTCTCTTTGAATCTTTCTCTCTTTGTTCACAGCTACTCAAAGCGATCTGTCTTCACAAAGTCATCCTACTTAATTTATTTTGCAGGATGATTTAAGGACAGAGACTAAGTTCTTATGACAAAGAGACCCAGAGATATGGAGACTGTAATAAGATCAATATTTCTTTTTTCCTCTCACAGGGCTCGTGAAATGAGAACTTCATTTGGTGGGACCGCTCTGTTCTATTCTTTCAGTTGAAGATTCAATTCCCTTCCATTTTTATGCTCTGTCGTCTTTCCACATGGTCAAATCAGGATCATAAGCACATTTACAAATAACCTTTGGGAAATGTAAACAGCAGGAATGCAGGGCCAATAATTTCCTCTGAAGCAAGAGAGGCAAGAGTTAAAGACATCATTTTCTACTTGTCTTCCACTGGCCGAGCTGTTTTACGGTCAACCCAACTGCTTAAGAACCAAGAACATGCTAATCCTCATAAAGGAAAAAGAAAATACACCTTTCCAAAAACTGGCTAGCTCTGCCCCCACATTCTTGTCTACCGCTTCTAAGAGGCCGTATTTGTTAGTTTCTTGCATAGAATATGCAACTCATTATAGCCTCTAGAAGTACAGAAATGACAAGGATTTATGAGATCTTGTTATGGATTGAACTGTGTTCTCCAGAATGGTTCACCTAAAGTATTTCTTGAATAATGAGCAGAGCTGGGTCCTAAACAGATGAGTAAGCAGGGGGTAAGTATTTAAGAGTACAGTGGAAGTTGACAAACTGCCCATGAAATTCATTTCTTTTTTCTTCTGGACACTCAACAATACATATTGGTGTTAAGTGGGTTCTTAAGGATAGTTGTATCCAATGAAATGTGAGGTCCTCCGCTTCTAACAACAGATCAAGGAAAGTCTTTAGTTCCTCCTGTCCCATCCTTCCTCTGCCTGATGAGGCACAAGTGAGGATCCTGAGAACCTGGGAAATAGTGGCGCATGGACAGAAGGATTTGGGGCTCTGAATGAACATACGGAACACTGCCAATCAACAACCACCTTGAGAATGGGAAATGAGTCGCCATTGTCTTGACTCATGATATTCTGAGTATTTTTTAAAGCAGTTAACTTATCTTGACTAAAACAGGAACAGGTTTGAGGCCTTGAACACTAATGAATGAAGACCTGGTGAGCTGTGAGAACATATCAAAATATCACCCATGGAGAATGCAAAAGGTCATTGCAAAGGTGAAGAAGAAAAGATTAAAATGAATGTCAGAGAAGACTCTGAATATTACTAAGAAGCCCAAGCAAAGGGAAGATATTAAGAAGTTAAGGAGCCAAATAGAAGATTTTAATAGGCAGCTCGGGAAGACAAAGCAAAATATTGCAATGAAATGTGCAAGGAGCTGTTGTCTAAATATCAAATGGGCTGAACACGCCCAGCATTTCTTAAACTGAAGGAAACAAAGAACAAAATCAAGCTGTGAGTTGGAATGCTTCAGGATGTTATGGGCAGAATATTGAACGATCTAGGAAGCATTAAAAGAAGATGAAAGTAATATACAGAGTCACTGTAACAAAAAGAATTGGCTAGCACAGAAGAATTTAAAAAAACAGCATATGATCAAGAGACAATGGTAATGAAGAAGGAATTTCAGGTTGCTCTGAAGTACTTGACAAAAAATTAAGTCCCAGAAATTGATGAAATACTAATTGACATATATCAACCAACATGCTATCCTGGATATATGTGCTCACAAGGTTGTGCCCAGCAATCTGGAGGACAGCTACCTGGCCAACTGACTGGAATAGATCCACATTTATTCCCATTCCAAACAAAGATGACCCAAAAGAATGTGGAATTATTGAACAGGAAACATTGCATGGTACAAAATTGGGAAGGATGTGTGTCAAAAATGTGTCCTATCTCCATACCTTTTCAATCTATATGAAGAACATATCCGGGAGGCTTGACTCTATTTGGAGAAGTGTGGCATCAGGATTGGAGGGAGACTCATCAACAATCAAAGTTATGCCAATGACACAATCCGGTTTTCTGAAACTGAGGAGGACCTGAAGCTCTTGCTGCAGAAGGTCAAGGACTGCAGCCTTCAATATGGATTGAAGCTCAACATCAAGAAAACAAAGATTCTCAC
>NW_006400000.1:1125581-1126181 GCF_000299155.1 Elephantulus edwardii
CTCTTGGTTTCAGCAACCAGGAAATTAAAAGATGTACTGAGATGGGAAAGTCTGATGTCAGAGACCTCTCCAAAGTAGTAAAGAGCAACAATGTCAGTCTGGAGACTAAGGTGTGCCTGATACAGGCCATGGTCTTTGCAATTACTTGTTATGCATCAGAAATATGGACAATGACTAGGGATGATAGGAGAGATGATGTTTTTAGCTGTGGTGCTGGAGAAGAGTGTTGAATATACCATGGACTGCTAGGAGAACAAACAAGTTTGTCCTGTAGAGAGTGAAGCCAGGCTGCTCCTTGGAGGCAAGGATTCTGAAGCTTCATCTGACATACTTTGGAAATGTTGCAAGATGAGATCCATCTTTGGAGAGGTACATCATGCTTGGGAAAGTGGAGGGACAGCTCATGAGAAGAAGATCCTCAATGAGATGGATTGATTCAGTCACTGGGTTAATGGGAATAGGTGTGTCAGAGACAATAAGATTGGCAAGGAAATTCGAACTTCCAAGTTGTAAAACAACCCAGTGGTAGATGGAATTTCCTCCAGGACTTAAGAGCCATAAATGACATAGCTGAGCCTCTACATCTTGTGGTTCCTAACC
>NW_006400000.1:1127786-1129003 GCF_000299155.1 Elephantulus edwardii
GTATCTTCTAGGCTGCAACACTTCCATGATACATCTTCAAGGATATAAACATGAACGGCTAAGCACAATTGATAACAGTGAATCTAAATTCCAAAATCAATCTCCATAATAGTCTATGTGTTTTCTACTGCCAAAGGGGCCCTTTAGAGTAGTGAGAGAAGATCTTCATCCTGAAACTTACAGCGTCCCTTTTCAGCAGGAAGTAGCTAAGAGAATACGCCATCCCCCTTTCCTTATGAATCAGGGTGAAGTCTCTCTCAGGGAGGAGAGATAGGGAATGGCAAAGGACACACTGACAAAGGAGATTAATCAGAACTGGTTTCGACAAGCACTGTGGCAATTGGACAATTAAAACAGACATTCGGGGTGGGGGAGAAGAACGAACTGGGGAGGAGGGTAGAGAAAACAGTGCAACAGTGAATGAATGAAAACCCCAAATCTCTGTAAATGTTCATTAAAACTAATACAATTTAATAATAATTAAAAAAAAGATTGGCAAGGTATAGAGCAGGGTTTAGAGCTGTTGTGCATAGGGTTGCTATGAGTTGCAGGTGACTTGATGGCACATAACAGCAACAACAACAACAATGACTAATATCACATGCAAGCAAAATCCTGCTGAAAATAATCCAGAAACAACTGGAACAGTACAATGACAGAGAACTACCAGAAATACAAGCTGGGTTTAGAAGAGGCCATGGCATTAAAGACATTATTACCAATGTCATATGGATCTTGGCAGAATATGGAGGAATGTCTATCTGTGTTTTATTGACTATGCAAAGTCATTTGACTGTGGATCGCAACAAACTCTAAATAACCTTGAGGAGAATGCAAATCCCAGAACACTCGATGTGCTCATCTCAAACCTGTACTCCAGGAATTAGTCCTCAGAACACA
Source organism: Elephantulus edwardii (assembly GCF_000299155.1). Lineage (NCBI taxonomy): Eukaryota > Metazoa > Chordata > Mammalia > Macroscelidea > Macroscelididae > Elephantulus > Elephantulus edwardii. The sequence goes on from NW_006400000.1 coordinate 1,128,687, forward strand.
CCAAGGAAACATTGCATGGTTCAAAATCAAGAGTGGAGTGTGTCTGGAATGTGTCCTGTCTCCATACCTTTTCCATTTATATGCATAACAGATCATTTTGGAGGCTGGGCTTTATTAGCAGGAATTATGACATCAGGATTGGAGGAAGGCTCATCAATAACCTATGTTATGCTGATGACATAACCTAGCTTGCTAAAACTGAGGAGGACCTGAAGCAATTGTTGCAGAAGGTCAAGGTCTGTAGCCTTCAATATGGATTGAAGCTCAATATCAAGAAGACAAAGATTCTCACCATTGTTCAAATTGGCAGCACCATG
>NW_006400000.1:1130378-1139785 GCF_000299155.1 Elephantulus edwardii
TCTGGTACAGGCCATGATCTTTGCAATCACTTGTTATGCATCAGAGAGCTGGACAATGACCAGGGAGGACAGAAGGAGGATTGATGCTTTTGAGCTTTGGTGTTGGAGAAGAGTGCTGAGGGTGCCATGGACTGACTGCTGAGAAAACAAACAGATTCAGCCTAGAGAGGGTTAAAACGGGCTGCTCCTTGGAGACAAGGATTCTGAGACTTCGTCTGACATACTTTGGTCATGTTGTAAGGAGAGACCGGTCCTTGGAGAGGGACATCATGCTTGGGAGGGTGAAGGGCAGGCGCAGGAGGGGAAGGCCCTCTGGGAGATGGATTGATTCGGTGACTGGGGCAATCGGGATGAGTGTGTTGGAGACAGTGTGATTGGCACAGGACAGAGCAGAGTTTAGAGCTGTTGTACATAGGGTCGCTATGAGTTGCAAACAACTCAACAGTACATAGCAACAACAACCCATTTTAATAATGGCACCTCATTTTTCAGAAACAAAATACTTAGAATTCACATTTTCTTCTGAAAATAGCCTGGCATTTAAAGGTAAATGAACTAGTTTCAAGTCTTCACCCTAACATTTCATTACCATTTTATCAAGTAAGAGGGGAACACTAGACAGATAGAAAGAACATACGCAAAGTCATGAAATTATGAAAGAATATGTTGGAGAAACAACAAATAGTAGCATAATATAAGCACAGATTGTGATGTTTAGCACAGCATCAGTCAATATTGCATAAAGGTAGGCAATGGCCAGTTCAAGAAGCCTCTGGTGTACTATATAAATGACTTAAAAGCCTATCCCTGGGGAAATGAATAGTCATGGTGATGAAGAGGAACAGAATCAGATCCATGAAGTATAATTGACAGATCAGTGAGGAACATGATGGAGGAGATGTGAGTTGCAAGATCATCTTCTAGAAAGATGACTGCCTTAGTCCAGGTTGGAAAGAATGCGCACCTGGCTGAGGAAGGAGCAGCAGAAGATTGAGAAAGGGAACCGAGATGCACAGAGAAGAGAAAATGTCCCGATTTGGGGCATGACTGCACAACTCTTACATGGCTGCCAGGATTCTGTTTTGCCTTTGGAAGGCTGGCACTGTGACCTGAAAACATGGTTTGGTACTTCCATTTTTAAAAATATTTTTTATTGATTTTTATATAGTAATATCCTTACAGTATGTTTCATTCATATACATTTTCCCTGCTAGTTTATTTACAAAATTAGAATACAAATTTGACCAAATTCTTTCAATTTCCCTTACCCCCACCCCACCCATCAAATTGTACAACCCAATGATCAATCTACCCTTCCCTCTGCACATCCCTCTGCTTCCAGCCTCTCCTACCCCTCCTGGATTCTTATACTCATTCTACAATAATGGTTTTACACAATATTCACCTCTACGGGACTGAGTTAGTTCACTCAGCATAATGCTCTCCAGTCTATTCTAAGTTAGGTAATAATTTACAAAGTTATTGCTCCTGAGTGCTGCGTAGTATTCCACTGTGTGAATGTACCATAATTTCTCAGCCATTCGTTTAGACTGGGAACAAACATTTGGTAATACCATCTCAGACAAATCTTATGACAAAAGTTTACAGAACACTCCTGAGCCTCCACAAGAAAAAGATTGATAACCCAATTACAAAATGGGCAAAAGACATGGAAAGAATTTTCACAGAGGAAGATATTCGAATGGCAAACAGACACATGAAGAAATGCTCCAAATCACTGGCAATAAGAGAAATGCAAATAAAAACCACAGTGAGGTACCATCTCACTCCAGTAAGAGCGGCAAAGTTTAACAGGGCAGCAAGTAATACATATTGGAGAGGACGTGGCAAGAAAGGAACTCTTATACATTGGTGGGATTGTAAAATGGTGCAACCATTCTGGAAGGCACTTTGGCGCTTCCTCAAAAAGCTGAACATAGAAATTCCTTATGACCCAGCTATTCCACTACTTGGAATATACCCTGAGAATATGAAAAGTGAGGCACAAACTGAGATTTGTACACCAATGTTCAGAGCAGCATTACTCACCATTGCAAGAATATGGTCTGGTACTTTCTTATCAGATGGAGATATATATTTGTAGGGGAAGGTGAGAAATTTATTCCAGGGACTCTGACATGAAGGTAGCTCTAAAAATGATAATGGAGGCTGTTAGAAGCCAGCTTTGACCTCATTCCTTAAAAAATAAATGGACTGCTCATTTCTAGGTGCAAGGACTCACGGGGGGAATGGAGTTCTGGAGTGGTAGGAAAAAGACTAGAATAGGAGCCAACATCTGGGATTGGTCGCTTATTACTCCACCCATCACTCAGGTCATTTGCATTTCTCTTAGACTGTCTCTTTCAATTCCCTGTCAATTCTGGTTTACTCGTAGGTAAGATGAAGGTCATAATACCCATATGGGACTTTTGCAGTATAGGGAAAAGTGGCATAGCTGAGCCCATCCCTCCAGTCCCACCCCATTTCAGCCACAGTGAGAGGCTGAAGGAATGGGATGAGTGTGCTTTGATGGGGAGAAAAGGCAGGTCAGGAGCACAGCAGGTCAGTTGTGGCTGGAACAGCAGGAGAGCCTGAGGCATTGATCTACCTTTCCCAATAGTCAGTGCTCCTGAACATCAAAGGAAACTTAGAAAGCAGCTCAGGACAGCCATCACCATGTGACTCTTTAGGAAACCAGAAACTACTCCAGTATTTATTCCCTGGCTATGAAGGAGCTTGCATCAATGGATTTAACAATTTTCTAGCAATCAAGCAATTAGAAAAACCATTCTCAGCACCACCATGTACCATTGGGCCACATGTAACATGTGACCTTGGGTAAATCACTTACCTTCTCTGGTTCCCTGATTCCTCATCTGTAAAAGGAGGAGCTTACGTTAAATGATCCCCTCCTATCCTGCTGACTCTAACAGTGTGTCTCTTTGAAGCCTCTCTGGACACTTGGGCTCGTAAAAGTGGACTGCCTTCCCTTCTCTGATAAATATAGTCTGTGTGCTCAGCAAGATTAAGGAACATAATAAACATTCAATCCAGGCACTGTTTGGACCGGGACACGGTTTAACAATGCTAACCTGCTGAGTGACAGTCAAAGCCAACATCAGTATTTATAAAGATGTCCTTATTCTCCCATGTTCAGGTTAATTTTCAACTCACATTTGCATCGGTAACTTCATTTAGCCACCTCGCTGCTAGTGGTTCATTAGCTGGGGATCTTCAGCTCCAAGCAGAGGTGACCCATACAGCATAAAGCTTTCCCTGTATTTTGAGAATCTAAATATCATTTTGTTGTTGTTGTTGTGTACCATTGAGTCAGAACCAACCCATAGCTGACCCTCCAGAGGGCTTTCAGAGGCAATTGATCTCACAGGAAGAGATTGTTCATCCTTCTCGGGCAGGGCAGCTGATAGATTCGAACCACTTGCCTTTGGGATTACAGCACAGCTTCTTGCCACTAGGCCACTATAGCTAGGCTCCTATAGAGTAGTCCAAGGCACCACTCCAGATGTCTGAGTTTCTGAGACTGGAAAACCTTGGTTCTGGCTAATATTGTAAACCTCACCAGCAAGGGACCCTGGACACATGTATCTAAGTTATGACACATGGGGCACATAACCTGGGCACCCCTTCAAGGCACCCCGCATTGAACAGCCATGATTGATGCTCATATAGTTTCCATCCCCAGCTGTGAGAACTCATTCAGCAAGTTCAGCCTAACAGTTTCTTATGTGGGTCAAGGCAGACAGTGTGTGATCTCGCTCCACTAACGGTAGAAAGAGAAGAAACTGGGCGAGGGGGAGGGAATGCCTTTAAGCACATCAGAGACCAATTTTCATCAGTGAAAGCTGGCAAGACGCAGGTGTAATCTTCATGAAGTGCCCTAACGTGTGAGGGAAGAGATGATCAAGTTTGCCTTGTCTTTTGGAACTGATGTTATGGTGGAAATATCTGAAAGAGGGGTGTCAGATATCTGGGCAGGAGTGTAATGTCAGCACTTGCTGAGGGTGCTGGTTTCCCTAGCTATAGCCCTGCACATGTAGCTTACTGGGGGTGGTGGGAGAAAGCAGGTAGGGTGTGTGTGTGTGTGTGTGTGTGTGTGTGTGTGATATCTGGTGAGTCTGTTTGGTGGGCTGCAGCAAGCTGCTTCAAATTTAAATAGGGCAGAATCTCTTTGCAGGCAACACAGCGGAAAACTACCTCTGTCAAAATGTGCATACTCTGCAAAGGAGAGGTTGCTATTTTCCAAAGAAGAAATCATAAGGTGAGAAGAAGGGGGGTGGGGGGGCATTTCTCTTTTTTAAACCCACCTCAGACAACCCTCCCCAGTATCACTGTAAAACGCCAGAAGCAATTATGATGTCGTGTGTTGTCTAAAATTGGAGCGGTGAGACAGCTTGAGATGGAGTCAGAGCTAATAAACCGAATAAAAGCTGCCGAGCTTTATGCACCGTATTGTTTCTGTACACAATTATAGGCAGCGAGAAAGGCACCTGCCACATTACAGTCGATTTATTCCTCCTTCATTTCTCTCCTCTCTTCTCTTCCCATCTTTCGTTAAGAAGAAAAGTCCGTGAGATGGCATTTGGTTGGGGATAAATTTCAATGGTTACGGCAAGGAGGGGCGATGGAGGGAAGCTGCTGTTATTAAGGGAAGAAAGAAGGAAAAAATAAGTCTTTCTGGATAGATTGAATGTAACTTATTGTCACAAGCTCAAAAATACTCCCTGATTAAAATTTGCTTCTGTGTTTTGAACTGGCTTCAGCTCCAAGCATTCAAGAAAGAAGCAAAGAGCTGACACACCTTAAATGAGGAGATAAACAAAAGGGACAACTGTACCTCAAGATCCTTTTAGTAAAATCTACCTGTGGAAGCCCAGCTCTAGGGGGCTAGTTTCCAAGTTAGGTCTTTAATCAGGTTCCTAAATCCAAACACTCTCCTTTAATTTCCTTTGCCTCTGACAGCATTCAGTTGAGGAAAGTCAAGAGCTTCTATTATTTTATTATTGTTATTCATTTCCTGTATGATGAAAACACCCATGTTCTCCATACGATTTTCAGACGAGCTGGTTTTTATTCCTTTCCAATGGAGCTCCAGGGAAACTTCTGGGCTCCGAAGCTGCCAGCTTCCTTTTTTTTTTTTTTTACCCCTGGTACCCAGCCAGCTGGTATTTCACACTTGGTAGGGGCAGCCAGGCAAGTTACCTTCTTGGATTCTTACCAAGGAATTTATTCAGAGGAAGGCTTTTTTTGGTTTTGTGTTTGCGTTGTCTGTTTTCTGTCCCAAGCTGTGGAACCCTTCCCATCTTGCTGATTAAAGTAAAGCATGTATTAGGTGGCTGGGAATGTGCACAATTGTTTCGACTGAACCCCAGCAATCGTGGAAGGTCACTTGCTTCTCTGACCCTTTCTCCCTCTCAGTTCCCCTTGGTCCTATGTATTGTGCAGAAAATCTTCATGCAAGAAGCAAACAGTGCATTAATTACAGCATCTGCATCTGCACCCGGTTTGGAAAGGCTCTCAGACCGCATCTGTTGAATTGCTAAGGCCAAAACCACCCCACTCTACAGGGACGTTGTTTGCTGTGCCCTTTTGGTCATCGGTAAATTGATTTTCATGTTCTGGTTAAACAAACAGTTAGCAATGCTGAGCATTGCTTCTCGTTGGCACGCAGACCCAATTAGCAAACACGGTCAATGGCTAGGTCGCAAGTTGAGGTGCAGGATCATCTCCTCAAGGCTGACTCACTCTGTTTGAACAGCTTTCCACCGACCTTTGTCCTCATCACAGGTGATCTTCTGTAAAACGTGTCACCAAGCTCTCTCTGCAAAAGCAGAGAGGAAATGCATCATGGCTTAGCCAAATATCATGTGTCACCGTACAGAAAAATCAAACAGTTCCAGAAAGATCATTACTGATAAAGAACGAACTGGTAGCATAGAAATGTAAAGATCTGGGTCAGAAAGGCAGAGAGCTGGTAAATAAATAACAGAGCGAATATTTAGAGGAGCCTGGGTAAAGGACAACTGGGTGTTACTTTTAACTCCTGGTAAGCCAAGTTCTGCGCCCTCAGGATATTGGCCATTCCATGTCAATCAGTGACGGAGACATCCTGTCACTGACTGCACTAACATCAGCCATTATCCATTCAGATCCGATTGATGACTGTCTGAATTTTCTTGGCAGAGTGATAGGATAGTAACCTGTCAGGAACGGCTCTCTATTTTACACACCGCATGTTTTTACAGATCGTAGTCATCAAGTTATGAAGGACCATACAACCAAGATAATGACGTACTAGAAGTCAGAATCAGTTCAAATATCAGTCTGGAGAAAGTGTTTACTCTTCATGGGCTTGTGTCCATTTTCCCACACCAGGTGTTGTTAAATGGCAGACCCCTTGTTATACAGGCTTCTCCAGAGGGTGAAGAAGCTAAACAGCCATTCAGTCAGTTAATTTCCCTGGAAACAGATGTTGGCAAGAGGGACTAAGATTTCTGTCCCAATAGGTGCACCTGGGAGGCATCAGCTGGCAATACTCCCCTGTCCACATGCTGATGGAAATAGATTCCCAAACATCAAGTAGACAGCCCTCCTGGAAACTTTATAGTTTCCCGTCACTACCTCTGACTGGCTACCAAAAATCATTATGTGGGCTCACTCCTCTCAAACACTGGAATAAGGAGGGTGATTGTAACAGTGGAAAGTGGATCTACCAAGATGTGCTTTTCAGGTGGAGGCAAATATAATGAGACTCACTCAAGCAGAAGCATTTGTTGTTGTTGCTGCTGTTAGGTGCCCTTGAGTCATAGACGACTTATAGCGACTCCATGAATGAAAGACCTGAACACTGTTTACAGAGTTTCCGGAGGCAAGCTATTTTAGATGTGGATGCCACTTCTGCTTCCAACCTTCTTTTAATCAGGGAGCTCCACCAAACACGGTATGCCATTGATAACCATTATCACATTTAACACATCAGTGTCACAGTGTTTAGCATCACAATAACCACTTGACAAGAAACATTTAGGAAAAGTTCAAAGTATTGTGAAAAGGCTGGGTGGCATCGTGGTTAAAGTGCTTGGCTGATCACTGAAAGAAATGTAGACAATTCGAACCTATCAGCCACTCCTCAAGAGAAAAATGGGGCAATCTATTTCTATAAAGAAAAACAAGCCCATGCAGTTGAATTGATCCCAACTCATAAAGACCCTGGAGGACAGAATAGAATGGAGCTGAATGGGTTTTCAGACTCATTTTCACAGAAACAGACTTCCTATTGTTGTACCACGGTGAGGTTGGTGATTTCGAACCACTAGCATTTCTTAAGCTAATGGAACTGAAGGACAAATTCAAGCCTCGAGTTGCAATAATTAAGGATGCTTTGGGCAGAATATTAAATGATCCAGGAAGCATTAAAAGAAGATGGAAAGAGTATACAGAATCATTGCACCAAAAGGAATTGGCGGACACAGAAGAATTTCATGAAACAGTATATGAGCATAGGCCTGTGGTGATGAAGGAAGAAGCTCAAGCTGCTCTGAAAGAATTGTCAAAAAAATAAGGCCCCAAGAATTGACAGCATACCAACTGACATATTCCAACAAACAGATATAGCCCTGGATATGCTCACCAAGTTGTGCCAAGAAATCTGGAGGACAATCAACTGGCCAACTACTGGGAAGAGATCAATTTTTGTTCCCATTCCAAAGAAAAGTGGCCTGACAGAGTGTGGAAATTGTCTATCAATATCATCAATCACATGCAAGCAAGATTCTTCTGAAAATTAACCAAATATGACTGGAACAGCATATCAACAGAGAGCTGCCAGATGTGTAGGCTGGGTTTAGAAGAGGCCGTGGCACTAGGGATATTATAACTTATGTTAGATGAATTGTGGTTGAAAGCAGAATGTACCAGGGGAATGTCTACCAGTGTTGCATTAACTATGCAAAGGCATTTGACTGTGTGGATCACAACAAACTATGGCTAACTCTGAGAAGAATGAGAATCCCAGAACACTTGATTGTGCTTATGTGAAACCTATACTTGGACCAGAAGGCAGTCATTAGAACAGAGCAAGAAAACACTGCATGGTTCAAAATTGGGAAATGTGTACAACAGGGACGTGTCCTATCTCCATACCTTTTCAATCTATATGTGGAACAAATTATCCGGGAGATTGGGCTTTATGAGGAGAAGTATGGCATCAGGATTAGAGGAAGACTCATCAACAATCTGTATTATGCTGTTGACATAACCCTGCTTGCTGAAACTGAGGAGGACCTGAAGCTCTTGCTACAGAAGGTCAAGGACTGCAGCTTTAAATAAACTCAACGTCAAGACAACAAAGATTCTCACTACTGAACTAATTGACAGCAACATGATAAACAATGAAGAGATTGAGATTGTCAACAGCTTCAGCTTGCTTGGCTCCACAATCAGTACTCTTGGTACCAGCAAGCCATGAAATCAAAAGACAAATTGTATTGGGAAAGTCTGCTGTCAGGGACCTCTCCAGAGTATTGAAGAGCAAAGATGTCAATCTGTAGTCTAAGGTATGCCTGATCCAGGCCATGGTCTTTGCAATTATTTGTTGTACATCAGAAAACTGGACAATGATCAGAGATGATAGAAGCAGAATTGATGTCTTTGAGCTGTGGTTTTGGAGAAGAGTATCAAATATACTATGCATTGCCAGGAGAATACACAGGTTCATCCTAGAGAGGGTGAAACCAGGCTGCTCCTTGGAGGCAAAGATTCTGAAGCTTCATCTGACCTACTCTGAACATGTTGAAAGGAGAGACAAGTTCTTAGAGAGGGACAGTATGGTTGGGAGGGTGGAGTGACAGTGCAAGAAAGGAAGATCCTCGATGAGATGGATTGATTCAGTGACTGGGGTGGGAGTGGGGGGTAGGTGTGCCAGAGAAATAAGATTTGCACGGGATAGAGCAGGGTTTACAGCTGTTGTACATAGTCGCTATGAGTCAAAAGTGACTCAACAGCACATAACAGCAGCAACAACCACAATCCAAAGGCATCATTTCTGTTTTTGTTTTCCTTGCTAATTTGGTAACTTCAATATGCATACGAAGTAATTAAAAAACACATGGCAGAAACATCAACACTTGAGTCCTTAGTAGTAGATATGGACTGATATTGATAATTTTTAATCAAACTTCCATGTAATCTACTATTATAGGAATGACAAATAAAAAAGGAATGATGTATTCGTCACTAAAAAAAAAAATTCAAGATCTATCTTAAGGCTGTGAGTGATAGATATTATCCATACACATACAAAGAACACCTTATAAAATAATAGTTGTATTCAGCATATATTATTCAGCTTTCATTAATTTATATTCTATTCTATTCATTATATTATATTA
>NW_006400000.1:1142682-1146379 GCF_000299155.1 Elephantulus edwardii
AAAAAAAAATGAGGATTTCTACAAACAGTCTAAAACTGGTTGAACATGCAAACACGGTACATTAGTAATAATTGGGAACTGGAATGCAAAAGCTGGAAACAAAGAGAAAGGATTGGTAGTTGGAAATACATCATGGTGACAGAAATGAAGCTGGAAATTAAATGATAGTTATACAAAGTTCTATCATTTAATCTTTCAATGGGTTGGAAGAGGTCCGTATTTGTTCCCATTCCCAAGAAAGGTGATCCAACTGAATGTGGCAACTACCGAACAATATCATATGGATACAAAATATTGCTGAAAATCATTCAAATATGGCTTAGAACTGTACATAGATAGGGGACTGCCAGAAGTTCAAGCAAGATTTAGATGAGTCCGTGGCACCAGAGACATCACTGCTGATGTCAGATGAAAACTAAGGGATACCAGAAGAATGACTATTTGTGCAATGTCTATTACGCAAAGGTATTTGACTATGTAGATCATAACAAGTTGTGGCTGACAATGAAAAAAAAATGGGAATCCCAGAGCTCTTCATTGTGCTCACGCAGAACCTATACCTGGACCAGAAGGCTGTTGTGTGAACAGAGCAAAGGAACACTAAATGGTTTAAAATGGAGAAGGGAGTATGTTAGGATTATATTATCTCTCTATACCTATTCAATCTGTATGCTGAGCAAATTATCCAAGAAGCTGGACTGTATGAAGGGAAGTGTGGCATCAGGATTGGAGGGAGAAAACATACCTTTGCTTGCTGAAAGTGAGAAAGACTTGAAGCATTTGTTGCAGAAGATCAAGGAATGCAGCCTTCAGCATGGTTTGTATCTTCATGTCAGGAAAACAAAGATTCTTACCACTTAACTGATAAGCAGAAACATGATGAATAATGAGATTGAAACTGTCAACTTCATCTTGCTTTGATCCACAATTAACATCCTTGCTACCAGAAGTCAGGAAATAAGGAGACACATTACATTAAGAAAATCTGCAGTTAGGAACCTCTCCAAATTTCTGAAAGGTAATGATGTCACTTTGAGGACTAAGGTTCATCTGATTCGGGCTGTAGTCTTTCCAATCACTTGTTATGTATCTGAGACCTGGAAAATGAATAGAAATTATAGAAAAAGAACTGACACCTTTGAGCTGTGATGTTGGAGAAGAGTACTGAACATCCAATGGATGGCAGAGAAAACAAATAAACACAACTTAGAGAGGTTGAAGCCAGAGTGCTATTTGGAGGCAAGAATGATGAAGCTTCAACTCACATACTTTTGGACATGGGCTATTTCTAGGAGAAAGACATGATGCTGGGAAGGGTGGAGGATCAGCGAAGGAGAGGAAGACCCTAGACTGTGTGGATTGACACAATGACTGCTACAACGGACTCTTGTGTGTCAAGAAGTGTGAGGATGGTGCAGGATAGAACAGGGTTCAGATCTTTTGTTTATAGGGTCATTATGAGTCGTATTCAACCTGACACCACTTAACAACAACAGCAATGATTTATTCATCCCAAATAGCTCTAAAATAAAAAAAATTTAAAATAAAAACACACCACAAATGGAGAAACGAAGTTATACATGAACTTCACCTGATACAAGACTCAAATTGAGTTTATTTGGGTTTGAGTAAAGATTAACACAAAAAGTTTTTTTAAAAAGGAAACCAAAGCAAAATCCATCATCCTTGATTTCATAGAACCTATTCAGTCAAGTGCACAAACTAGTGAGTACTATGTGATGCTTCATTGTTGTTTTGTACCACTGAAGCTGAACCCAGGGGGGATTCAGAGGCAGGGAATGGCAAGGAAGGAGATTGTCCATCTTTCTGCCACACAGTAGCTGGTAGATTTGAACTGAAGACCTTTGGCAGAACAATTCCTTACCCCTAGACCACCAGAGCTTCCTGATAGGTAATAGCATCAGTCTTGGCACCAGGAGCCAGGAAATCAAAAGATGTATTGTGATGGGAAAGCTTGCTGTTAGGGACCTCTGCAAAGTTCTGAAGAGCAATGGTGTCTCTCTGGAGACTAAGGTGCGTCTGATACAGGCCATGGTCTTCACAATCATTTGTTATGCATCAGAGAGTTGAACAATGACTAAGGAGGATAGAAGGAGAATTGATGCCTTGGAGCTGTGGTGCTGGAGAAGAGTATTGAGGGTACCATGGACTGGTAGGAAAACAAACAGATTCATCCTGGAGAGGATTAAACTGGGCAGCTCCTTGGAGGCAAGGATTCTTGAGGCTCCGTCTGACATACTTTGGACATGTTGTAAGGAGAGACCGGTCCTTGGAGAATGACATCATGCTTGGGAGGGTGGAGGGACAGCGTAGGAGGGGAAGGCCCTCTATGAGGTGCATTGATTCAGTGACTGGGGTAATTGGGATGGGTGTGTCAAAGACAGTGCGATTGGCACAGGACCGAGCAGGGTTTAGGGCTGTTGTACATAGGGTCGCTATGAGGCGCAAGTGACTCAATGGCACATAACAACAACAACAACAATTGTCTAGAGTCTATCCCTGGGACTGATTCCAAATTCTAATGGCATTGAGTTCAATACTTTTAGTTCAATACTTTTTTTCTAACCAGTGTTTCCTTTATTACCTCCCATAGTTCACTGTCACCAAAGCTTTAGGCATCTCCCCACCCGAGGGAAGCAAATTTTATAAAATATCGTTCTGTGTCAATGTCTGCAGCATTCCATAAATAAGACAAAGGGTCACTTCTCTTCATATAATGTTCCAGTACCTTGATTAATTACAGTCCACAATAGAAGTGCTACAACTTCAGCAAGATGGCCCTAGAGAGAAAACTACAAAGAAACCGTGACATGAGATTAACTTTGCCCAACTTTCTATGCTATTTTTCACCCCCATGATATTCACATCTTTCCTTTTGCCTTATCTCATTCTACACTGCCCTCCTACACAGATCCTGAACCAGTGTGAGCACTGATGTTCTATTGATTGTTCTTCATGCACACATCTCACCTTCTGATATCATCTAGATAGCAGAGATGTACCTTCTACTATTTGGGGAGGGGGAGGGTGGAAACCCATAGGGTTTAATCTGAGAGAAGTTTGGAATTTCAATTAGAGTAAAAAATGTTCCTTTGCTCACTAAACTAATTTGCTTAGAGGCAGATACCCAGTGAGCACTTAAATCTTTATTGGTATAACAGAAGTGAATTTGACACCATTTACTTTAACTCATGCAAAAAAGTTGGGCTTTCTTTTCCAAGGTATGTCCTGTTCTCTTGGCATCATGGTTTTCATGCTGTTTATGTTGTTTTTGCTATTGTTGTTATTGTTATGTGTCACTGAGTCACCTACGACTCATAGTGACCCTATGTACAATAGCTCTGAAGCCTGAACCAGTCTCACTGACACTGACACACCTGTCCCCATTGCCCTAGTCACTGTAGCAATCCATCTTATCTGGGGTCTTCCTCTCCTGTGCCGTCCCTCCACTCTTCCAAGCATAATGTCCTTCTCCAGGAATTGGTCCCTCCTGGCCATGTCCCCAAAGTATGTGAGATTGAGGTTCAAAACACTAGCCCCCAGGAGAAACTTGGTTTCACCCTCTCCAAGACAGACCTATTTGTTTTCTTAGTGGTCCATGGTATGTTCAATACTCTCTCCAGCACCACAGCTCAAAGGCATCAATTCTTCTTCTATCATCCTTAGTCATTATTAT
>NW_006400000.1:1148689-1161599 GCF_000299155.1 Elephantulus edwardii
TATGTCAGACGAAGCCCCAGAATCCTTGCCTCCAAGGAGCAGCCTGGTTTAACCCTCTCCAAGCTGAATCTGTTTGTTTTCTTGGCAGCCCATGGTACCCTCAATACTCTTCTCCAGCACCACAGCTCAAAGGCATCAATTCTCCTTCTATCTTTCCTAGCCATTGTCCAACTCTCTGATGCATAACAAGTGATTGCAAAGACCCTGGCCTGTATCAGACGCACCTTAGTCTCCAGAGTGACACCATTGCTTTTCAGTACTTTGGAGAGATCCATAACAGCAAATTTTGCCATCGCAATACGTCTTTTAATTTCCTAGCTGCTGGTGCCAAGAGTGGTGGCTGTGGAACCAAAGCAGACTAAAGTTGTTAACAATCTCAACCTCTTTACTATCCATCCTGATGCTGCCAATCTGTCCAGTGGTAAGAATCTGTCTTCTTGATATTGAGCCTCAATCTATACTGAAGGCTGCAGTCCTTGACCCTCTGCAGCAAGCATTTCAGGTCCTCCTCAGTGCATATAGGGGCTTAATTTTTAGAAGATCCCACTCATCAATTTTTATCTTCCCCTGGTTGTGCATTTCTGGCTCTATTTGCACGCCTGCTGATGCCATAGCTTACGGCTTCTAAGTTTGATCCCATTTTATCTCTCCTTGGGCTTCACTGCTAGGGCTCTGATCCACCCTGAGTTGATTTTTGTGTATAGTGTGAGATGTGGATTCTGTTTCATTTTTCTGCAGGTAGATAGAGGCCCAGTTTTGCCATCACCATTTGTTGAAGAAGTTATCATTTCCCTATTTAATAGGTTTTCCTTATCTTGGCAAATACCAATTGACTGTAGAGAGATGGGTTAATGTCTAGGTTTTTTATTCTATTCCATTAATTGCTATGAATTTTAAGTGACTGGAAGACACATAACAACAACACCACGTGTATGTCATGGTACCAAATACCATGCTATTTTGTTTACTATGGCTGTGTATTAGGTTTTGAGATCAGGATGTGTTATGACTCCTATTTTTCGTTTTCAAAAGAGCTTGGATTATTCAGGGTCTCTTTCATTTCCAAATAAGCCAGCCAATTGCATTTTCTATCTCATCTGAAAAATGAACTTGGTACAGACTGGGGGGGGGGAATATTTGACAATAACATTTCAGACAAGGGTCACCTAATAAAAATTTACAGAATACTTTAGGGCTTCTGGAGGCTGGCCTGGAAGCTCCTGTGCAGTGGATCCACTCTAGAAGTCGGTTTCTTGTGTCTTGATGAAGGTTATGTAAGGAAAGTTTTGTGGTTTGTTTTGATTTGTGTTTGATTCGTGTTATTGGTTTCCCTCCACAAGTGGGTGTCAGCATTAACATTCTTTAAGTGGTGCAGCAGTTTGTCTATTTACTGTACTGAATAAACTTGGAATTGCTGTGATACTTAACATTGTGCCATAGTTGTATCAAATACCATAATGGTTGCCCACCATGGACAGTGTTTGGAGAAGGTTCCAGATTGATTCCGATTTGAAAACAAGAGTGATATCCACTTCCTAAACCAGATGCCTCTGTAAACTCTATAAACTCTATAAACATAAAGAAATGATGTTACTTATAGAACGGAGTCCAGGTCTTTTGTTTATAAGGTTGCTATGACTCATATTCGACCTGATAACACTTACCCACTGTTAAGTGAAACTGGTATTGTTATATTTTGGAGGAACATTCTTCTACTTTGTATAACACTCTTTGCCAACTTGCTATTTTGAGGTGATCTGGGTTTGCTGTGACACTGGACCTTGTGCCATTGGAGTGTGAAATGCCGTAATGGTTTCCCAATGTGGACAATGTTTGGCCAAGCTCCCAGATGTAAAGTAGGTTTGGAAACAGGAATGGAAAACTCTATGAACTTGGAGAAACAATGATAATTATAGAAAAGCATTAAGTCCTTTTTTTGATATATATATTTATTTCTTGACCCCACATTTCTCCTCATAGAGCCCAGCCTCCTGGATAATCTGTTCTGCATGATGTTGGTGGACGATTTATCAACAACCTGCGTTATGCAGATGACACAAGCCTGCTTGCTGAAACTGAAGAGGACCTGAAGCACCTGCTGCAGAGTATCAAGGACTGCAGCCTACAATATGGATTGAGGCTCAATGTCAAGAAGACAAAGATTCTTACCACTGGACCAATTGGCAACATCAGGATGGATGGTGAAGAGATTGAGATTGTACACAGCTTTAGTTTGCTTGGCTCCACAGTCAACACTCTTGGCACTAGCAGCCAGGAAATTAAAAGGTGCATTGCCATGGGAAAGTCTGCTGTTAGGCACCTCTCCAAAGTACTGAAGAGCAATGGTTTCTCTCTGGAGACTAAGGTGTGTTTGATACAGGCCATGGTCTTTGCAATCACTTGTAATGCATCAGAGAGTTGAACAATGACCAAAGAGGATAGAAGGAGAATTGATGTCTTTGAGCTGTGGTGCTGGAGAAGAGTATTGAAAATACCATGGACTGCTAGGAAAACAAACAGATTTGTCCTGGAAAGGGTTAAACTGGGTGGCTCCTTGGAGGCAAGAATTCTGAGGCTCCGTCTAACATACTTTGGACATGTTGTGAGGAGAGACTGGTCCTTGGAGAAGGACATCATGCTTGGGAGGGTGGAGGGAAGGCGCAGGAGGGGAAGGCCCTCTATAAGGTGGATTGATTCAGTAACAGGGATAATCGGGATGGGAGTGTCGGAGACAGTGTGATTGGCACAGGACAGAGCAGAGTTTAGGGTCGCTATGAGTCGCAAGCGACTCGATGGCACATAACAACAACAACAACAACATATTTATTTAGATTGGAAATTACTTATATGATCATATTAATAATGTTACTAGTTCTAAATTGAAAGAAATTTAAACCAATTATATTTGAGCCTGTGTTTCCTTATCTTACGTATTTTTAAAAGGCAATTCGATGGGATTCTACAAAGTGTGTGTGTGTGTGTGTGTGTGTGTGTGTGTGTGTGTGGTTCATGGAGTCACTATGAGTCATGGTTGATTCGACATCAATCAACAACAACAACAATAATAGGGCCGCTACAAGAAAAAGATTGATTATCCAAGAACAAAATGGGCTAAAGACATCACATTTGAATGGCTAACAGATACATCATGAAGAAATGCTCAGAATCACTGACAATCAGAGAGATTCAAATCAAGTAACAATGAGATTTGTTTTCACTCCAATAGCAGTACCAAAGTTTAATACAATAACAAGAATATGGAAACAACTCAAATGTCCAACCACAAATGAACGAATTGAGAAATTGTGGTACATTCACACAGTGAGATACTATGCAGCTTTAGGGTACAATAATTTTTAAAAATATTGCAGAACAAGGTTCAGAATAGAGAACATTTTATTGAATAAACAAACTGAATCTTATAATTACAAGGATTACATATGACTATTATTGTAAAAATAGAAAGATAACTAACAAGATGTGCATAAAAGTTCA
This sequence comes from Elephantulus edwardii, assembly GCF_000299155.1. Lineage (NCBI taxonomy): Eukaryota > Metazoa > Chordata > Mammalia > Macroscelidea > Macroscelididae > Elephantulus > Elephantulus edwardii. The sequence goes on from NW_006400000.1 coordinate 1,152,185, forward strand.
AAAGTGGGAGGGGAAAAGGGAAAAAGGCCCAAAACAAGGAGAAAGGTGGACAACACTAGGTTAGCAGAGTTTTGTGGGTGGGTGAGAGTAGGATGTGAAGGAATAGAAAAGATTCAATGGGGACTCAAAAAGCAGGGTAATAATAGTTATTGATCAATAGTAATTGTTGTTTTGTCATCAAGTAGGAACCAACACATAGCTGACCCTCCAGCAGGTTTTCAGAGGTAGTATATCGAACAGAGGGAGATTGCCCATGGCCCCCCATAGAGCAGCTGGTGAATCTGAACAACAAGCCTTTGAGATTGAAGCACAGCTTCTCACCAATAAGCCACAAGAGCTCCCGTAATAGTAATTAGTTCTATTAAACACAATGTACAGGGATGATGGTACAAAACACAAGGTAGATGAAAAATTGTATGAAACATGAAATAGATTAATAAAATTCAATGCAAATGAATTATTGCATGCAAACCAATTTTAATTTATTTTTTTTAAGTAGACATCCCTTCTTTATTCCCAAGCAGTTCAGATGTCTTCATTATCATTTGGGTCCAGGTTCCTTCATTAAGGACAGTTCATGCGGCTTTTCTACTGGCAGCTCACCCTGTAAAGGGCACATCTTACAGAGCTAATAGGACTAATGGCTCCCGTAACACAATTTCTTCAATCATCTGAAAATGGACATTATTTTGCTAGAAGCCAATGGTGTGCTTACAGGAGCTGGGCTGTATTTCTAGGAGATTCCCTAGCCCTGTTTGGCACCTCCTGTTGCTAAACCCAAATCACATCTCCACCTGGCTTGGACCGCTTTTCCTATCACTTTTTTTTTCTTCATTTCCACTAAAGTCTTACTCTCCATCTCTTCCCATGCAATGATCTGACTATAGTTGATTGGAAAGATGAGCAACTGATCTCTACAATTCTTCCTCTAGTCTCTTTCCAATTTTCTTGTGATGGTCCTTTTTCTATGAGGACCAAATCCAGATGTCATAAGACCAAACTGTATAGTTTCTTGTTGGTTTCATTCTCTCTAAAAGAATTGTACACCGTCTCTGCAATGCAAATGCCTCTGACTAATGGATGAAAGATGACAGCTACCTGACCAACTGATGGGAAAAGATCTGTTATTTGTTGTTGTTTGTTGTTGTTATATGCTGTCGAATCACCTGCAACTCATAGCAACTCTATGTACAACAGACCTAAACCCTGCTCTATCCTGTGCCAACCTCACTGTCTCTGACACAACTGCCCCAATTATCCCAGTCACTAAATCAATCCACCTCACAGAGGGTCTCCTCTCCTACACTGTCCCTCCACTCTCCCAAGCATGAAGTTCTTCTCCAAGAACTGGACCTTTCTTGCAACATGTCCTAATTATGTCTGATTAAGCTTCAGAATCCTTGCCTCCAAGGAGCAGCCCGGTTTAACCCTCTCTAGGATGAATCTGTTCATTTCGTAGTAGTCTATGACATATTCAATGCTCTTCTCCAGCACTACAGCTCAAAGGCATCAATTCTCCTCTCACCCCGCCTCCCCAGTCATTGTCCACCTCTGACGAATAGCAAGTGATTGCAAAGACCATGGCCTGTGTTAGGTGCACCTTAGTCTCCAGAGTGACACCAATTAAAAAGAAATTAACTGAGCAGAACACAGACATTATCAAACAATATTAATATCACACAAAATTAAAATCTTGCTGTTGCTGTTAGGTGCTGTCGAGTTAAGGGCAACCTATAGTAGCCCTATGAACAAGAGGTCAGAACCCTGTCCTATCCAATACCATCCTCACACTTCCTGACACATTAGAGCCCACTGTGGCAGTCACTGTGTCAATCTACCCAGTTGAGGGTCTTCCTCTCCTTTGCTGATTCTGCCTTTCCAAACATCATGTCCCTCTCCAAGGAAAAGCCTCTCTTAGCAACATGTTAGAAGTATTTGAAGTGAAGCCTCATCATCTTTGCCTCCAAAGAGTACTCCGGCTCCACCCTTTCCAAGACATTTTTGTTGTTGTTCTTCTGGCAGTCTGTGGGATGTTCAGTGCTCTTCTCCAAAACTATACAGCACAAAGGCATCAATTCTTCTCCTGTCATCCTTATTCATTGTCTAGCTCTCAGGTGCATAGCAGGTGATCAGAAAGACCACAGCCTGAAACAGATAGACTTTAGTCCTTGAACTGACATCATTATTCCTTAATAATTTGGAGAAGTCCCTAACTGTAAACTTTCCCAGTGCAATACATCTCTTGATTTCCTTACTGCTGGTACCAAGGAAAATTAATAAGATCAAAGAAGAATTATGACTTTGAATTGTGGTGTCGGTGCAGAGTATTAAATATACCATAGACAACCAAAAGAACAAACATATCTTGAAGGAAGTAAAACCAAGGTGCTTCTTAAATGCAAAACTGGTGAGACTTTGTCTCATCAACTTTGCACAGGGGTTAGAGGGACAAGTCCTTAAAAAAGAACCCCATGCTTGGAAAAATAGAACTCTAAAGTAGAAGTGCATCAGCTAAAGACAGGAAGACCCCCCCCCCCAGAGAAGGGTTTGATCCAGTCACTGCAGCAATTGACTAGACGATGGAGAGGATCATAAGAATGGTGCAAGCTGCAGCAATGGTTTGAATTATTGCTGGTAGGCTTGTTCTGGGAAGTAGTCAACTAGAAAACACCTAAAAACAACAACAACAACACCATTATTGTTTTAAAATAGTATATCCCTTCACCAATTATTGGTATTTGACTCTTAAAATAAATCAGCGCTCTAGATGAACTTTGCCGAGAGTCAGTACGTTTATCACTTGCTTCACAAGTCTGATAATGCAGGAAAACCTTCAAAAGCTGTCATCTGGGTGAGGTGGTCAATTGTCAGATCAGAAAACTCAAATATTTCCTACTAAAATGAGCAACTGAAAGTGTCAAGACTTGTGAAAGACAGAAAACTTGAAAGCCAACAAACAAGGCAGTCTTAAATTCAAAGTCTCATCTACTTCTCATATAGCAAGTTCAGCATTACTTCTTGTTGTTGTCATTTTATCAAATCTGACTCCCAGCAATCTTACCTACAACAAATTGAAACCTTTCCCTGCACTTGTTTGTCCTTATAATCTCTGCTGTGTTCACGTCCATTGTTAAGTCATTGGGTCAAGTTACCTCTTTGAAGGACTTCCTTTCCTCTCCTTGACTAAAGGCTCTATAAATATTAGCTATTGTAATTATTTTAGAAAAGATCAAAGTGTGGCAGAAATAGCCTGGAAGTAAGGACATAATAATAGAAAGAAAATAAAGAAAAGCACTACCACTGTTCACGCAAACTAATGAGGGTTCATGAGACCAAGCCTGCCATCTTGCTTTCTCCTCCCAGTGCCCTTCCAATCTCTCCTGGCCTCTACTTGTCTCCAGCAGAGCTAAGAACCTTCCACTGTGGATTATTATTTCCAAGAAAGACCCACCTTTCCTACACTCAAATTCTAAATTAATTTTTGGCCTGTTCTTTGAAAATTTCCAGCAGAGATTTTCTTGCACCTATAATTATATCAAAACACTCTTAGAAAAATGCAATATCCGCCTGATATTGTGATAGATAATGCCCTTTCAGAGCGGCACCATTATGCTTCCGATGACAGGATGCTGGGTTGAAGTGGTCCCCTCTAAGCCACAACAGGTAAATACGACAAAACTACTCATTAGAACCTGAATACAACACGTCGTCACCACAGGGAGAGCCAGTTCGAAATCATAAATGTCAAGACACAATTAGCTTTAAAGGTCAGGCTTAATTACAGTTGTTGAAAATGAAATACACTAATTACTGAAACCGTGTCAGAAAATTATTTTAATGGTTGCAAATGTTTGGCTGGTGCTTTTGTTTCCAAAAATAAAGATGGTACTTGTTGATTGATGGGGGAGAAAAGGTGACAGGCATTTGCTCTCAGGTCCTCGACTGGGGCAGAGAACAAAGGAAGAGAGTGAGGAACAAGCCCACAGTCACAACAGTGCCACCAAACAATGGCTCCATGTTGTCGTACTATTAATCATTTTCTCATAATCGGTACTTTAGATATAATTTTAATGAAGCGTCAAAGAGAGCTCAATGCATTACACCGTAACAGCAGATGAAGCACATTCATCACTTGGCGCGTGGGTTTAATAGCAAAACAAATCAATAAATAAACAAGTGGTGAGAAAATAACTCAATAAGTAGGAAAAACAGTTTTACTTGTAGGATTTCGAAGATTTCTTCTGGGAATAGTTATTGACTCGAGGAAGTTCTTTTGTTATAGTTTTTATCCTCTTTTTCCACCCTTAGTGCTTCTTCTAAGGACTAGAAAGTATGAACAATCTTTCATTTAATTTTCTTTTGTTTGGTATATATATAAAAGATAAGTGATAATACTTTTCAAAGTTTTGTTCTGTTTCTAAAAGCAAGCGAGAAACAACTCAATAAGAAATCCAAGTGATTGGCAAACAGAACTTACCAGAAGTCACTCATAATTGCTAGGAAAAAGTCTCTTGGAAAATTCAGTCTGAATACCGATATAGCTTCATAGGGTAGGGGAAAGGGTGACTTTACCCAGTGTTCACATATGGAGATTAGCATTCCTGAAGAGAGCTAAAACATCCATTTCTGGAGGGGGGAAAAAAGAACCACTAAAATGAGGCAGGAACCTACAGAATGTGTTTTGTCACAATGGAGAGTAAAAGGGCTAAGGAAACAGTGTTTTACTATCTGAAAGACGCATTGAGGGAGACAGTTTTAGTGAAGAGAGAGGAGGAAGCACATGACACCAAAGCATTTAAATAGCTCCCAAAGAACCAGGGAGTGACAAAGCAAATGCAGAGCTGTTCCCCAGCAAGCCACAGACAATGGGAGACGGGCCTGCAGTCCGCTCCTGTTCAATAATGGAAAAAGAAAATGACATTTAATTAAGAGCTGCCTGCCTTCTAGGTACGTATGACATTGAAATCAGTGTGGACAGAAGGCACTAAAGCTGACATCAACATAGTTCACCCAAGAAGTCATTTAGTTAAGATTTACAACCGACTGTAAGAGAAAAGTGAAAATTTATGAAAGCTTTCCATCTGGCAGGCTCTATCATTAGTATTCACACTGATAGCAGCAATGATTTAAATTTCATAATCCAAGTGAAGATATGCATCAAAATTTTCTCCTAAAATATGTCTAATAGCTCTAACTGACTTCTTTATTAGAGTCAGCCTGTGACAAAAATGTCAGATATCAATGAAGAAGTCATCAAATGTTAATTTCCCCGTCTACTCAACGGGTAGAAATCCATCACAAAGTGACACTGCGGTGTCTGAACCCCCCCACCCAAGCTCTTGGAAAGAGGCACAGCAAACTAACTACTTCTCATCGCTTTAAAAAATAAAACCCAATTGCTTGTTTGATCTGGTTAGAGCGAGCATTTCAAGTCATAACAATGATTATTTATTAAATACCAGTAGTTGTCTCAGGGGGCGGGAGAGAGAAATTGCAGCCCTTGGCGTGTGTTGTTCAGGGCCTGGGAATAAATCCTTTTAACAGAGAGGGGGAAATAAGTATAAATCTCCCACTGCATGAGAGCAACGGTACCATCCATTTCTCTGAATTAAAGCTCTCTGTCATTGCAAAATGCCCCGGTGCTGTCAGAACGGGACTGTGAAAGGAGATAAACCCTTGATACGCTCTTTTAAAACTGCAGCTCGAGAAATGTTTAAAACAAACAGACATGTGATTTACACAGCGGAAAACAAACCCCCGGCTTGGAGTGCCCTCGGATGGTGCTGGGTACAGGTTACACCTATGTACTACGAAGATGAATAAAATCTCAGACAGTTTCCTAAAGGATGCTGGAGAGATGGCAAGAAGGGCAAGAATTCTAGACACAGGAGGGAGACTGGTGTTAACTTTGTTTTCCACCACATTTGTGCTCTGAAGCCTTTGGGAAGACATGTCTCCTCTCTGTCTGTCTGTCTGTCTGTCTGTCTAGAGAATACTATCCAGCTCATAGGGTGGTATCAACTTGACAGCACCTAAAACAACAATAAAACACAAGGTGGTTAGACATCCAAAGCTACAGCCAGACCTAGAGGCAAAGATGATGAAGTTTGATCTCTCATACTTTGGAAATGTTTCTAAGTGAGACATCAGGAAAGAGACATCAGGCCTGGAAAAATGGAGGATCGGTGAAAGAGAGGAAGATACCCCTCCCAATGAGATAGATTGACACAGTGACTGTAGCAATGGGATCAAGTGTGTCAGAGATGACGAGGATGCCACAGGGTAGAGCAGGGTTCAAGTCTATTGTTCACAGGGTCACTATGAGTAGTGCTTGACTTGACAGCACCTAACAACACCACCACCATCAAGTCAGTTGAAATTCTTGGCAACTTCGAATGTTACAGAGTAAAATTGCTCTGTGGGTGTTCTTGGCTGCAATCTTCACAGCCAGATTACAGAAACAGGTTGCCAGACCTCTCTGCAGTGCTATTCAGTGGGTTTGACCTAGCAATGTTTGGGTTGATAATCCAACATTTTGTGTCATGCAGGAATCATGTCGGACTAGATGGGAGATGTTAAATATGAAGTTCCTCAAAGACATTTTAGTTGTGCAAATCCTATATTGGTTCTCCATAGAACTGTATTATGTACTCTGTGGAGTTCTTGGATCCTTCCACTTCTCAACTTGACTGCAAAAATTAAAGCTATAAGGTGTGATGGGCATTGCTATTTATTTATCCAATGTTGTTGTTGTTATTCGGTGCTGAGTCAAGCATGACTCATAGTTACCCTATGAACGTCAGATCCGAACCTTGTCCTATCCTGTACCACCCTCATTATCTGTGAGCCCATTGTTACAGTCACTACGTCAATCCATCTTATTGAAGTTCTTCCTCTCTTCTGCAGACCTCTTTCCAAGCATGATGTCCTTTTCCAAGGGCTGGTCCCTTCTAACAACATGCCCAAAGTGTGTGAGAGAAAGTTCTATCATTTTTACTTCTAAGAAGCACTCTTGTTGCACTTTCTGCTAGACACATTTCTTTGTTCTTTTGCCAGTCGATGGGAAATTCAGTACTCTTCTCCAAGACCACAGTTCAAAGGCATTGATTCTTCTTCTGTCATCTTTATTAATTTTCCAGTCATCATATACATACAACACAGAGACAGATATATGATCTTTTTTTTCTTGCTAAAGGACTGTAAATTGTATCCATATATGTGTGGAAATGTATCCTTGTCCCTCCTCTAACTCCAAGGATAACCATGATTGGGTTTATGTTAGAGCTATATGTTCATAGTTAGTGCCATCGGCCAAATACTTCCAGGTCTGTGACTTCTGTGCAAAAGGGTACCATGGATTATCTAGTGTTTTTTTTTTTTTTTAATAGATCATGTTGCTTATTGTAATAAATGGATCAGGGATTGATGTGTCATTGAAGTTGAAATTATTATGGTAGATTCTGTCTTGTCATTCTGACACAATGGCCAACATGTTTAAGTGAGAAGGTTCTATCTATCCATCTTCAGTCTCTGAAATGTAGAGATGGTCCCACATCAGCTCTAGATAGACATGGATACAGCACAAGAACAAGTAAACCTCTGAGAATTAGAATGGTGTGTTGTATAATAGCTCTGGTGGCCTAGTGTCAAGAAGCTATGCTTCAATCCTAAAAGCATGAGGTTTGAGGCTACCAGCTATTTCATGGGAGAAAGATGGGCAATCTCCTCCCATGTGATTAACTGCCTCTGCAAACCTTCCCAGAGGGTCAGCTATGAGTGGATTCCAACTCTATGGTACACAACAACAACGTAACTGATTCAGTAGATAGTTCCTACAGGGATCTGATGAGACAAATGAGAAATTAAAAAAAAAAAAAAAGATGATACTTAACCTGGTAGAGGAAATATCATGATCATGAAGGTGGTTTCCCCAGGGTGAGACCCACCCTTTGCACTCCAAATGTACTTACCCCTGTGATTTCTCCAAATGGGGGAAACTCAACTGCATAATTTGTGGTAGCAGGGAACTGTGAGTATGCTAGCTCCTGTTTAAAAAAAAAAAAAGAAAATCATGGCGTCTCCCAGTGGGAAGGGATCCTGTGCGCCGGAGGCTCCTGACTGCGGGTCCCAGCCTCTCCACCCACACTTGGTGGACTCCGTGGACGATGCCGAGGTTCGTGGCGGTCGAGCGATGTCTGCTTTGCAACACTACCCGCCGGCGGCTGACCTGCGCCAAGTGTGTCCAAAGCGGCGATTTCGTCTACTTCGACGGCCGTGACCGTGAGAGGTTTGCTGACAAGAAGGAAAGGTTAAACCGTCTTAAGAGCAAGCAAGAAGAATTTCAAAAAGAAGCATCACAAGCTATAGAAGGAAAACGGCTAACAGATCAGTTGAGATGGAAAATAATGTCCTGCAAGATGAGGATTGAACAGCTTAAGCAAACAATATGTAAAGGAAATGAAGAAATGAAGAAGAATTCAGAAGGCCTCCTCAAAACCAAGGAAAAGAACCAGAAGCTTTACAGTCGAGCACAGCGGCATCAGGAAAAGAAAGAAAAGATTCAGAGGCACAATCACAAGTTGGGTGATCTGGTAGAGAAGAAAACCATTGACTTGCGAAGTCATTATGAGCGTCTGGCACAGCTTCGGCACTCTCACATATTAGAGCTCACATCTGTCATTTTCCCTATTGAAGAAGTAAAGACAAGTGTGAGAGATCCTGCAGATGTGTCTTCAGAGAGTGATAGTGCCATGACCTCCAGCACTGTGAGCAAGCTTGCCAAAGCCCGAAGGACGACTTACCTCTCTGGGAGATGGGTCTGTGATGATCCCAATGGAGACACCAGTATTAGCATCACTGGGCCTTGGATTAGCCTCCCGAACAATGGCGACTACTCTGCCTATTACAACTGGGTGGAAGAGAAGAAAACAACACAGGGGCCTGACATGGAGCATAATAACCCTGCATATACCATCAGTGCTGCACTGTGCTACGCCACTCAGCTGATCAACATTTTGTCCCATATCCTCGATGTCAATCTTCCAAAAAAACTGTGCAATAGTGAATTTTGTGGAGAAAACCTCAGCAGACAGAAATTTACTCGAGCAGTGAAGAAATTGAATGCAAATATTCTCTACCTTTGCTTTTCTCAGCATGTAAATTTAGATCAATTACAACCACTCCATACCCTCAGGAATCTAATGTACTTGGTCAGTCCAAGCTCTGAACACCTCGGCAGGTCGGGGCCTTTCGAAGTGCGAGCTGACCTCGAGGAGTCCATGGAATTCGTGGACCCTGGAGTAGCTGGAGAATCAGACAAGAGTGGAGACGAGCACGTAAGTGACGAGGAGACCGACCTGGGCACAGACTGGGAGAACCTGCCGAGCCCCCGTTTCTGTGACATCCCCTCCCAGCC
>NW_006400000.1:1161998-1163526 GCF_000299155.1 Elephantulus edwardii
TCAATGTCAAGAAGACAAAGATTCTCACCACTGGTCCAATTGGAAGCATCCGGATGGATGGTGAAGAGATTGAGATTGTTCACAGCTTTAGTTTGCTTGGCTCCACAGTCAAAACTCTTGGCACCAATAGTCAGGAAATTAAGATATATTGCTATGGGAAAGTCTGCTGTTAGGGACCTCTCCAAAGTACTGAAGAGCAATGGTGTCTCTCTGAAGACTAAGGTGCGTCTGATACAGGCCATAGTATTTGCTATCACTTGTTATGCATCAGAGAGATGGACAATGACTAAGGAGGATAGAAGAATTGATGCCTTTGAGCTGTGGTGCTGCAGAAGAGTATTGAGGGTACCATGTACTGCTAGGAAAACAAACAGATTCATCCTGGAAAGGGTTAAACTGGGCGGCTCCTTGGAGGCAAGGATTCTAAGGCTCCCTTTAAGATACTTTGGACATGTTATAAGGAGGGACCGGTCCTTGGAGAGGGACTTCATGCTTGGGAGGGTGGAGGGACAGCACAGGAGGGGAAGACCTTCTATGAGGTGACTGATTCAGTGACTGGGGAAATCCTGATGCATGTATGGGAGACAGTGTGATTGGCACAGGACAGAGCAGAATTTAGGGCTGTTGTACATAGGATTGCTACAAGTCGCGAGCAACTCGACGGCACATAACAACAACAACCACCTCCATCTCATGACAATAATCCAGCTATGTCTGAAATGACGAAAAGGCACCTGGAACATTACCTGTGTCATCCATCATCTGATGCCGTTCTTTTAGCAGACATTGATAAATGTTCCCAGGAACCACATTCATTACTCATTTTTGCTTCTAGATCTATAGATATGCGTAAGTCCCAGGGAGGCTAGACTTTATGAAGAAGAATGTGGCATTAGGGTTCAAGGAAGACTCATCAACATCCTGTGTTATGCAGACAACACAACTTTGCTGACAGAACAGAAGAGGATTTGAAGCATTTACTGCAGAAGATCAAGAACTTCAGCCTTCAATGTGGATTGCATTTCCCCATCAATAAAATAAAGATCCTCACCACTGGGCTCATAAGCAACAGCATGATAGAAGGAGAAGAGATTAAGGTGTTAACAATTTCATCTTGTTAAAATACATAGTTAACACTCTTGGCACCAGCAGTCAGGAAACACTAAGATGAGTTGTTGTTGTTGTTGTTGTTATGTGCCGTAGAGTCACTTGCGACTCATAGCGACCCTCTGTACAACAGCCCTAAGCCCTGCTCTATCCTGTGCCAGTCACACTGCCTCTGACACACCCATCTCGATTACTCCAGTCACTGAATCAGTCCACCTTGTAGAGGGTCTTCCCCTCTTGCGCAATCCATCCACCCTCCCAAGCATGATGTCCCTCTCAAGGACTTGTCCCTTCTTACAACATGTCCAAGGTACGTCAGACGAAGCCCCAGAATCCTTGCCTCTAAGGAGCAGCCTGGTTTAACCCTCTCCAGGATGAATCTGTTTCTTTTCTTGTCAGTCCATGGTACATTCAATACTCT
>NW_006400000.1:1163626-1174418 GCF_000299155.1 Elephantulus edwardii
TTGAGGAATATCAAATTCCTTGATTCTACGAAGTTTTCCAGTTAGAGAATGAACATGCTTTTCCAGACCATGAAAGTTCTTAGCTAGCCACTGCTTAAATTAGCTTCCTGGCTGCTGGGCTTGCATTGTATTATCTGGTTCTGTGGTTCACACAAGAGTGGGTATGGTAAACTTGAACACATATTAAATGAACTTGAAATGCTGGGAGATAAGAGTTACTAGCTGCTTCAGACCCACAGAAGTACTGAAAGCTTAGTCTCAAATGTTAGATAGAAGACGGTTTGGGGCCTTGAGGGTAGAGACTGACTTCAACTAAGAGGGATGCACCATAGCCATGCAAAAAGGTGAGACAAGGCTCAAGGATAGAATCCACATTATCACAAACTATCTAAATGTAATCCAGCAAAGTTCACAGTGATGTGACCAATACTGGGATTGATAGGGTGTTTTGTTAACTAGAGGCACTTTACTTAGGGTTAAGTGATCAAACCCATTGGTGGTTTTGAACACCAACATACAGGCTTACACTGCTGAGATGTTTTGGTTTTCATTATTTTGCACTGGATCTACCCTGTAAATATTCTTAAATATACATTTCAACCACTGTTGAGGTTTTTTTCCCCCCTACTCTGTTTTGCTGCTCATTAAAATCTTTCATGTAGGTGCCAGAACTATATCTAAACAGCTTTTTTTAAAATTGAAGCTGCATTTTTTTTAAAAGAAGAAGAAGAAAAACCAAACCACCCCAAAAAGCCATAGAAATGTTTTTCATTTTAAAATGATTTATTGAAACAATGTAGTACTATCTGAGGGGGGGGGAAATCTACAGGCACCAAATAGGCTGCTGAAAAGCTTAAGACTTTTTATAATGGATTATAACTAAGAAAAGTTTTGCACATCTGTAAGTCAAGGGGGGAAACAGCATGTCAGCAATGAGTGTAGTAGGCAGAATTCATGTGACAGGATCACAAGTAGCTACATTGGAAAAGAACATGCAGTAGCATGCTGCTGTACTGGCTCTGAGGGTCTCACGGTGTCACATTGCAGGAATTCCCCCCTGCTCTGCACCATCCGAACTGGTTTGAGTCATAAATGTTTTCTAAACTTTTATTGAATTACTGCAATAAATCTTTTAGCAACAGCAAAAAAAAAAATTTAAAGAAAAAAGAAACTATGAAGAAACACTTGTATTTTTGTAGAGTGAGAGGGTATTTAATTGCATAAATGGTGGGAAGATTATATCAAAGTAGAGTTCACGGAGAAGGGACACTTGGACCAAGTCTTTATATTAAAATATATAAGGATTCTGCCAAATGCAGACTAGAAAGTAAAATTGTGAAAGAATATTTCAAACAGAGATGTTGTTGTTGTTGTTTAATGCCGTCAAGTCGTAGACGACTCATAGCGACCCTATAAACGAACAGCCTGAGCACTGTTCATACATAGAGTTTCTGGAGGCAAGCCATTTTGGAAGTGGATGCCACTCCTGCTTCCAGGCTTGATTTAGTCGGGAAGCGTCTCAAATAAGGGCTGGGGGGAGTATTCTCAAGAACTTACCCAGAAGGACAAAAAAGATATAACCCAGGAAGTCTTTAAATAGATGTGTTATGGAATATGAGCTTTATTCAATGGGCCAGATAGTTTCTACCATGAAACTCATGACAGCAGGTTAATGAGGAGATATAGAAAACTCATCTTGGGATCATCCTTGATTTTGAGTAAAGTAACAGCATTGCCGCAATTTCTGTGCCTATCCCATGACATAGAAAAGTGTGGCAGATCTGTCTCTTCTAGTCACAAAGAAGTATTAGAAGGCAAAATTGTAAAATTGGCCTTTCACAAAGTTCATCACTATTTGTCTTTAATGACTTAACATGTTTCTTTGCAATCATATGGTACACACCAGAAATTATCCAATCACACTGATGGGACAGAGAAAGAACTGGCATTGTGGGAAATAGGGACCATGAAAGGGTTTAAAAGAACATTCTACCAAAACATCTCTAGAATCATTGGGAGGAAAGAAATGTGTTTATCTGCCCAATTTCAAGAGAAAGGAAATTTTATTTTCCTGGTGCCCCTGGTTATTTGGAAACTGTCCCAACGTAAAGCCTCTGTGTTTCTCAGAACTCTTTCACTGTCTATGTTTATCCAACTTCTTCTGCCATTCGCCTCTCCAGGTTCTCTTTCCCACCACAATTGCATTTGCATCTGCTGCCTTTTTCCCCCCCCTCAATCCATCACCAGCAAAAGTGATAAATGTGCTGGGAGGCTTTGGTCAGTTCTCCATGAGTGGATCTGGGATATTTCTGTTTCCTCCAAAACCCATGCATATCGATCCTGGTCAAAATAATGAGAGTTGAACTGAGATGATAGCAATGAGAAGGTGGAGAAGACATAGGACAAAGAGACGATAACATAGAGTTCGGCAACACCTCATATATGGTCATTGCAACTCACTTTTCTATTTGGACAGACAGGTCCTAGAAGGCCGTAGGCAGGCAAACAATTATTTGCTGAATAAACAAATACTTGGCTGTGGGTTTAGATGCATCAAGGTGTATATTATCAGGATGCTATCAGAAAGCTCAGTGATTAAAACCACCAGCCATTCCTCAGAGGAAGATCGATAAATCCCTTAAATATGTAAAGCCTTGAAAATTCAATGGAGGGCTACCGTTAATTGAAAACTAGTCAGTGGCAATAGTCTTTGATGGGTGAACTCAATCTTGAAACTTGATATTATTGTTGTTAGGTACTGTCAAGTTGAGTATGACTTATAGTGACCCCATGAACACACTGTCTGAACCCTGTCTCATCCTGTGCCACCCACATAATCTCTGACACATTTGAGCTCATCGCTGCAGTCACCACGTCAGTCCTTCTGATTGACGGTCTTCCTCTCTTTCACCAAACCTCCATCTTCCCAAGCATGACACCTTTCTCTAAAGAATATCCTCTCCTAACAACACAGCCAAAGTATGGGAGACAAAGCTTTTCCATCCTTGCCTCCAAGGAGCACTCTGGTTGTACCTTCTGCAAAATAAATCTGTTTTTAATTTGGAAGTTCATAGGATATTCCGTTACTTGAGGGACAATTGACAAATAGTTGACTCAAATATCACCACCTTTGCTTCATTTACTGCAAGCAGAGCGGTCATTTGTAATTAAGCACCATATCTTCCACTGTGAAGCATGCATGCATTCTTGGAAATTTTCCAAGCACAACATATAAAGTCTCATTGACAATTAGAATTGACAAGAGAAATGGAGCAATTTGCCTGTCTTCATGCTAACCAGTACATTAAATGTATCTGAAAGAAACAAGGCAATGAAACATACTAGAACTCTCTTCTGCTTTTTCTTACTCTATCCCTTTAACTCTTGTTCTTGGAGCTCTGCATTAGTGAAGGAAAACAAGAGCATCCCAGTTCAGCAGATGCTGCTGGCAGGTCCCCAGTCTCGGGAGCGGTAATAGCATGGAATAGGCCAGCATGTGTAGAGAGAGGAGTAGGTGGATTGGCCTCTGCAAAGTGCATATTTTGAGAGCAAAAGAACACTCAAGAGAGCAAGAGAGGACATTAAAAGTAGAAACTTGCCCTCTGTTTTGTCAACATGAAACCTTCAAGGATGCCTCCTACAAAGAACCTTTTCATTCTATGAGACATTTGGCGCAGTCCTCAGTGAGTTCGGCAGCTAACCTAGAGGTTATGCTTCTCTGGAGGTTGAGATTGCTCCATGGGAGAAAGACAGCATCTCTTTCCATTGCTATTTAGAGTCTGAGAAAACTAGTGGAAGGTCTCTCGAGTCCAAACCAACTTGTCAGCGGTGAGCTGTTGAGTGAAGCTAAGAAGGTTTATGCAAGCACAGCAGCCCACAGGGAAGAAGCTGGAGCATCCAATAAGGATCACAACACTTCTGTTAAGTGCAATGGAAAAGTCTGGAAATAGATAGTGTGATCAGTTGAACAAAAGGATAAATAAAACTAACCTATTGTTATCAAGCTAATTCCAATTCATAGTAACTCTCCATTGAGTTTCCAAGGTTGTAAATCTTAATGGGGAGAGAGTGCCCATCTTTCCCCCTAGAGCCACTGGTTGATTCTAACTGAGAATTGCAGCCTTTTGGTTAATAGCTCACTATACGACCAACTGCCCTGCCCTACTAGAACTACTTGCTAAATTATTGTGTGCCATCAAATCAGATTGACTGATAACTGATCCTTCTTCAACTTTTCATAGGCTAAGAGAACAAACAAGTTTGTCCTGGAAGGGTGAAGCCAGGCTGTTCCTCGGGTGCAAGGATTCTGAAGCTCCGTCTGACACACTTTGGACATGTTGTAAGGTGGGATCAGTACTTGGAGAGGGACGTCATGCTTGGGAGGGTGGAGGGACAGTGCAGGAGAGGAAAACCCTAGATGAGATGGATTGATTCTGTCACTGGGGTAATGGGGATAGATGTATTGGAGTCAATGAGATTGGCAAGGGATAGAGCAGGGTTTAGGACTGTTGTACATAGGATCTCTATGAGTCGCAAGTAACTTGACAGCACATAACAACAACGTAAGTCACATGGGCCAAGACTGACCATATTTCTCCTGAGGAACAGCTAGGGAATTCCAACTGCCTGTCTTTGGGTTGGCAACACAACTCTTTACCCACAAGACTGCCAGAGCTTCTTAAATATAACCACTGTTGCCCAAAGCTACACAGAAAATGTTGAAAAATCAAGTGAGGTTATGTGCACATTAGCTATAATAATAGTAATAAAATATAGTAGTAATAATAATAAAGAACAGGAGGATCTAACATTTCTGTCATTAAAAATTCTCGGAGTTGTTAGAGATAATGTCAACTACCCTCAATTTCTCTATAACTAATCTATAAGAAAGTCATTGTTGTTGTTGTTGTTGGGTATCATTGAATTGAGTACAGCCCATAGCAACTCTATGAACAATGGATCTGAACCCTGTCCTGTCCTGTGTTATCCTCACACTTCCTGACACACTAGAGTCCACTGCGGCCGTCACTGTGCCAATCCACCTGGTGGAGGGGCTTCCTCTCCTTCACCAGTTCTCTCTCTTTCCAAGCATCATGTCCGTCTCCAAGGAACAGCCCCTCCTAGCAACATGCCCAATGTATGGGAGGAGAAGCCTTATTATTTTTTTACTCCAAAGAGCACTCTGGCTGCACTTTCTCGAAGACATGGCCATCCATGGGATGGTCAAACTCTACTCCAACACCACAGTTCAAAGACATCAATAATTCTTCTGTTATATTTACATAGATCAGCTCTCAGATGCATTGCAAGTGATCAGAAAAACCATGGCCTAAAATGATCATAAACTGACGTCACTACTCCTTAATAATTTGGAGAGAAAAGAAGTATTTTTGCTAAATAATTTTTTTTAAAAAGCAGCTTTATAAAATAAATAATTTGGAAAGGTCCCTAATTGTAAACTTTCCTAGTAAAATACATCTCCTGACGTCCTGACTGCTGATACCAAGGGTGTTAATTGTGGAAACAAGTAAGATGAAGTTATTGACAGTTTTAATCTTTCCTCCATTTATCAGGACGTTGTTTGTTGATCCAGTGGAGCCTGACTGAGAGCCTCTTGTTAGAAGCAATTGGATTCTGGAAGGTAAGATGTTTTTATTTCGTTAACAGTCAGGCAATTTGGTCTTTTTTAGTTAATTAGCAAACAATTTTGGGATGGAAGCTTCTTGTTTAAACCAATTAGGATCTCGTGAATGGGCCTTTGTGATTAGAAGTTGGTGTGAATTCAGACAAGGGTCTCCTATCAAAAGTTTACACAATCATACTGGGCCTCCACGAGAAAAAGACGGATAGCACAGTTAAAAAATGGGCGAAAGACATGGAAAGAATTTTTACAGAGGAAGCTATTCAGATGACACACAGATGAAGAAAATCTCAATATCCCTGGCAATAAGAGAGAGATACAAATCAAAATCACAGTGAGATACCATCTCACCACAGTAGCAGTGGAAGAGATCAACCAGATAGCAAGTAAGAAATGTTGGAGAGGATGTGGCAAGATAGGAACACTAATACATTGTTGGTAGGATTGTAAAATGGCACAGCCAGTATGGAAGGCAGTTTGGCGCTTCCTCAAAAAGCTGACAAAGAAATTCCATGTGACCCAGCTATTCTACTGCTTGGAAATGAGAACTGAGGCACAAATGGAGACTTGTACACCAACAGTCATAGAAGCATTGCTCGCCATCGCAAGATAATGGAAACAGCCTAAATGTCCAGCCACAATCAAATAGATTTAGAAATCATGGTACATTCACATGATGGAATACTATGCAACACTCAGGAGCAATGATTTTTTTAAATAACTAACTTGGGAGGGACTAGAGAGCATTATGCTAAGTGAATTAACTCAGTCTCATAAGGACAAATTCTATATAAACGCATTATTGTAGAAATAGATAACTAGTAAAATGTGTATGAGGATCTAAGATGGGAGAGCAAAGGAGTAAGGGTGGGTGGGGGGAATGGGTAATTATAGGGTCACATAATTTGATGGGTGGAGGGAGAGATGGGTTAAGAAAATGGGAAAGATCAATGTGAAAAACAATGTATAAGTAAACCAGTATTTTTCTTTTAAAAAAAAAAAAGCTAGTGTGAAGACTGATTTGCTATTAGAGTTCCAAACTAAATTGCCAGTTTGTTGTGTTTTGGGAAGAACATTGGTCTAATTAGTACAGCACTTTTCTGCCAGTTTGCTGTACTGAGATAACTTGTGGGTTGATGTGATAATGAAAGCTTTGCGACTGATGTGTCAAATCAACATTTGACTGCACAACAGTTATCCATCATGGACAGACTAGGAAGCAACACTGGCCACTTCTTAAACAAGCTTCTAAAAACCTATAAACAGTAGGAAAGTTATAGGTAGGAATAACAACTAGTTGCAATTGTTGTTATTGTTGTTAGGGGCCATCAAGTTGATTCTGAATCATGTTGTTGTGAGGTGCCGTCTAGTCAAACACTGTTCATAGTTACCCAGTGAATAACAGAACTGAAGCTTGATCTATCCTGCACAATCCTCACAATATAGTCAAACCCATTCTTAGAATCACTGTGTCAAGCCATCTTGTTGAAGATCTTTCTCACTTTCTCTGACCCTACATCTTTCCCCATATAATGTCTTTTGTTGTTAGGGGTTTTTTTTGTTGTTTGTTTTTTGTGGGGTTGCTTGTTTGTTTGTTTATTTTTAAAGTATTGGTCCCTTCTGACATTATGCCCAAAATATATGAGGCAAAGGTTTACTATGCTTACCACTAATTAGCACTCTAGATCTTCCAAGACAGACTTGTTTCTTCTTTTGGTACAAATCAAATGCATTGGTTTTTCTTCTTCGGTATTTGTTCATTACTCAACCTTCAGAAGTCTAGGAAGCAAATGAAAATGCCTTGGACCAGGTGTACCTTGCTCTTAAAATTGACATTCTTCCTCTTTAGCACTTTAGAGAGGTCTTGACAACAGATTTTCCAAATGCAACACATCTGTGGATTTCATAACTGCTCTTCCCATTGGTGTTGACTGTGGATTTAAAGAAAGTGAAATCGTTAACAATCTTTTCTCCCTCTATCATGGTATCGTCTATTGGTCTATTGGTGAGGATGTTGCTTTTTTATTTTGAGATGCGATCCATACTGAAGCCTGAAGTTTTTGATCTTTTCCAGAAAGTACTTACAGTCCTCGTAACTTTCTACAAACAAGAGTGTGTCATCTATATAATGCAACTTGTTAATAAGTCTTCCTCCTAGCCTGATGCAACACTCTTCTTCTCATAGTCCAGCTTCTCTAAAGATTTGCTCAATGCACAGATTAAATTGATGTGGAGAAATGATACACATCAGAATCATTGTTAACCTTTTCAAAACAGAATTAAATACTCCCTGGTCCTGTGTCATACTCGCAGTCATTGTCAATGTTTGAGCCAATTGTTTTAACTACTGTATCAATCCACCAATAAGAACAATCACAACATAGTGAATACTTAATTATGCTAGGCAGTCCTATATTCATTTTTCGTATACTATTTAAGTCAAACCTAAAATAAGGAATGGTAAAAAAGACATTGGTATGAAAATCTGCACTGCAATTCTGAAGGCCAATGATTTGAATCCACCAGCTGCTCCGTGGGAGAAGGATGGACAATCTCTTCCTGTGTGATTAACTGCCTCTGAAAACCCTCTGGAGGATCAGCTATGGATCTCTTCAGACTCAATGGCACACAACAACAACAAGAGTTTGTCTCAACATTACATTATCGTCCTCAGTTTGCAAAATACAAAAATCAAAGCTCAATAACATTACAAAATTGGTGCACTACTCACACAAGAAGCAAAAATAAGGCTGGGCCTAAGTCTATCAGGTCCAAAAGCCAAACATTATAACTACCACATTATACAGAAAATGCTGAATGCATTTTTTTTTTCATATTACAGCCAGCCAGTTGGGCTAAGGCTGAGGCTTTATAAAGCAGTACAACTCCCATGTGTCCTGGTAACACTCCTTTATGTTTGGGAACCTGACGCTGACAAGATTCGGAAAATGAACACCATTCAGCAGAGCCAAACTGTATAATGGCTACCACTGTCCTGCTATAAGAACGCTTGATATCAGCATATAAAACACTTTATGAGGTCTTTACTGGCCAGCTAATGTCACTCTTAGTGCAAATGGAGTCGTACATTATCCACAATGGAACTGTGGAAATCTGTATCCACTGGCAATCACTAGGATTAACTCAGAAACATACACTTAACCTGGGCTGGCTGCCATCAGATAAATGAAGAACTTGAGCTGGTTAATTTTCCTGGGGCAACAACACAGATATAGTTGTGCCCTGGAGAACTGACTCATTCTCTTTTCTCAAGAAGCAGACAACCCCTTAGCATGTGCCATTACGAGGTGATTTTACAGTGCATTGGAAAGAAATAGGACATCCTGGAAATGTGCTTTTTCAACATTTGGCACTTTAAACCTAGAAAAAGAAAAAACCTGGCAAAATGATTGGGAAAGATGAAAGATGTAAAGGCCATTATGTGCCCCACTCCAATGGTAAATAAGCAAGTTTTACTGGGTGAATGTAATTAGAGACAGATTTCTGTGCAGCTTGGGCACAGCTGTATCTGTCCTCCTGGCTTCAGCTTGTCACTGGATCGTTCTGTGGCCATTGGCAATTTGGCCAATCAGTTCCACCTCAGTACACCCAGCTGACCTCCTTCTTCACTGAGATAATGGACCTGCTTATTAAAACTGCCCAGCATTTCAAAAGGAAGTCCCCAAGTCTCTGAGGCACCTTGAAATATGCACCTCCAATGGCACACCTATCAGGCTTTGTGTTGAATTAGTGATGTTTGTCTTGGGAACATTTGTATTTTGGGAGACCCCTGGGAAGAAATTCTTACAATCAGTCAGACACATTTCTGTCACTGCCAGAGAATGGTTTTTCTTCTCCTGGAAATCAGAAAGCATAAAAGGACAATGTCTATGCTCTATTTTTCTGAAGGAGACTGAACAAAGGTGAGTGTATACCAGTAAGTGATAAGAGGTAGCAACAAGATGAAATGCATGTAGATGATTCAAGTTCCTTCATTTTAAAATCATGCTACTTTTATTATCTTTTTTTGTTACAAGTAGGTAGAAGTTAATAAAATTCAATTTTTCTCAATGTTCTAAATAAGATAAAAAAATAATATTAGATATCACAATGGATACAAAATATCTGCCTTAAATAAAGCAGTAAATGAGGTGATGTGATGGTAAATTGATACATTGTCAAACCCAAGGTATATGATTCTAATCTTCCAACTGCTTCACAGGAGAAAGATAAGCATTTGACGCATGTGTGATTTACTGCCTAGGAAAACCCACTGGAGGGTCAGCTACAATTCAGTTCCAACTCAATGATTCTTAACAAAGACAACAATTGTTTCATCATCGCAAGAAAACGGAAATAGCCCTGATATCCAACCACAAATGAATGGATTGAAAAATAATGGTACATTCAGACAATGGAATACTACAGCACAGAGGAGCAATGATTTTGTAAATTATTACCTAACTTGGAAGGGATTGGAGAACATTATGTTGCGTAAACTAACTCAGTCCCATGAGAACAAATATTGTATAAAACAATTATTATAGAATGAGTATAAGGATACAAGGTGGGGGTGGAAGCAGAGGAATGAGGACGTGTGGAAAGGGGGGATGAATTATAGAGTTAAACAATTTTGTGGGGATGTGAGAGAAATTGGAAGAATCTGGTCTGAAAAATAATGTATTCAAATTTTGTAAATAAACTAGCATTGTTAAAAATAAATAAATAAAAAGTCAATTGCCTATCCTAAAAAAAATTAAAATAAAAATATAAAACAAAACTCCAACAATTTTCTAATAATAGCTCAGTCACTAGTTTTATTTGAAAGGACTTGGCTAGGTACTTTAGACTAATCACTTCAGCATCCAGGCCATACCAAATTTAGAAGTTTAAAACAAAACACATTTATCACCTCCCCTACATTTTAAGGCTCATGAATCTGGAAGTTACTTAGCTGGGCAGTTTGGATAATGAAGTTGAAGTCAAGTTGTGGTCATCTGATGTTACAGCTCAGTCATCTGATGTTACAGCTCAGGCTGGAAGGTCTACTCCTTCCTACATCCTTACACGTGGATGGTGGAAGAACACTTCACGTGCTCCTCATGGAGACCTCTTCACAGGAGTGTTCACAAGACGGTAGCTGGTTTGGCA
>NW_006400000.1:1178386-1184608 GCF_000299155.1 Elephantulus edwardii
TGTTAACAATCTCAGTCTCTTCACCATCTGTCCTGATGCTGCCAACCAGTCCAGTGGTGAGAATCTTTGTCTTCTTGACATTGAGCCTCAATCCATACTAAAGGCTGCAGTCCTTGACCCTCTGCAGTAAGCACTTCAGGTCCTCCTCACTTTCAGCAAGCAGGGTTGTGTCATCTGCAATGGGAAAATCTGTCAAGGATCTCTTCAGAGTTCTGAAGAGCAACATCTCCCATCTACAGATTCAAGTATTCCTGATCTAGGTCATGGTCTTCTCAAAGTCTTATTATGCATCTGAGAGCTGGACAATAATAAGGATGACATAAAAATTGATGCCTTTGAGTTGAGGTGCTGGAGAAGAATATTGAACATACCATTGACTGCCAGGAGAGACATGTCGACAGATAGAAAGGTTGTTGGAGACATTAAGTCCTAAATTCCATTAAGTGATGTTTTTCTATCCTGGAGAGTGTAAAACTAGGTTGGTTTTTTGTTCTGTTCTATTTTGTTTGGTTTTGGTTTGGTTTGATGTTTTGGGGTTTTGTCTTTTGTTGGGTTTTGGGGTGGTTTGTTTTGTTTTGTTTTGTTTTTTTTGTGGCAAGGATTTTGAAGCTTCTTCTCACATACTTTGGGCATGTAGCCAGGAGGGACCAGTCCTTGAAGGAGGACACCATTCTTAGAAGGAAAAAGGATCAGTTCAGTGAAGAAAGACCCTGAATAAGATGAATTGACAAAGTAACTGTGGCAATGGGGTCAGGTAAGTCAGAGACAGTGAGGTTGGATCAGGATAGGGCAGGTTCAGGGTCATTGTTCTGAGGGTCGCTATGAATCACGGTCAATGTGATGGCATATAACAGGAACAAGAAGAAGCTAAGAAACTTAAGTAAGAAATATGATCAATAAGGAGTTATTCCACAACTTGATTTTTCTAGTACATGCAAAGAGAAATATGGGTTGCAAAGAATGTTGGGTGGGGGAAAGAATGTGGGGGAAACTTCTGCCAAAGTTTCAGCTAGAGAAATTAGAAAAGGATCTAATAGTGTTCTTGTTTGGCCCACTGAAGCATGGCTTAAATGTCAGTCAACAATAAATAACATTAAAAAGGCATAACTATCTTTATATACAGGTCCTGTTGAATTTTTTTTTCTAAGTAGAAACTGTTATGTCCAGTTCAAATCCAATGTCAGTTAGTCAAATGTAAGTATGTGTATATAATATATAGTTTACCATGCTATTCATAAAAATGTAAATAAACATTTCTAAATATAATAAAACATCACTGTCATGATAATAAACTAATAATAGTAATATTATGATGTGCATTGCAAAGTAGCTAATGCCTATTTGTTTTTATAAACTACAGTATGAATTTGTAATATCATAAACTTTACAGGGATTGATTCATACCTACAGGTATCAGATATTCTTAACGTTCATAAAGTTTGCATGTGGAAGAAGGTGTTTATCACTAAGAGAAATTGGCATGTAGATTTATCAGTTTTGAAGAACAGATCCACAATGGAGTGACAGGAAGACACATCTTTCACCACAATAGCAAGGAACAAATTTATAAAGCCATCCCCAGCACCCTTCAGGACTGCTGTTATCGCTATTTTGTGTAAATCAAATAGTGTAAACTACCTTAAATAAATCTACCCATCTCACTGTAAAGGGGCTGATTAAATCCTATATTGGTAAGGGCATAATCTTCAAAGACCAGGTGGGCATGGTTACCATAACAAACAGCATAATTAAAAGAGTGATTGGAATAATATGACTTCTATGCATTTATTAGGGAGTTCTTGTGGCTCAGTGGTAAGAAGTCGCTCTGCCAACCCACAGGCCCAAAGTTCAAATCCACCTGGGAGAGAATAGGCAATCTCCTCTTGTGCAATTTCCTGGCTTTGAAGGGTCAGCTATGAGTGAATTTTTACTTGGCAGTACATAACAGTAATAACAACAGCATTGTACATTTCTTTGTATTTGAAGGTTAGTGTAGCCAGGGTCTTCCTAAGAGGCAGGGATGGTGAAACCTTGTCTCACATACTTTGGCCATGTTCTCAGTATGGACCAGTTCTTGGGAAGGGACGCCATGCTTAGAGTATTAGAAGATCAATGAAGGGAGAAAAATCTTCCAGAAAGTGGAATGAAGATTGTAAATACAGTGCATGGTCTTATAAGGTTCCTATGAGCTGTAGTCAACTTGATGACCTATCAACAATAACAATAGTTTTAATGTATTGGTTACTTAAGCATGGGAATTCTACTAAATATTTATTTGAGCTGTAAGAGCAAAAGAATTCTGTTGTTGATATGTGCCGTCGAGTTGCCTGCAAATCATATTGACCCTGGGTAAAACAGCCCTAAACCCTGCTCTATCCCTTGCCAATCTTACTGTCTCTGACACATCTTCACCCTATTACCTCAGTCACTGAATCAATCCATCTCATCCAGGGTCTTCCTCTCCTGTGCTGTCCCTCCACCCTCCCAAGTATGACTTCCTTCTCCAAGGAATGGTCCCACCTTGTAAAATGTCCAAAGTAGGTCAGACGAAGCTTCAGAATCCTTGCCTCCCAGGAGCAGCTTTTTTTCACCCTCTCTAGGGCAAACCTGTTTGTTCTCTTAACAGTCCATGGTATATTCAATACTATTCTCCAGCACCACAGCTCAAAGGCATCAATTCTCCTTCTATCATCGCTAGTCACTGTCCAGATTTCTGATGCATAGCAAGTAATTGCAAAGAACATGGCCTGGATCAAGTGCACCTTAGTCTTCAGACTGATATCATTGCTCTTCCGTACTTTGGAGAGGTCCCTGACAGCAGATTTTCTGAAAGCAATTCATCTTTTCATTTCCTGGCTGCTGGTACTGAGAATGTTGATTGTGGAACCAAACAAACTAAAGCTGTTAACAATCTCAATCTCTTCACCATTTCTCATGATGCTGCCAATGGGCCCAATGGTGAGAATCTTTCTTTTCTTGACATTGAGCTTCAATCCATATTGAAGGCTGCAGTCCTTGACCTTCTGCAGTAAGCACTTCAGGTCCTCCTCAGTTTCAGCCAGTAGGGTTGTATCATCTGCATAGCACAGATTGTTGATAAGTCTTCCTCCAATCCTGATGCCACATTTCTCCTCATAGAGCCCAGCCTCCAGTCTATCTTGAATCATAGTTAATCTACCAGAATGTAAGGCAAGGCCCTTCAATCAATTTCCAGACTTGATCCAATTTGTTTGTAGTTAGGTGCTATTGAATCATTTAACCCTATGAACAACATACCAGCAACATACCGTATCTTCCACCATCCTCACAATCTCCATAATGCTTAAACCTATTATTATATTCATTAGGTCAATCCACCTCACTGAGACTCTTGTTCATTGACTTTCTCCTTTCCCTAACATGATTTCTTTTTCTAAAGTTGCCCTCATAAAAACACTCTCAAAGTGTATGAAACAAAGTTTCAACACTCTTGCCTCTAAGGTGTGTACCCATGTTGTAAACTGGGGGTCTGTGGGGTGAGGCTCCTAACAGAGTCTCAGCTCAGACCCTTATCACTGTGGGTCCAGTGAGTTCCTTAACCCATCTTGAGTGATTTCCTCAGTTCCAGAATGCGTAACTGAAATAGTCATACTCAGAAACTGGAAGAAACCTCACATTGGCATGTGGAATAAGGATTATTTGGCTATAAAAAGCCAAGTGGAAGCTTTTAGAATTGTTCCTACTTAGGAAAACAGTAAGAAGAATATCACATTCTTAGATGATTGAAGAAATTAATGATCTGATTAAGGATTTAGAGAAAGTAGGAGTGATGATTCCTGTTGCAAGCAATCCCATTTAACTCATCTATTAAAGCCTATACAAAAGACAGAATTTTAGAGGAAGGACATGGGATTATAACAAAGTTAACGAAGTGGTAACTCAAACCATACCTGCCATTCCAGGTGTAGCTTCATTACTTAAGCAAATGAATGCATTTCCTGATATCTGGTCTCTCTCTCTCTCTCTCTTGCTACTGTCGAGTTAGAAATGACTATAACTCAACCTCCAGCGGGTTATCGGAATCTGTAAAATGAATGGAAGGAGAGGACCCATTTTTCTCCACTGGAGCAGCTAGCGAGTTCAAACCACCTGACTTTGGGTTGGCAGAGCAACTGCATACCCACCAGGACAACAGAGCTCCTGGTACACAGTGTTAGTTTTGCTTGGTGTTGAGTCTCCTATGACTTACAGCAACCCTATGAGCCACAGACCTGAACCTTATCCTATCCTCTGCCATCCTCATCATTTCTAATATGCTGAAACCCATTGTTACAGTCATTGTGTCAACTCCTCTTCTTAACGGTCTTCATCTCTTTTGCAGATCCTCCAGCTTTCCAAGTATGATGTCTTTTTCTAGAGAATGGTCTATCCTAACAATATGCCCAAAACATGTGAGATGAAATTCCACTATCCTTGCCTATAAGGAGTGTCTTGGTTCCACTGTCTCCAAGGAATATGTGTTTGTTCTCTTGTCAGTCCATGGGATATTTAGAATGGTACACAACTGGAAGTCCTTGATTTACCAATGCTTTTTTCCTCCATTCCTTCTTGGAAAGATCATTAGAAGCAATTTATCCTCACTTGACTAGACCAGCAACAATCCTAGATCTTTTGATCTCAGTAGTATCTCTCCTCTCTACCCTTATGTCATAATTCAGCCCATGAGGACCTCAATCACCTTCCCCATCCATAATACTTTATACATATCCATTACACTGATTGTATTATGCTAATTGAATATACTAAGGTGGAAGGAGCAGTGCCTCTAGACTTATTAGTAAGACAATTACATGCTGTTGTTGGTGGTGTTATGTGCAGTCAAGTCAATTACGACTCATAGCAACCCTATTAATAACGGATCATAATCTTGCTCTATTTTGAACCATCTTCACCTCTCTGACACACCCAACCCCATGTGAGAGTCACCCTCTCAATCTCATTGTCACAGTCACTGTTTCATCCAGGGTCTTCCTCTCCATGCTGATCAGCCACCCTTCCAAGCATGATGTCCTTTTCCAAGGACTGGTTGTTGTCTTTGTTATTAGGTGACATTAAGTTGATTCATAGGAACCCTGTGAACAAAGGGAAGTGGCCTGCTCCTGGCTATCTTCATAATCTCCCCTGTGCTTAACTTCATTTTTGCTGTCACTGTATTCATTTTTCTGGGGATTTTCTTCTCCTTTGCTAACCTCTGATTTAAAGGAGGTTAAATGTCTTTTTCCAAGGACTGGTCCCTTTTGATAACATGTCCCAAGTATGTGACATCAAGTCTTAAAATTTCAGCTTCTAAGGAGCACTCTGGCTGCGGTGAATCCAAGCAAATGTATTTCTTCTTTTGGCAATCGTTGGTATTTTCAATATTCTTTTTCAGCACCACTATTCAAAGACCTCATTTCTTCTTTCATATTCCTTATTCACTGTCCAACTTTCATATGCATATGTTGTTGTTGTTGTTGTTGTTGCTGTTTATACATGCTGTCCAGTCACCTACAATTCATAGCAATGCTATCTACAACTCTGAAACCTGCCCTATCCTGAGTCAGTCTCACTTACTCCAACACACCTATCCCCATTGCCCTAGTTTCTGTGTCAGTCCGTCTCATCCAAAGTCTTCCTCTCCTATGCTATCCCTCCACTCTTTCAAGCATGATGTCCTTCTCCAAGGACAGGTCCCTTCTGGTCACATGACCAAATTATTTGAGACGGAGCTTCAAAGTCCTATCCTCAAAGGGGAAACTTGGTCTCACCCTCTCCAAGATTGACATATTTGTTCTCTTGGCAGTCCATGGTGTGTTCAAGACTCTTCTTTAGCACAACTCAAAGGCATCACTTCTTCTGTAACCCTTAGTCATTGTCCAGCTCTCTGATGCATAGCAAGTAATTATGAAGATCATGGCCTGGATTAGGCACACTTTTGTATCTAGACTGATATCATTGCTCTTCAGTACTCTGGAGAGGTCCATGACAGCAGATTTCCCCAATGTAATTCATCTTTTGGCAGCATCAGTATGGATGGTGAAGAGATTGAGATAGTTAACAGTTTTAGTTTGCTTGGCTCCATAATCAACACTCTTGGTAACAGCAGCCAGGAAATCAAGAGACTAATTGCATTGGGAAAGTCAGCTGTGAGGGACCTCTCAAGTGTACTGAAGAGCAACGATGTCAGGCTGGAGACTAAGGTGT
>NW_006400000.1:1184708-1186452 GCF_000299155.1 Elephantulus edwardii
TGGAGAGAGAGAGAACAACCAAAATAGAATTCCAGGTGTCCTTCCTAACTTACACACAGAATCACGGACCATAACTTCTGCTTCATCTTGTTTGTCACACTTACAAATACTCTAAAGTGTGAGAATGTAAAACACAAAGCCATCAGCGTGGGTATGCTGGTTAATGTTATGTTAACTTGACCATCATTCTCAATGGTTCGGCAAATAGTGTAAATTCACAATACACTTGGTACTAGAAGCCAGGAGATCAGGAAACCTATCACCCTGAGAAAGTCTGTAGTCAGGAATGTCTCCAAATTAGGGAGCCGCAATGAAGTCAGTTTGAGGACTAACGAATGTCTAATTCAGGCCATAGTCTTTTTAATCATTTGATAGGCTACTGAGAGTTGTATGAATAAGGATGACAAATGAAGAATTGATGCCTTTGAGCTGTGGTGTTAAGAGATGTGGACTGAAAGGACTGCCCAAACAGACACATTTTGGAGGGGGTGCAGCCAGAGTGTTTCTTGGAGACAAAGATGACAAAGCTTTCTCTCACATACTTTGGGCATGTTGCTAGGGCAGGCTATGTCTTGGAGAGGGACATCATGCTTGCTTGGAAAGGTGGAGGGTTGGCAAAAGAGAGGAAGACCTTCAGATGGATTAATAGTGACACCAGCAATGAGCTCAAGAATGTCAGAGATTTTGACGTTGGCACAGGATATGACAGGGTTGAGACCTGTTGTTGATAGGGTTGCTATGGATCACACTTGATTCAATGGCAACTGACAACATTGAGTGAGATCTTTGTGAGAGACAAGGCTCTCGTTGATTGCATAGTTGACACTATTCTGAAATCTTGTCAAACAAAAAAGTATAGAGAGAAAAGTTGGTTAGCTACTCCCGCTTTACTAAACAAACTGGTTAAAGAAAAGGACCTGGAAGTTGTCACTTGTGTCCTGAAATAAAGCCTTCTTTTCTTAGAGTTGTTGTTGATTGCCATCAAGGTGAACACAACACCTACTGATCCTATGAACAAAAGGCCTGAAGCCATTCTATAGCTATTGTCATTTATTAAAGTTCATAGAGTCTCCAGAGTCATGTTATTTAGGAAGTGGATGGCACTACTGAAAACAAAATTAAAACTGTATTGTAAGAGTGTCTGACCTACAATTGAATTTCTAACCTCAATTGTTGCCTAAAGATAAAGTGGAAAGAAGCATGATCCTAGAACTTGATATGGGGCCATGTGGACAGATAGTAAGGATGCTGGAGACATTATGCCCTAAAATTCCATTGACTCATTGTCATCAGAAGAAATCACTCCAGCTTTGTCTAATAAGACTTGTTCTCATAAAAATCATTTAATGGCAAAAAATAAGTCCCCAGGAATAGATGGTATACCAATTGACATATTTCAGCCAACAAATGCTGCCCTGGACATGCTCACCAAGTTGTGCTAAGAAATCTGGAGAACAACCGCTTGGCCAAATGACTGGAAGAGATCTATATCTGTTCCCATTCCAAAGAAAGGTGACCCAAGAGAGTGTGGAAACTATAGAACAATATCATTGATTTCACATGCAAGCAAGATTCTAATGAAGATACTGCCAGAAGTCCAGGCTGGGTTTAGAAGGGGTTGTGGTACCACGGATATTGTAGCTAATGTTAGATGGATCTTAGCTGAAAGCAAGGAATACCAGAGGAATATATTTCTGTGTTTCATTGACTATGCAAAGGCATTTGACTGTGTGGATCATAACAA
>NW_006400000.1:1193227-1196829 GCF_000299155.1 Elephantulus edwardii
GGAAGACCTTCGATGAGATGGATCGATTCTGTGACTGGAGCGATGGGAATAAGTGCGTTTGAGATGGCACGGTTGGCACAGGATAGAACAGCGTTTAGAGCTCTAATAGGGTCGCTATGAGTCGCAAGCGACTCGATGGCACATAACAACAACAAAAATTCGCCTTTTGATTTCCTGACTGCTGATGTTAAGAGTGTTGATTGTGCAGCCGAGCAAGCTGTAATTGTTAACAACTTCAATCACTTCTCCATCCATCCTGGTGCTGCCAATTTGCCCAGTGGTTAGGATCTTTGTCTTCTTGATGGTGAGCTTCAATCTATATTGAAGACTACAGTCCTTGACCTTCTGCAGCAAGCACGTGGCAAAAAAAAATAGTCCTTATTTGAATATTCTACTCCATCATGTTTACTAAGTTATTCTAAAAGCTGATAGTTCTGAGTTGGGGGTCACAAAAAGAAGAGACCGTGCAGCATCGTCAGGCTGCTGTGCGAGTTTATCTGCCGCTCGAAGCACATTATCTGGATGAGCTGATGACTTTCTGTTCTCCCGTTTTCAATTTTTTTTAAACTTATGATTTATGTGAATGTTCATAGAGCAAGTTGGCTTTACATTCACCAATTCCTATGTATTTTGTTCTGCAACATTGACCATAACCTTCACAATGTAAGAACGCTCTTCTCACTTGCTCCCTGTGTTTATCATTTCCCTTCAACCTTCTTTCCTATCCCTTTCCACCTTCTTAGCTTTTTCTCTGGGCACATGTTACGTTGTTGTGGTTGTTTTACCTTGACTATTTGATTGGTCTAATGAGTGCATAACCTCTCTGGTAATTTAATACTCCTTTAAATATCAGTGGCCTTCAGAGATGCTGTTTGCAATTCCCTACAGGTGAATTATGGCACAGACCCTCAGGATTATGGAGCAAAGCTCTGATATCTCCTGCAGATTATTAGTCTCCTTTCTTAGAGACAGGTTTTAACTTGTGACTAAGTAACTAGTAAAACAGGGGTGCATTTTTGTTTGTTTGGGGGTTTTTTTGTTGTTGCTTCTTAGTGAGTACATAAACATGGCCACAAAGCCACCACGAGACCTGAGCTCCTCCTTACAAACTGCATATTGTCAAACCCAAAGTAATGCCATCAGATACACACAGCAGCACTCTGTCATAAATGGAAGTGGTAGACAGAAGATTAGGCTTGGGCGGATCTGAAGGCACAAGCAAGTTACACGAGTTACCCAGGGTCTTCGTTCCTGTCCCAGTATTTTCTAGTTTCTGGTCAGCATTTACGACTTCATGGGTAGTTCTATATGATCGATTGACTGAGGAAGAGAAAATCCTGGTTACCACCAGGAAAAGAATCAGTGAAAACAATTCCCCATGAAACAGCCGTGAGATGTACTTTCTTATTACTCATGCAAGCATTTGTCTTAAAAGGATGTACTCATCTGTTCCAGTCACTAACGTTTATACCTATCCAAGCTGCAATTAGCACCTATTGAAAATTTTGTTGTCATGGTTATTACGGAACTTAATCATGTTTATAGATAAAGCCAGTTTAGACGTTTGAACCAGAATCTCTTGTAGAACAATTTGTATCGTTGTGAACAGACCACAAAACACTTTCTGCACAAATACGCCTCACAATTTGGCACTGAAGTTATATGAAGCTAATGTATATATTAAGAGGAACAGGAGAAATTTTTCCAAATATTCCTATTACCTTTAAAGGAAATCTAGTATAGATCTAGAAAACACAACCAAGACCTACTTTTATGGAATATATTCCAATTCATGGGTACTCACCATAGAGTCTCCAGAGCCATAAATATTAACAAGAGAAAATCGTTTCCTCTTTCTTCTGCAGAGCAGCTGGTGGATTCAAACTGTTAATCTTTCAGCTGTTATTGTTGTTAATTGCTGCGAGTTGAGCGTGGCTCACAGTGACCCTATAAACCCTGAAGCCTCTCTATAACAATCGACATTTATCAAAGTTCATAGAGTTTCCAGTGGCATGTTGTTTAGGAAGTGGATGCCAGTCCTGCAGTAGGCCAATGTGGATCTTTAAACAGATCTCTCTCTCCCCCTCTCTCTCTCCACATCACCCCTCCCTCCCTTCTCTTCCCCTAACTCTTCTCTCTCTCTCTCTCTCCCTCTCTCTCTCTCTCTTTCTCTCACACACACACACATACACACACACACACACACACGTGAGTATATGTTTTCATGTGTGTTGTTAAAATATATTTAATATATTAGAAATGTTTCTATATAAGCCTTACTTCTTTATTGTATACTCAATCCTTAATTGAGACTTCTGTGATCCAATAATACCTCATTAAAGAAAAAAAAGAAAATCATATAATGACTAAAGTGATTAAAAAGGAGTTCAAACCAATTTTCATGCCATCACAACACCAATACTCCCTCTATCCTTCACCATACTTTTCTCAAGTCTATATCTGCTATAAAGAACAACTTTTTTAAAAAATAACCTAGATTTCGCCCTTTGTGCACACAATCTTGCTGGTCAAAACTGAGGAGGAGTTGAAGCATTTGCTACTAAAGGCCAAGGACTGAAGACTTCAATATGGATTGCATCTCAATATAAAAAAAAAAGTCCTTACAACCAAGTTAATTGACAGTGTCATGATAGATGCAGAAAAGATTGAAGTTGTTAACAATTTCATCTTGCTCAAATTTGCAGTCAGCAATCCTGGCACCAGCAATCAGCAAAAGACAAGTTGCATTGGAAACATCTGCTGTCACAGACCTCTCCAGAGTGCTGAAAAGCAGTGGTATCAATTCAGAGGCTAAGGAATGCCTGATCCAGGCCATGACCTTCTCAATTACTTGCTATACCTCTGAGAGCTAGGGAGTGTCAGTCCAGAGACTAAGGTGTACTTGATCTAGGCCATGGTCTTCTTAATTTCTTGTTATGCACCTAAGAGCTAGACAAGGACAAGGATGACAAAAGAAGAAGAATTGATGCTTTTGTTGTTGTTGTTGTTGTTGTGATGCTGGAGATGAGTCTTGAATATACCATGGAGCACCAAAAGAATAAACAGATCTTTTCTGGAGAGGAAGAAACCAGGCTGCTCCTTAGAAGCAAGGATTTTGAAGCTCAATCTCACATACTTTGGACATGTTACCAGGCTTGGAAGGGTAAGAGTCAGCACAGGAAAAGAAGACTCTGGATGAAATGGATTGATACAGTGACTAAAGCGATATAGTCAAGTGTGTCAGAGATGGTGATGTTGGCTCAGGACAGGGCAAGGTCCACACCCATTGTTTATTGGGTTGCTATGTATTGTAATCCAGAAATCAGCCCATCTACCTGTGGTTAACTGATTTTTGACAAGGAGATGAAATCATTTAAGTGGGGAAATAACAGTCTTTTTAATAAATGGTGCTGGCAAAATTGGAAAGCTGTATGCAGAAGACTCAAACAAGATCCACACCTCACTCTATATAAAAAAACCAACTCAAGGTGGATCATGGACTTAGGACTAAAACCAAGGACTATAAACTTCATTCAAGAAAAGCTTGGAAGAACTTTAGTGGTCCTAATCCACAACATAAAAAGTGTTCCAAGTATCCTGAA
>NW_006400000.1:1197586-1218307 GCF_000299155.1 Elephantulus edwardii
TTCAAAGTGGGTGACCCTGGAGGACATTATTCTGAGTGAAATATCTCACTCACAAAGGGACAAATACTGCATGGTGCCACTGTTGTAGAATGGGTCTGACATCAGGGTTGGGGTATGACAGAAAAAACTGGATAAATTATGTGTATCGTATTGAAACAGATGAGGGAAAAAACAGATTAGAGGTGATATATGATCAAGTATTATGGTTAGCACAGGAATCCAGAATTAAGGTTGTATAGAGAAGTGTACTTGGGGTGGGGGTCGGGGGGAAAGGGATGGAGGAATTGTATACTAATGAAGGAATTTTTTTTTCTTTTTCTTTTCAGAGAGGGGAGCGAACTGGTGGGGAGGGCTGGGGAGGGAGAAAAGTGCGGCAATGAATAAATGGAAATCCAAAACCTCTGTAAATGTCTATTAAAATTAATAAAATAAAATAAAAATAAACTCGATGGTACATAACAAGGAATCTCAGTAGCCTAGGATAGCATGTTGCTATGGTAACCAAAAAGTAGACAAGGTAACTCTATTATTTGCCCCATTGGAGAAAAATACGTAGCCTGATACTGTTAAGATGCAAAGCCTAGGACACCCAGTGGAAGATCATCATAAACTACAATCATATCAATAGCAGTGGGTTTAGTTTTTGAGATATTGCATTAATCTCATCTTTTTTTAATAAGAGATTCAGCCAAGGACAAATGCCCTACAATTACACAAAGATGGTTTATAATCTTAGAGAATAGTATCAGTTCTCTGACCCCTGAGTTACAGAAATATCTAAGTAAGATTTTAGGTCAGGCCTAAACCATCCTCGTATCAGTGTCTAAAAGCAGTACAGAATCTGGAGTGAGTGAATAACTTTAGTTTGAAGTAACTACAATACTATCTAAAAACCTAAATGTATCTCCTGCACTAGATATTCCACAATATGTACTTACTTCCAAGGCCCTTTCCAATTTGCCAATGACAGAACACTTAATTATGCTCATATAAAACCTATACCTAAACCAAGAAGCTATTCTCCAAACAAAGCAAGGGAACACTGCATGGTTTAACATTGGGAAAGGGGTGCATCAGGGTTCTATCTTTTTTCATACCTATTCAAATCTGTATGCTGGGCAAATCAATAGAGAAGCTGGACTAAATAAAGAAAAATATGGCTACAGCCTTCAGTATAGATTGCATCTCAACATCAAGAAGACAAAATTCCTCACTCCTAGCCAAAAAAAGAACATCAGGTTAGATGGAGAAGAGATTGAAGTTCTCAATGATTTCATCTTACTTGGATCCACAATCAACACACTTGATACCAACAGTCAGGAGATAAGGAGATATACTGCATTGGGCAAGTCAGCTGTCAGAGACCTTTCCAAATTACTGAGGAGTTATGATATCCGATTGAAGATTAAAATGTGCCTGATTCAGGCTATTGTATTCTAATCACTTGTTATGCTTCTTAGTGCTGAGCAATGAATAGAAATGACAAAAAGTAAAATTATGTTGTTGACCTATGGTGTTGGAGCAGAGTACTGAATATCTCATGGACTGCCAAAAGAACAAATAGATACGCCTTGGAGAATGCACAGCCAGAGTGCTCCTTAGAAGCAAGGAAGTCGAAGTTTCATCTCACATACTTGGATCATGTTGCTAGGAGAGGCTATTTCTTGGAGAGGGATATCAAACATAACAATGTGGGAGTCAGTAAAATAAAGGAAGGTCCTCAATGAGATGGATTGACGCAGTGACTACAGCACTGGGCTCAAGTGTTTCAGAGATTATAAAGATGGCACAGAATAAGACAGGATTCAGATCTGTTGCTCAGAGGGTCACTATAAGTCATTCTTGACTTTGTGGGACCTAACAACAACAATCAGCCAGATTAAGGAACCTTGTTGGCTTAGTAGGTAATATGTTAGATGGCTAACTATAAGGTTGGCAGTTCAAATCTACCAAACACTAGAAAGAAAGACAGCCTGATAAATGTTCACAGCTTCAAAAGCCTGTTGGAGGGTCACCACCAACAGAATCAACTCAAAGGCAGTAGGTTTGGGTTTGGTTTTGGTTTTCTTATATCAGCAAGATCATGTCCTCATATGGGTGCTCCATAACCTTGCCCTTTAACAAAACCTTCTGCAGCTATCTGATCCAATAAGAGCCATTAGATTCTCTCTTCTAATGCTTCTTAGAGTCTTAGAGGCAATTCAAAGTAGAAGAACTTAAAAACGGGGGATAATGTGGACTGAATGATATTTCCCTCAAAATGTGTGTCATTTTGGCTGGGCCATGGAGGTTTGGCAACTATGTAATGATGTAATCATTCCCACAACGTGATCAGCATTGATATAATCTAAGGAAACTAGAATGGGATGCAACGCCCTTACTCAGGTCACAGGCTAGTTCGAACACAAAAGAGTTTCCCTGGGATGTTACAGCACCATGTTTTGTCTTACCAAAGATAAATGGAGAGAATAGCCAACTTAGATCACAGGGTCTTGTTATCTAAAGAGAAAAAGAAAAAAAACAAACAAGAGGAGCCAGGAGTAGAGCACTTTTTTGGACCCAGGGTGATTGTACTAAAAACCTCCTAGAGCCAGGAGTCACACAGAACCAAGGAATTAAATCTGTTAATTCAGACTTTACAACTTTACAGATTTTAAGCTATGAGAGATTAAATCTCTCCTTGTCAAAACTTTTGATTTGTTGTCATTTTTGTTACAGTAGCGCTAGATAACTAAGACAGAGATGAAGACCATCATTTTTAAGTTTTCCAATCTAAAGAATAACATACAGACAGGTAGATAACAGAGAATCAAGTGTTAAATTCAAGAAAAGGAATATCTTCAGATGCTTTTGTTGTTTACTAAAGTTAGAACTGACCCACATCTTCAAATACAATGACAATAAAACAAGAAAGATAGATGCAGTAGCTGTCAAATACTACTCCGTTTTTTAAGGGCTTGTCAGTAATCCAATTCTAACTGGGAAAAGAAGTAGAAATATGTGATGGTTTTTACTCACTAACTTACCTCACTACCCACCTTTTAATTGTCATATTCTGATGGCTTGCATGTTGTTATGATCCTGAAAGCTATACCACTGGTATTTCAATATAAGCAAGACAATCCATGATGAAAAGTTTAAACAGCACTTCCAGATTAGTCAGAAAGACCTTGCAATCTTCTTCAGAAAATTACCTCATGTGACCCTATGGATCACCACAGAATAGAGTTCCGTGTGGCACAATCGATAAGTGAGTTGCACTATTAACACAAAGGCTGCTTATCTCTGATGGTTCAAATCCACCAGTGGCTCCTGGGAGAAAGATGAGCAGTCTCTTCTTACTAAGATTTGCAGCCTTGGAAACTCCCTGGAGAATTAAGGAGAGTCAGAACCAACTCAACAGTAGTGAGCTGAGCTTTCAGAAGATGCTGAAAGACGAGATTCTTCAGTGGCTAAAACAATGGCTCCAGTGTACAAGTGATCACGAAGGTGGCACAGAACTGAGCAATGTTTCTTGTACTTATTTATGGAATCCTCTCGAGTCAGAACAATTCCAATAGAAACTGGCAGAAACAGCACCGCCTCATATTTTCTTCCTTCGAGCAAGGTTATTTCTTTCTTAAGAAGCCCTTTGTGTCACAGTGAGGAAGTTAAGACAAAGGTTGGCACTTCAAACCCACCAGCTGCTTGCTCAACAGGGGGAGAGAAAAAAAAGAGCTGGTGAATTGTTCCTATAGAGATCACAGTGTAAGAAACATTATGGTACTTTCTCTTCTCTCCTGAGAGTCTCTATGGGTTGAAATTGGCCTGAAGGCACACAATGAGAAAAGAAACTCTCTTAATGTTAGCTCAACTCACTCAGTGCCAGTTCCTGCTATGGTGCCCCGCCACCAGCTTTGTGAGGCTGTAAATCTTTACAAGGGGTCACTGCTCATCTTCTTCTCCTGGAGCATCTGGTGGATTTGAACTGCTGGCTTTTAGTAGTGTAACTTTAAATTGGAAACTTGTGTAACGTTCTGGCAATGTGGTAGGGAACTGTGAAGAATCAGGTAAAAAAAAAATCCATGTATAATTCAAAGAAAAATGAATAGTCTAAAGAATTTATAAAAAGAGAAAACATTTGGAAAAGATTGTGTGTGTGTTTATACACATTTGTGTGTACATATATGTATTTTTAAGTATAAATGGATAAATATACTTTAGCGAAACAAGTGTTTAATAGCCTGTCTTTGGCTTTCAATTGTCAGTTTCTCCAGCCATTCAAACCCGTCCTCATTGTCTCCTAAATTTATTGATATCAAGTTCATTGTCAAGTCTTTATTCAATAGCCAGAGAGATCGTCATTGGTATGCAAACTGGTCTCAGGCAAGGAACATTACTCTTTAATCTCCTAATTTTAATTGGTATGCCACCGCGCAGACTGGGGCTGTTAATAGCCTAGTTTGTAGATTAAGAGCAGCAGACCTGAACTGCAGTATGCCATTAGTTAGGAATAAAAAAGAGGAAAAACACTGAACAATGATAAAAGAGGCCATTCTAAATCAGAGAGAAGAGGATTCCTCCTCATCTGCCCCAAGGTTCATGATCCTATTTCAATGTCCATTTGTAACAGGATTCGGATTAATGCTTTCTGCTTGGTCAGATAATTTCAAAACAGTTGGTAAATTGAAATGATGTGCTGTGTGTATAGACTGACTGGCCCAGGAAATGTTGATGGATGCCTGGCTCACCAATGACATCGGTTCAACTGGTCAAGCCGTGACATTGACTGCGAAAGAAATATTTTTAAATGGAAAGAATTTTTCACTGTTTAAGGCAAGGAGATTTTATTACTTCCTTATTGCTGTCATGATCACTTGCAGCCTCCAGTGAGTCAAGAGTCTGAGACTTATTCATCACTCAGAGTTCACATATATGTTTGCCTCTCTGGCAGTTCAATTCCTACAGACTCTCTGCAGGAGAAAGTTGGGCAATCTTCCCTTGAGATTTATAACTTCTGAAAGCCCACTGAAGGGTCAGTTGTGTGTCAGTTCCTGAATTGACAGCAATGAGTTCAAGTTTTTAGTTTTAAAAAAGAAAAAAGATCCAAGGAAAAAAAGAAATCTATCTTAAGAGAGGGCAGAGGGAGAAGATGATTCTGATCCACAGAGACCAAAACACATAAAGAGATAGAGAAACAGGTAGGTAGGCAGGTGGTGGTGGTGGTGGTTGTAGTTATGTGCCATCAAGTCCACTATGACTCATAGCAACCCTATGAACATTGGCTCTGAATTTTACCCTGTCCTGAACCAACCTCATCAGCTCTGGCACATACATTGTCACAGTCATTGTGTCAATCCATCTCATCCAGTGGCTTCCTCTCCTGTGCTGACCCTCTACCCTTCCAAGCATGATGTCCTTCTCCAAGGGATGGTCCCTCCCTCCTTGGCCACATGCTCAAAGTATGTGAAATGGAATTTCAAAATCCCAGCCTCTAAGGAGCCACCTGGTTTCAGCCTCTCCAAAACAGACCTGTTTGTTCTCTTGGCGGCCCATGGTATGTTCAGCATCACAACTCAAAGGCATTGATTCTTCCTCTGTCATCCTTATTCATGTCCAGTTCTCAGATAAGGCAGTAGGTAGATAGGTAGATATATAGATGATAGATAGATAGATAGATGATAGATAGATAATTGATAGATGATAGATAGATAGATGGATAGATAGATAGATAGATAGATAGATAGATAGATAGATAGATAGATAGATAGATAGAAGATTATAGGTAGATAATAAATCGGTAGGTAGATAAATAGATGATAGATAGATAGATAGATAGATAGATAGATAGATAGATGATTATAGGTAGATAGATAAATAGATGATAGGTAGGTAGATAGATAGAAGATTATAGGTAGATAATAAATAGGTAGATAGATAAATAGATGATAGATAGATAGATAGATAGATAGATAGATAGACAGAAGATTATAGGTAGATAGATAGATGATAGATAGATAGATAGATAGATAGATAGATGATTATAGGTAGATATATAGATGATAGATAGATAGATAGATAGATAGATAGATAGATAGATAGATAGATAGATACCAACAATTTGACTCACTGATAGGCACCTTACATGCATCAGGAGGAAGCCCTGGAGACCTTGCCTCATCTGCATGCTATCAGCGAGCTTACGCCCCTCATCGAGGCTGCCATACTCATCATCCCCCTAGGGTGTACCTCATGGTCACTGATCTTCTGCTTCATCAACCACGATGTCATCTTCCAGCAACTGATCGCTCCTAATGTTGTGAAAATTAATTATCTGATTTTCATAACATTCACTTCCATCTCATAAACGTATGGTCACCTTTCGGCAGGTGTCTGAGCATATACTTCTTTGCAATAAAAGAATGTCCATTACGGTGAAATGGCTAGTGTATTGGAACTATTGGCCTTCCGTCTAGACATGCAGCCCTGGTGGCATCGTGTGTGACGTGTCAGGCTGTTAACTGTAAGATCACCAGTTTCAGTCCTCTAGCCACATTGCAGGAGAAAGAGAAGTCACCTCCCATAAAGATTTACAACCCCAGACGTGCAATGGTGGGTAGCTATGAGTCAGACTTCAGTTGATGCCCAGGAGTTTGGTGTGCTGAGCTCATTGTCAGAATCGGATCACCAGATCTTTCTTCTTAGTCTACCTTAATGTGGAAGTTCTGCCAAACCTGCCCTCCATGCACAACCCTGCTGCTATTTTAAATAATTGGTAGCATGGCTTCCAGAATCACAGCGTCAAGCTCCAGTGCGAACCACTGCAGTCTAGCAAACTGGCAGACAAGTAAGGATGAAATAAGAGTTGTCATTGTTGTTGCTGTTGTTAGGCACCATCAAATGCAACCCATAGTGACCCTATGACCAACGGCTCTGAACCCTGTTTTACCCTGTGCCGTCCTCATGATTTCTGACACACTTGAGCCCATTGCAGCAGTCACTGTGTCAATCCATCTGGCTAAGGTCTTCCTCTCTTTCACGGATTCTCCACCTTCCCAGGCATGATGATTCCTTCCAAGGAAAAGCCACCCCTAACAATATGCCTAAAGTATGTGAGATGAAATTTTGTGATCCTTTCCTCCAAGGAGCACTTTAGACGTACGTTCTCCAAGACATATCTGTTATTTTGGCAGCCTATGGGATACTCAGTGCTCTTCTCCAGCACCACAGCTCAAAGCATCTATTCTTTTGTCATCCTTATTAATTGTCCAGCTCTCAGGTGAAACAGAGACTGTTACTGTTTTTCAGCCCACAGCTAATTGTTAACTAAACCAAAACAACCAATTATCTTACACTTGATTGTTAACAAAATAAAGAACACCCAAACAGTTTACACCCAACTTTTAATTGAAGGTGTAATGGTTAAACTCTTGGCCGTTGACTGAAATGTTGGTGGTTCATTGAAAGAAATTATCTGATCTGACAAGGATTACAATCTTCCAAGCTTTATGAGGTAGTCCTATGAATTTGAACCAGCTCAACATCACTTAACTACAAGAAAAAATTTTTATGGAATTAGTTTCTGTGTCTTTCTTCTGAGCACTTATCACCATGTCACCATGCAAGTCTCACGCTGCTGTCATTAAGCCAAACGAAAACTCTCCATCATCAAGTCAATCCATTGTGCAGGGCATTGCCTACCAGGTTTCCAAAGCTCTAACTCTTTGCAGAAGCAAGTTATTTTCTATTTCTCCCTCAGAGTGGCTAATGGAATTGAACTTGCTACCTTTAGGGAGCTCTGGTGGCTTGTGGCAAGAAGTTATGCTGCTATCTCAAAGGCATGCAGTTCAAGGCCACCAGCTGCTCTGTAGGAGAAGGATGGACAATCTCCTCCCATGTGATTAATTGCCTCTGAAAACCCACCAGAGGGTCAGCTATGGGTTGGTTCCAACTCTACAGGACACAACAACAACAAAAACAATCTTTGCATTAGATTGCTCTGTTCACTTAATGGTAGAGAATTTTGTGGCCAATACAAAGGCATATGGTTCAAATCCACCAGCTGCTCTATCTATGGGAGAGAGATGGGCAATTTCCACCTGTGTAATTAACTACCTCTGAAAACTCACTGGAGGCTCAGGTATGGGTCAGTTCTGATCTGACAGGACATGACACTAACCTTTGAATTACCAGTTAAGTCTTTAGACACTGCACCACCAGTGTCCTCTTGTGATCACTTCAGCCTGTTTGTGCTCCCTCTTCTCCTAAGGAGTCTGATTTTACAGAAGGTCATAGGGAAAGAACTGTGGATAACTAACATGTGTCAAACTCTTTGATTTGGGGTACTATTTAATGTCTTAACAACCACAAAGGCATGCCTTATCATACCTGCTGAAACCCAAGAGAGGTGGAGCACTTTACCCAAGGAAATGTGACTATAAAATTATAGAGCTGGGCTTGGAGCCAATGTCAAGATATGTTCTTTTACGACAGCTTCAATGCTTTTGTTCATAGGGTCGCTATAGGTCGTGTTGGACTCAAAGGCAATCAACAACAATAAACAACAACTACAGCTACTGCCTCCAGCAATTTAGTAGAGTGAGTAAAACAAAAGTGCTCCAGGAAAAATTAGAGAGGTTTCTTATAAATAACTCTATCATGTCATTGTTACAATGCTGTGAAGAGAAGGATTTATTTGTTCAAAATAGCTCCCCCATTCATTAACTTACTTTGCCACGTGAATGGGCAGGAATATGCAAATAGAGTGTGTTAGCCTATCCACAAAGGGATTGGCTAGTCTCACGAATCCACAAGGGAATTGGTTATTCTCACTACTAAATTGAGCTGATCCAGCAGCCAAATTTCATGACACCACAAAAGAAGCAAGAGAACGTAACACATCCATCAGATCCAGAGCCTCTTGCTCCAGGAAGATGATACTACTACCACCCCCATGAAACCAAAGCTCGGAGCATTTGTCCAACTTTGCTGGACACCAGTAAGACTGGGGGCCGGGGGAAGTGCTATAACTGGCAGGACTGACTGGGTAACACTGGCCTAAAGCCACGAGGCTCAAGGCTGAGTTGCCTGTGGGCATATTTTGGAAGCTGTCTAGACTGTATTCTGCTACAAACCTGCATTATAACTTTTAACTTACACTTCCCTGTGGTCTGTGAGCTATCACATTGAATTTTGGCCCCCGTAAGGCAATAAGATTGGTGCTGAGATGAGTAGAAAGAGGTGCAGGAGCATGAGGACATGCCTGAGCTCATGGGAACTGGTTTTGTGTTGTTGATGTTGTAGATGGAGATAGGTCATTCTTCTTTGTGAAGCTGGTAAAGGTCAGATATGGCCGTCCCCATGCGACCCTTGCTCTTTATACAAAAATAGAATGAATGGAAGGTTCTGCTGACTAAAGGAGCTGAGAGATGGTGGGGCGTGGAGAGTCCCTAAAGTCCTAGCCTCCCGTGCCCTGTGAGGCAAGGATAGAATTCCATCAATGTCCTTTGGGGCTGTGCAAAGAAGCTCAAGGCCAGAATTATGTCATTCAGTTGAGCTGAGCTTCAGTCAACTTCAGAGAACCAGCTCAAAGATGTGAAAGGGTCAGAGAGGAGAGGAAGAAGAAAAAAAATGGGCAGACATTAGCCTCTAATCATCTGTCTGGGTCCACTTCAGGAGCTAGCTTTTACAGATAGAGCAGAATTCCCAGAAACCATCTCTATCAAGATAGCACAATTGAAGGCAACTGGAGGCACACAGGTGACATAGAGAGAGTGCAGGCCAAGAAGCATGGCCTTCTCCATGCCAGATGAGCAGTGCTTCCTGCTCTAACCGGGCAGCCTGCTGTCACACACACAGGTGGTGATCTGAAGCCCTTCAAACACAGACCCACAGTGAATAAGAACCCACCTGGCCCTCGCTCTTTCCTTCTTGCAGCCACAGTGATTGAAAAACAACACCAAGCTGGGAGCCTGTTGAGATGATTGGTTGTTGATTTGCCTTGTTTTCTTTTGTTTGTGGTAATAACATTTTCAAGCCTTGGGCCTGTCAGATACTCCCCCTAATAATTGAAAAGTAGTCTATAGAGAGCTACACTGCTAACGGAAGGACCTCGCTTCTCTGGCTCGTTGAATCCACCCACATTTCCAGTGGAGAAAGATGGGAAATCCTTTCCTGCTTAATTTACAGCCTTAGTAACTCAGTAGAGAGCCAGCTATGAGTTATGAGTTGTTAGGACCTAGAAGCCTGGCTCATAGAGACCCTATGAACAACCAGTCAAAATCTCTCCAGAAATGTAAATATAATTTTATCCAGCAATTTTACTGCTAGTTATATATCCCCGAGTAAGAGCTACCACATGAAGAGATACATAAACCCACTCCTGTGCTTTGTAGGATTATTTATAAGAGCAAAGAATTGAGAACAACCTGTCTCCCACCAGTGTATGAATGGCAGTAAATATATTTTAGTGGGTTAATTTCCAAACATAAATCATTAGGCCTTTTTTTCAACTCTATCATATTGCAGAAGTTCAAGGGAAATCTGAAAAGAGTTCACCAGACGTGATCCTGCTAATATTTAAAATAGTTTGTGGCATAACCAGAGTCCCAGCAAGACAGGAGGAGGTAGCCCATCTTTCTCCTTTAGCACTATGTACTGGGGGATTCAAAGCACAAGAGCTGCACCACCTGTGGATTAATAGTACAGTCCCTGTGGACGCAGATCTCCGCTAATCAATCATAGACATTTTACGTTACAATAGTAATTGCCATTGATTAATGCAATGAATTAATTACAATGTCTAATCAACCATTAGACAACCATTAATGAAATGAACTGCACTGGGAAAATCTGTGGTCAAGGACCTCTCCAGAGCACTAAGAAGAAACAACATCGGTTTAGAGACTAAAATGTACCTGATCCAGGCCATAGTCTTCGCAATTACTTGCTATGCGTCAGAGAGTTGG
The DNA here is from genome assembly GCF_000299155.1 of Elephantulus edwardii. Taxonomy (NCBI): domain Eukaryota; kingdom Metazoa; phylum Chordata; class Mammalia; order Macroscelidea; family Macroscelididae; genus Elephantulus; species Elephantulus edwardii. The sequence continues at coordinate 1,208,533 of NW_006400000.1, forward strand.
GCAATGACTAAGGATGATAGAAGAAGATTTGAGCCCTTTGAATTGTGGTGCTGGAGAAGAGTATAGAACAGCCAGAAGAACAAACAGGTCTGTCTTGGAGAGGGTGAAACCAAGTCTCCCCCTGGAGGCAAGGATTTTGAAGCTCCATCTCACACACTTTGGGCACGTGGCCAGGAGAGACTGATTCTTGGAGAAGGACATCATGCTCAGAAGGGTGGAGGGACAGTGCAGGAAAAGAAGACTTCAGATGACAAGGATTGACACAGTAACTGGGGTTATGGAGGCAGGTATGTTGCAGTCAGTGAGACTCGCTCAAAATAGAGCAGAGTTCAGAGCTATTGTACATAAGGTCCTATGAGTGGCAGGTGACTCAAAATCTCGTAACGACAACAATCGTCCATTATTTAGATGACACAATCTTACTTGCTGAAAATGAAGAAAACTTGAAATGCTTGTTTCAGAGGGTCAAAGACTAAAACTTTCAAGATGAATTACATCTCAATATTGAGAAAATAAAAATCCTCACCACTAGGCCAATAGACAGTGTCATAACAGATGGAGAAACAGACGCAATGGGGGAATCTGCAGTCTTGTACCTCTCCAAGGTGCTAAAGAGCAATTATGTCAGTGTAAAGACTAAGGTGTGCCTGATCCAAATCCAATTACTTGCTGTGCATCTGAAAGTTAGACAGTGAGCAAGGATGACAGAAGAACTGAATTTGAATTATGATACTGGGAAAAAAAATTCTGAATATTCCATGAACTGCTAAAAACACAAGCAAATATGACTTGGATAAAGTACAACCAGGGTACTTCTTGGAGGTGGTTGTTGTTAGGAGCTGTAGAGTTGAGTACAACCTATAGCAATCCTATGAACAACAGATCTGAACTCTTCCTACAATATTCTATTCTCATACTTCCTGACACACCAGAACCCAATGTTGTAGTCATTGTATCAATCCACCTGGTTGAGAGTCTTCCTCTCCTTTGCCAACCCTCTGCCTTTCCAAGCATCATGTTCCATTCCAAGAGATAGCCCCTCCTACATGCCCAAAGTATGTGAGGTGAAGCTTTATCATCTTTGCCTCCGAAGAGCACTCTGACTGCTTCTTCCAAGACATATTTGTTTGTTTCTTTGGCAGTTCATGGAATGTTCAGTACTCTTCTCCAACTTCACAGGTCAAAGGCATCAATTCTTCTTTTGTCATCCTATTCACTGTCCAGCTCTCAAATGCACAGCAAGTGCTCAGAAAGACCATGAACTGGATCAGACACATCTCAGCCTTCAAACTAGTATCACTACACCTCAATAACATGGAGAAGTCCCTAACTGCAGACTTTCCCAGCGCAATATGTCTCCTTATTGCCTGATTGCTGGTACCTGGGGATTTTGTGGATCCAAGGAAGATGAAGTTGTTGACACATTCAATCTTTTCTCCATCTATCATGATGTTATCTGCAGGTCCAATGGCAAGAATCTTTGTTTTCTTGACATTGAGATGCAATCCAATTGAAGGTAGTATTCTTTGATCTTCTGCAACAAGTGTTTCAAGTCCTCCTCCCTTTCAACAAGCAAGGTTTTGTCAATTGCACGATGCACCTTGATGAGTCTTCCTCCAATCTTGATGCCATATTCTTCGTCATAGAGTCCAACTTCTCAGTTTTCTCAGCATACTATTTGAATAGGCAGATAGAGAGAATATCAGCAATTATATTCCTGGTGGTGCATAATTTGTTCTAGATTCATTTGTGTTGCACAGAATTTCACAAATTGTTATCATTTTTAGTGATGCGTAATCCTCCATTGTGTGAATATTATGTTCTCGTTGTCACTAAGTACCATCGAGTGCTAAATGACCCATAGTGATCCAATGAATGACAGGCCTGAACTATCATCGTTTCTCTAAGTTCATAGAATTTACAGATGCAAACTATTTCAGAAGTATATACCACCCCTGCTTCCAAGTCAGGGAGCTCCACCAAACACTGTCCACCATGGGTAACCATTATTGCATTTGACACATCAATGTCACAGTGTTCAGTTTCACAGCAATCAAGAGTTACCGCTGTAAAGAAAAGTAACAGAACAATGTTTTACCACTTAGAAGAATGTTTGAGCCAAAACAATTAAAACTAGTCTGAGGGCCTGCAGTCCTGAGGGCCCAACTGCCTTTTTCAATACAAGGCCAAATCTAATCAGCTCACACTCAATTGTGAATGAAACAAACAAACAAACAAACAAACAAACAAACAAAAACCAAGCAAATATACCACACCCAAACTTCAACCAAAACACAAAAATATACCTTTTTCCTAATCCAAATTGTTCCACACATCTTCCCAGACTGGATACCAGCAGTGACTAGAGTACTTATTTTTTTTTTTTAGCAAAATGAGAACATCTGAATATTCTCAAGAATACAAGAAAAGCTAAACTTGCTGTTAAAATAATTCAGACTCCCATTGACCCTCCATTGAGCTTCCAAGACTTTGATTCTTTATGGGAATAGACTGACCACCTTTTTCCCCGTGAAGTGGCTGGTGGGCTTGAACCCCTTACCTTTTTGTTAACTGACACATTACATATCATGTCACCAACGTTCATTAAGTGAGGGTGGAATCACATTATTATTACATTATTAATGCAAATAAATGGTTGTCAACCCATTTCCATGCCTTGTACATATTACTGACAATAGTTCCCAGAAATCTAGAAGTAGGTAGTAAGCTCAGTACCTTATCTGACAGGACAGATCAGTAATAACCAGGCTAATTTTAAATGTCTATAGATATTCGTAGAAAAGTGCGTGTGAGGCTAGCTGGGGGAAGCTGTTTCTTATTTTTTTTATTCTTAATACAAGGGAGATACACAAGCCGGATACACGGTGAACAGGTGTAGCAGAAGATCAATGAATGGAGTGTAAACTGAAAGTAGGAAACCAAAATGAAACTTCACCAGCATGAAGAGGTTGCATTAAAGCAAGGAATAGAAAATGAAATGGACTGGCAAGGACAATCATTCATTTATCTTCTGATTTATTTTTTTTCTTACTTTTTTGTCATGTTTACCTGCATTAGTAGAAAGCTTCTGAAATAAGAAGAATCACAGATTTTTACTTAGAAGTTCAAGACTATTAGCCCCTTTACCACTGAGTCTATTCCAATTCATGGTTACCCACCATCAGCACATCTCCAATGATGTGTGTTTCTCCCACGGATTCAAATCACAAACCTTTCCATCAATAGCCTAAACCATCACACACTACACCAGAATGGATCTTTTCTGCCATAATGCTATGTGTCTGGATTCAATCTTCTCTCCTGAATATACGGCCTTGACCAATATCATGCCTTCACATCGACAATGGAGGTGCCGGTTGTGATTCAGAAGCTCAGGTCAAAGTAGGCGTCTTCCCTGCACTCACCTGTCTGGTTCATAATTGGAAAGATGAAAAGAGGAAATAATATTGACTATAACATGGAAGTTAGAGAATAAAAAAACCAAATCTGGTTTGGAAGTATAGTCAGGATCCTCCCTAGAAATGAGGATAGTTTCCCCCACCCCCATGTTCTTTGAACATGATCTCAGAAGGAACCACCGTCAAGAGAAGGACATCTTGGTTGACTAAATACAGCATCAAAAAAGGAGAAAAATATCCTTACTGGCAGAGATGGACACAGTATTTACAACAGCATCTACATAACTCCAATCATCAGTATGATGGAGAAAGAGGTAATGCTATGTCCTCTTGTTCTGAGGGTGAGTGTGAGTCAGAACCAGCTCAATGGCACTGAATAATAAAACGAGTAAGTAGTATTACCCTAAAGCCTAATTGTGAGTGGAGCAAGCTATTTGTCAGTTAATACACTGACAATTAATAACGGATGCCTACTACATAAACAGTTACATGCTAAGTTCCGGAAAAAAGAGAAAACAATACAAATCACAACATTTTTTGAAAACATAAACCTGATTATTTCCCTCTTGTGGCAAAGATGAATAAGTGTCCACGAAGATTGTTAATAATAAGAGAATTATGGTCAAGCATTTGGAGACCCAGTCAATTTGCAATCAGTTGTGGGCATAAGATGAAGTGCTTGTTGACAGGAACAAGCGGCAATGTCACTAGCCCTTCTGTGTCTGAGCTTCAGCAAGGAGGCATACTTGGCTTACATTTTCTCTCCTTTCCCTCTTGGTGAGAATCCAGAATTTAGCTGTGACCTCTAACTGACCTTGCAGAAGACAATGTGCAGAGCAAACTGGAGAAGTGCCTTGAAAGGACCATCTGAAACTAACTGACCCATTGCCTGACCTTGGACCTCACTCCTGTCAAATGAGAGGAAATCGATAACTATAGTCTTTAATCCCCTACTCTTGGAGTATATTTGAGATGGAACTTTACATCATGCCCTAAAAAAATACACTTGCCTGTCAGCTACCCAGTGTCAACAATATAAAAAGACCATTTCTCAGCCTGCCACTACCTAATGCTACCTCTCTTTTTTATTGTTTTAAAATCTTCATAGTACAGCAGTTGCCATTTCAATATTTTGTACACCTACAATCTAGTGAGACCAATTATATCAATCATGTCATCAACCATAACCAGTATCTGCCATCAAATTTTTCATCCCCATAAATAAAAATCCAATGTTATTTTCTTCTGGATATACCACTCTGCACTCTGGACCTATCACTGAAAGAAATTCAATGGGTTGGTATTTATAATTACTTAATACAATCTTGGCATATTGGTGTGTGGGAGGGAAACCCTAAACATCGATTGATACTGACTTGAAGAAGATTTTTGGGGTCCTAAAAGGACTCTAAACAAAATTCACTACCTGTTGACTACATTCTAATTCATGGTAACCTTTTGTTGTGTTTCCAAGTCTGTAAATCTTTACAAGAAGAGATTGTTCATGTCTGTCCCATGGAGTGGTTGGTGGGTCCAAAATATTGACCTTACGTTAAGCAGATCAATGCATCATCATAGCTCTAGAGCTGTTGTTAGGTGCCATTGAAGTATCACACAGACTCAGAGTCAGTCAATGAATACAGAAGAATATATGAGTATGTCCCCCCTTCATTTTGTTGTTGTTGTTGTTGTTAGATATTGTTGAGTTGATTCATAGCTATCCTATGAACAGTAGATCCGAACCCTGTCCTATCTCAAGCCATCCTCACAATCTCTGACACAATTGAGCCTATTATTGTAGACATCGTGTCAATTCATCGAGTTGAGGGTCTTCCTCTCTTTTGTTGTCTCTCCACCTTTCCCACTCCAAAAGAATAACCTCTCCTAGCAACATGCTCAAAATAAGAGAAATAAAACTTTATAATCTTTGCCTCCAAGAAGCATATGTTCCACACATATTGTACAACAGTGCAAGTTACAATTTTCCCTCAAGAGAAATAATTTAAAAAAATAATTCTGAGCTGAAGAGAGTGGGGTTGAATTTTGTAAACATTTTGCACGCACAGATTTTTTAAAGGTGACTCAACAAGTTTCTCCTCTTTATCTTGGAGAAAAATCCATTCCTGAACAATGCATTCATTTTTGAAGGAGCCAGGGTTATGGCAGTTTTTTCCCTTTTGATTAAGAGCTAAGAGATTTGCATATGCCCATGATGAAAAATAGGTTTCTATTTGCTTAACAACCAGAAAGTTTGCAGCTAGATGAAGTTAGGCAAGATTAACAACATTGTACAATCATTCTCCAGTTTAAAAAATTATCTCATGTGCACAGACTAGTTTTTGTATATATCTTGCTCCCACTACCACAGTGTATATTCTCCTTGTGAGTGGAGACACTGTAGTATTTATTCCAGTGTCTCTTTATTTCTATATCTATTTATTGTTCTGTATTGACAGTACATTTCAATTCATTTTATATTTGTAGAAACTGGTAAACAGATTGGACAATCAGTAGCATCACCAGTAGATTAGTGAGGAAACTGGGGCTCAGAGAACTGAAAGGACCATTTAGGGTTTTCCTAGTTACAGAATCCCTGCAAGTCTAGGCCAGGAAATCTGGAGGACGGTTCCCTGGCTGACTGACTGGAAGAGATCCAAGTCTTTTCCTGTTCCAAAGAAAAGTGATGCAACAGAATGTGGAAACTATCAAACAATATCATTAATATCACATGCAAGCAAAATACTGTTCATGATTATTCAAAAACAGCTAGAACATTGCTTAGACAGAGAACTGCCAGACAGTCATGCTGGATTTATAAGACCATAGTGCCAGGGATATTGCTGCTAATATCAGATGGATCCTTGCTGAAAGCAAAGAATGCCAGAATACTGTCTACTTGTGCTTTATTGACTATGCAAAGGCATTTGATTCTGTGGATCATAACAAATTATGGCTAACATTGAAAAGTATGGGAATCCCAGAACACTTAATCGTACTCATGCAAAATCTATACCCAGACCAAGAGGCTATTCTGTGAACAAAGCAAGGAAATGCTGCATTATTTCAAATTGAGAAAGGTGTACAACAGAATTGTATCAATTCTCCTTACCTATTTAATCTATATGCGAAGCAAATTATTCAATAAGCTGGACTCTCTGAAGAAAACTGTGGCATCAGGATTGGTGGAAGACTCATCAATAACTTTTGTTATACAGATGACATACCTTGCTTGCTGAAAGTGAGGAAGACTTGAAGTAATTGCTGCAGAAGGTTATACATTGCAGCCTTCAATATGAATTGCATCTTAACATCAAGGAAAAAATCTTCAGCTCTGGACCGATAGGCAATATCATGATGGATGGAGAAAGAATTGATACTGTCAATGATTTTATCTTACGTGGATCCACATCAATAGAGTTTGTGCCAGAAGTCAGGAAATCAGGAAACATATTGAACTGGGAAAATCTGTAGTCAAGGACCCATACAAGTTAATGAGGAGTAATTATATCAGTTTGAGGACTAAGGTGCACCTGATTCAGACCATAGTCTTTTCAGTCACTTGACAATGACGAGAGATGACAGAAGAATAGTTGACGCCTTTGAACTATGGTGTTGAAGAAGAGTGCTGAATAACCTTTTGGAGTTCCAAAACAACATCATCTTGGAGAAGGTGCATCCAGAGTGCTCATTGGAGGCAAAGATAATGAAGCTTCATCTCACGTACTTTGGGCATGTTTCTAGAAGAAGCTATTCCTTGGAGGAGGACAAAAAGGCAAGACCCTCAACCAAGTGGATTGACAAGGTGACTGCACCCATTGGCTTGAATGTGTCTGAAGTTGTGAGAATACCATGGGATAGGACAGTGTTCAAATCAGTTATTCGTAGGGTCGCTATGAATTGTACTCAACTCAAGGGCACCTCACACCAATTGTTACAAAAATATTTCTTTTGCTATCATTGTTAAATACCAGTGAATCAGCTCCAATTCATGGATGTCAAGTAAAATAGAGTAAAATGTTGCCTAATCCTCTCACCACAGTTGTTGGTACTCTGAGACCTACCGTTGTGGTCACTGTGTATGTGGAGTGTGAATGTTTTTTATTCTTGGGGTTCATTTTCCAGTACTAGAAGACCCTGAATGAGATAGATTGACACTGACTATGGTGGGGGGTGGGGGGGTAGGCAAATGTATCAGCGATGGTGAGGTCCACTCAGGATAGTGCAAAGTGCAGAGTAATTTGTCATAGGGTCGCTATGAATCACAGTCAACTCAATGGCACATAACAACAACAATATTCTGTCTAACTAATTTTTGGAAGTATATCATCAAGCCATTCTTCCTAATTTACCTTGGTCTTGGTTATCGCTTGAAATGTATCCACCATGAGTAGCCCTTCTGGCATTTGAAATACTAGTGGTATAGCTTTGGGCATTATAGCAACACATGAAACACCACAATGAGACAAAGTGACAGGTAACTACACTAAAACATACTTACTGCATCCTGCAACCTCTGCTAGGAGGAAACTTTAAACTATATCAGAACCTTACCTCTCCACTTTCATTTTTACTTCTGTTCCTTATAGTTCCTTATGTTTTTAATCCAGTAGCTTGTGTTTCTAGTTACCTAGTGAGTAATGATGAGGATGGCACATGATAGATTAGGGTTCAGATCTATTGGCTCTAGAGTTGCTAAGAGTCATACTTGACATGACAGCATCTAACAAGTGAGTAAAGAGTTGTGTTGCCAACCCAATGGTGGTGGTTGTTGTTAGGTCACATCAAGTATGACTCACAGTGACCCGATGAAGAGCGGATCTGAACCTCGTCCTATCCTGTGCCATCTTCACACTTACTGACACACAGGAGCCCACTGGTTAAAGGTCTCCCTCTCCGTCGGCAACCCTCTACTCTTCCAAAAATCATGTCCCTCTCCAAGGAATAGCCCCTCCTAGCAACATGCCCAAAGTAAGTGAGACAGAGTCTCATCATTCTTACCTCCAGAGAGCACTCCAGCTGCACCATCTTCAAGATATATTTATTTGTTTTCTTGGCTGTCCATGGGATATTCAGTGCTCTTCTTCAACACCACAACTCAAGGGCAGTTTGAATTCACCAACTCTTTCAAGAGAGAAAGATAAACAGTCACCTCCTGTGAGATTTAAAGCCTCTGAAAATCCACTGGAGGATGAGCTGCAAATGGATTCCACTTGAGCATTGCGAGTTGATTAGGTCTCAAGGAACTGCAACACAGTGGGGACAATACTAGTGGATATAATAATAATCTCATAGAAATAGCACCTGCACATGATTTGTTAAAACGCAGGCAATAAACCGAGCACAGAATGAAAGCTACATTCTCTCCTCATTTTTCATTCCAGTTCCCCAGACAGCTCCAGTTCTTCCTTTAGTACATTACTTTGCAGTACCATAAAATACACTTCGATCTAGATAATTTATTCATTTTTATTTCTCCATCCTCCATCCCAAGAATATATGCATCTAGGTCCTTTTTATCCTCTGCACAGGATGATGTTGTAATCGTAGGCACGAAAGCAGATGTCAGCTGAAGACAATTACTTGTTTAGCTTTTGCTTTCTGAAAGGTTACTCTCTCTGGGGTTGGTGTGCCAAGGAGGGAGAGAAAGTAGGATTTTCAGAACCAGCTGGAGAATTGGGGCAAATTTATAAGACTGGGAATGAGATTGTGATTTGCAAGTGTCATGTTTGAGGAGGGTTTCTACCCTAATCCAGCAATTCAAGAAGAGGTGGCAGAATGTTAGTTATGAATAGTTGCCTGGTTCTGTACAATTAGGGATATTAAGCACAAACACTTGGGCTTATTCGCTTCAGTTAACACAGTTACCTCAGTTAATATAGTCTGTAAGATCTAAGTAAGGTATACACTCCTGTTGTTCTTGGAAACTGACCCATAGATGACCTTTTAGCAGGTTTTCAGAGACAATAAATCATAAGGAATGAAACTGCCCTTCCTCCTCTGGTAAAGCAGCTGGTGGATTCTAACTACGTACCTTTGGGTTGGGAGTGCAATCCCTTACAACTAAACCACCAGTGCCCCTTGCGACATACTCTAGTATTGCATAAAAATGCTGACATGGCCAATTTCAAGGAGCCATATTGACTTTGCTTTGGGAAAGTCAGCTGTCAGGGACCTCTCCAAAGCAAAGAAGAGCAATGACGTCAGGCTGGAGATTAAGGTGCACCTGATCCGGTATACAGTCTTAACAACTATGTTTTATGCATTGAAGAACTGGACAGTGGACTAGAGATGACAGGAAGAGAATTGATGTCTTTGCGCTGTGGTGCTGGAGAAGAGTGTTGAATATACCAACGACT
>NW_006400000.1:1218407-1272783 GCF_000299155.1 Elephantulus edwardii
CAACTTCACAGGTCAAAGGCATCAATTCTTCTTTTGTCATCCTATTCACTGTCCAGCTCTCAAATGCACAGCAAGTGCTCAGAAAGACCATGAACTGGATCAGACACATCTCAGCCTTCAAACTAGTATCACTACACCTCAATAACATGGAGAAGTCCCTAACTGCAGACTTTCCCAGCGCAATATGTCTCCTTATTGCCTGATTGCTGGTACCTGGGGATTTTGTGGATCCAAGGAAGATGAAGTTGTTGACACATTCAATCTTTTCTCCATCTATCATGATGTTATCTGCAGGTCCAATGGCAAGAATCTTTGTTTTCTTGACATTGAGATGCAATCCAATTGAAGGTAGTATTCTTTGATCTTCTGCAACAAGTGTTTCAAGTCCTCCTCCCTTTCAACAAGCAAGGTTTTGTCAATTGCACGATGCACCTTGATGAGTCTTCCTCCAATCTTGATGCCATATTCTTCGTCATAGAGTCCAACTTCTCAGTTTTCTCAGCATACTATTTGAATAGGCAGATAGAGAGAATATCAGCAATTATATTCCTGGTGGTGCATAATTTGTTCTAGATTCATTTGTGTTGCACAGAATTTCACAAATTGTTATCATTTTTAGTGATGCGTAATCCTCCATTGTGTGAATATTATGTTCTCGTTGTCACTAAGTACCATCGAGTGCTAAATGACCCATAGTGATCCAATGAATGACAGGCCTGAACTATCATCGTTTCTCTAAGTTCATAGAATTTACAGATGCAAACTATTTCAGAAGTATATACCACCCCTGCTTCCAAGTCAGGGAGCTCCACCAAACACTGTCCACCATGGGTAACCATTATTGCATTTGACACATCAATGTCACAGTGTTCAGTTTCACAGCAATCAAGAGTTACCGCTGTAAAGAAAAGTAACAGAACAATGTTTTACCACTTAGAAGAATGTTTGAGCCAAAACAATTAAAACTAGTCTGAGGGCCTGCAGTCCTGAGGGCCCAACTGCCTTTTTCAATACAAGGCCAAATCTAATCAGCTCACACTCAATTGTGAATGAAACAAACAAACAAACAAACAAACAAACAAACAAAAACCAAGCAAATATACCACACCCAAACTTCAACCAAAACACAAAAATATACCTTTTTCCTAATCCAAATTGTTCCACACATCTTCCCAGACTGGATACCAGCAGTGACTAGAGTACTTATTTTTTTTTTTTAGCAAAATGAGAACATCTGAATATTCTCAAGAATACAAGAAAAGCTAAACTTGCTGTTAAAATAATTCAGACTCCCATTGACCCTCCATTGAGCTTCCAAGACTTTGATTCTTTATGGGAATAGACTGACCACCTTTTTCCCCGTGAAGTGGCTGGTGGGCTTGAACCCCTTACCTTTTTGTTAACTGACACATTACATATCATGTCACCAACGTTCATTAAGTGAGGGTGGAATCACATTATTATTACATTATTAATGCAAATAAATGGTTGTCAACCCATTTCCATGCCTTGTACATATTACTGACAATAGTTCCCAGAAATCTAGAAGTAGGTAGTAAGCTCAGTACCTTATCTGACAGGACAGATCAGTAATAACCAGGCTAATTTTAAATGTCTATAGATATTCGTAGAAAAGTGCGTGTGAGGCTAGCTGGGGGAAGCTGTTTCTTATTTTTTTTATTCTTAATACAAGGGAGATACACAAGCCGGATACACGGTGAACAGGTGTAGCAGAAGATCAATGAATGGAGTGTAAACTGAAAGTAGGAAACCAAAATGAAACTTCACCAGCATGAAGAGGTTGCATTAAAGCAAGGAATAGAAAATGAAATGGACTGGCAAGGACAATCATTCATTTATCTTCTGATTTATTTTTTTTCTTACTTTTTTGTCATGTTTACCTGCATTAGTAGAAAGCTTCTGAAATAAGAAGAATCACAGATTTTTACTTAGAAGTTCAAGACTATTAGCCCCTTTACCACTGAGTCTATTCCAATTCATGGTTACCCACCATCAGCACATCTCCAATGATGTGTGTTTCTCCCACGGATTCAAATCACAAACCTTTCCATCAATAGCCTAAACCATCACACACTACACCAGAATGGATCTTTTCTGCCATAATGCTATGTGTCTGGATTCAATCTTCTCTCCTGAATATACGGCCTTGACCAATATCATGCCTTCACATCGACAATGGAGGTGCCGGTTGTGATTCAGAAGCTCAGGTCAAAGTAGGCGTCTTCCCTGCACTCACCTGTCTGGTTCATAATTGGAAAGATGAAAAGAGGAAATAATATTGACTATAACATGGAAGTTAGAGAATAAAAAAACCAAATCTGGTTTGGAAGTATAGTCAGGATCCTCCCTAGAAATGAGGATAGTTTCCCCCACCCCCATGTTCTTTGAACATGATCTCAGAAGGAACCACCGTCAAGAGAAGGACATCTTGGTTGACTAAATACAGCATCAAAAAAGGAGAAAAATATCCTTACTGGCAGAGATGGACACAGTATTTACAACAGCATCTACATAACTCCAATCATCAGTATGATGGAGAAAGAGGTAATGCTATGTCCTCTTGTTCTGAGGGTGAGTGTGAGTCAGAACCAGCTCAATGGCACTGAATAATAAAACGAGTAAGTAGTATTACCCTAAAGCCTAATTGTGAGTGGAGCAAGCTATTTGTCAGTTAATACACTGACAATTAATAACGGATGCCTACTACATAAACAGTTACATGCTAAGTTCCGGAAAAAAGAGAAAACAATACAAATCACAACATTTTTTGAAAACATAAACCTGATTATTTCCCTCTTGTGGCAAAGATGAATAAGTGTCCACGAAGATTGTTAATAATAAGAGAATTATGGTCAAGCATTTGGAGACCCAGTCAATTTGCAATCAGTTGTGGGCATAAGATGAAGTGCTTGTTGACAGGAACAAGCGGCAATGTCACTAGCCCTTCTGTGTCTGAGCTTCAGCAAGGAGGCATACTTGGCTTACATTTTCTCTCCTTTCCCTCTTGGTGAGAATCCAGAATTTAGCTGTGACCTCTAACTGACCTTGCAGAAGACAATGTGCAGAGCAAACTGGAGAAGTGCCTTGAAAGGACCATCTGAAACTAACTGACCCATTGCCTGACCTTGGACCTCACTCCTGTCAAATGAGAGGAAATCGATAACTATAGTCTTTAATCCCCTACTCTTGGAGTATATTTGAGATGGAACTTTACATCATGCCCTAAAAAAATACACTTGCCTGTCAGCTACCCAGTGTCAACAATATAAAAAGACCATTTCTCAGCCTGCCACTACCTAATGCTACCTCTCTTTTTTATTGTTTTAAAATCTTCATAGTACAGCAGTTGCCATTTCAATATTTTGTACACCTACAATCTAGTGAGACCAATTATATCAATCATGTCATCAACCATAACCAGTATCTGCCATCAAATTTTTCATCCCCATAAATAAAAATCCAATGTTATTTTCTTCTGGATATACCACTCTGCACTCTGGACCTATCACTGAAAGAAATTCAATGGGTTGGTATTTATAATTACTTAATACAATCTTGGCATATTGGTGTGTGGGAGGGAAACCCTAAACATCGATTGATACTGACTTGAAGAAGATTTTTGGGGTCCTAAAAGGACTCTAAACAAAATTCACTACCTGTTGACTACATTCTAATTCATGGTAACCTTTTGTTGTGTTTCCAAGTCTGTAAATCTTTACAAGAAGAGATTGTTCATGTCTGTCCCATGGAGTGGTTGGTGGGTCCAAAATATTGACCTTACGTTAAGCAGATCAATGCATCATCATAGCTCTAGAGCTGTTGTTAGGTGCCATTGAAGTATCACACAGACTCAGAGTCAGTCAATGAATACAGAAGAATATATGAGTATGTCCCCCCTTCATTTTGTTGTTGTTGTTGTTGTTAGATATTGTTGAGTTGATTCATAGCTATCCTATGAACAGTAGATCCGAACCCTGTCCTATCTCAAGCCATCCTCACAATCTCTGACACAATTGAGCCTATTATTGTAGACATCGTGTCAATTCATCGAGTTGAGGGTCTTCCTCTCTTTTGTTGTCTCTCCACCTTTCCCACTCCAAAAGAATAACCTCTCCTAGCAACATGCTCAAAATAAGAGAAATAAAACTTTATAATCTTTGCCTCCAAGAAGCATATGTTCCACACATATTGTACAACAGTGCAAGTTACAATTTTCCCTCAAGAGAAATAATTTAAAAAAATAATTCTGAGCTGAAGAGAGTGGGGTTGAATTTTGTAAACATTTTGCACGCACAGATTTTTTAAAGGTGACTCAACAAGTTTCTCCTCTTTATCTTGGAGAAAAATCCATTCCTGAACAATGCATTCATTTTTGAAGGAGCCAGGGTTATGGCAGTTTTTTCCCTTTTGATTAAGAGCTAAGAGATTTGCATATGCCCATGATGAAAAATAGGTTTCTATTTGCTTAACAACCAGAAAGTTTGCAGCTAGATGAAGTTAGGCAAGATTAACAACATTGTACAATCATTCTCCAGTTTAAAAAATTATCTCATGTGCACAGACTAGTTTTTGTATATATCTTGCTCCCACTACCACAGTGTATATTCTCCTTGTGAGTGGAGACACTGTAGTATTTATTCCAGTGTCTCTTTATTTCTATATCTATTTATTGTTCTGTATTGACAGTACATTTCAATTCATTTTATATTTGTAGAAACTGGTAAACAGATTGGACAATCAGTAGCATCACCAGTAGATTAGTGAGGAAACTGGGGCTCAGAGAACTGAAAGGACCATTTAGGGTTTTCCTAGTTACAGAATCCCTGCAAGTCTAGGCCAGGAAATCTGGAGGACGGTTCCCTGGCTGACTGACTGGAAGAGATCCAAGTCTTTTCCTGTTCCAAAGAAAAGTGATGCAACAGAATGTGGAAACTATCAAACAATATCATTAATATCACATGCAAGCAAAATACTGTTCATGATTATTCAAAAACAGCTAGAACATTGCTTAGACAGAGAACTGCCAGACAGTCATGCTGGATTTATAAGACCATAGTGCCAGGGATATTGCTGCTAATATCAGATGGATCCTTGCTGAAAGCAAAGAATGCCAGAATACTGTCTACTTGTGCTTTATTGACTATGCAAAGGCATTTGATTCTGTGGATCATAACAAATTATGGCTAACATTGAAAAGTATGGGAATCCCAGAACACTTAATCGTACTCATGCAAAATCTATACCCAGACCAAGAGGCTATTCTGTGAACAAAGCAAGGAAATGCTGCATTATTTCAAATTGAGAAAGGTGTACAACAGAATTGTATCAATTCTCCTTACCTATTTAATCTATATGCGAAGCAAATTATTCAATAAGCTGGACTCTCTGAAGAAAACTGTGGCATCAGGATTGGTGGAAGACTCATCAATAACTTTTGTTATACAGATGACATACCTTGCTTGCTGAAAGTGAGGAAGACTTGAAGTAATTGCTGCAGAAGGTTATACATTGCAGCCTTCAATATGAATTGCATCTTAACATCAAGGAAAAAATCTTCAGCTCTGGACCGATAGGCAATATCATGATGGATGGAGAAAGAATTGATACTGTCAATGATTTTATCTTACGTGGATCCACATCAATAGAGTTTGTGCCAGAAGTCAGGAAATCAGGAAACATATTGAACTGGGAAAATCTGTAGTCAAGGACCCATACAAGTTAATGAGGAGTAATTATATCAGTTTGAGGACTAAGGTGCACCTGATTCAGACCATAGTCTTTTCAGTCACTTGACAATGACGAGAGATGACAGAAGAATAGTTGACGCCTTTGAACTATGGTGTTGAAGAAGAGTGCTGAATAACCTTTTGGAGTTCCAAAACAACATCATCTTGGAGAAGGTGCATCCAGAGTGCTCATTGGAGGCAAAGATAATGAAGCTTCATCTCACGTACTTTGGGCATGTTTCTAGAAGAAGCTATTCCTTGGAGGAGGACAAAAAGGCAAGACCCTCAACCAAGTGGATTGACAAGGTGACTGCACCCATTGGCTTGAATGTGTCTGAAGTTGTGAGAATACCATGGGATAGGACAGTGTTCAAATCAGTTATTCGTAGGGTCGCTATGAATTGTACTCAACTCAAGGGCACCTCACACCAATTGTTACAAAAATATTTCTTTTGCTATCATTGTTAAATACCAGTGAATCAGCTCCAATTCATGGATGTCAAGTAAAATAGAGTAAAATGTTGCCTAATCCTCTCACCACAGTTGTTGGTACTCTGAGACCTACCGTTGTGGTCACTGTGTATGTGGAGTGTGAATGTTTTTTATTCTTGGGGTTCATTTTCCAGTACTAGAAGACCCTGAATGAGATAGATTGACACTGACTATGGTGGGGGGTGGGGGGGTAGGCAAATGTATCAGCGATGGTGAGGTCCACTCAGGATAGTGCAAAGTGCAGAGTAATTTGTCATAGGGTCGCTATGAATCACAGTCAACTCAATGGCACATAACAACAACAATATTCTGTCTAACTAATTTTTGGAAGTATATCATCAAGCCATTCTTCCTAATTTACCTTGGTCTTGGTTATCGCTTGAAATGTATCCACCATGAGTAGCCCTTCTGGCATTTGAAATACTAGTGGTATAGCTTTGGGCATTATAGCAACACATGAAACACCACAATGAGACAAAGTGACAGGTAACTACACTAAAACATACTTACTGCATCCTGCAACCTCTGCTAGGAGGAAACTTTAAACTATATCAGAACCTTACCTCTCCACTTTCATTTTTACTTCTGTTCCTTATAGTTCCTTATGTTTTTAATCCAGTAGCTTGTGTTTCTAGTTACCTAGTGAGTAATGATGAGGATGGCACATGATAGATTAGGGTTCAGATCTATTGGCTCTAGAGTTGCTAAGAGTCATACTTGACATGACAGCATCTAACAAGTGAGTAAAGAGTTGTGTTGCCAACCCAATGGTGGTGGTTGTTGTTAGGTCACATCAAGTATGACTCACAGTGACCCGATGAAGAGCGGATCTGAACCTCGTCCTATCCTGTGCCATCTTCACACTTACTGACACACAGGAGCCCACTGGTTAAAGGTCTCCCTCTCCGTCGGCAACCCTCTACTCTTCCAAAAATCATGTCCCTCTCCAAGGAATAGCCCCTCCTAGCAACATGCCCAAAGTAAGTGAGACAGAGTCTCATCATTCTTACCTCCAGAGAGCACTCCAGCTGCACCATCTTCAAGATATATTTATTTGTTTTCTTGGCTGTCCATGGGATATTCAGTGCTCTTCTTCAACACCACAACTCAAGGGCAGTTTGAATTCACCAACTCTTTCAAGAGAGAAAGATAAACAGTCACCTCCTGTGAGATTTAAAGCCTCTGAAAATCCACTGGAGGATGAGCTGCAAATGGATTCCACTTGAGCATTGCGAGTTGATTAGGTCTCAAGGAACTGCAACACAGTGGGGACAATACTAGTGGATATAATAATAATCTCATAGAAATAGCACCTGCACATGATTTGTTAAAACGCAGGCAATAAACCGAGCACAGAATGAAAGCTACATTCTCTCCTCATTTTTCATTCCAGTTCCCCAGACAGCTCCAGTTCTTCCTTTAGTACATTACTTTGCAGTACCATAAAATACACTTCGATCTAGATAATTTATTCATTTTTATTTCTCCATCCTCCATCCCAAGAATATATGCATCTAGGTCCTTTTTATCCTCTGCACAGGATGATGTTGTAATCGTAGGCACGAAAGCAGATGTCAGCTGAAGACAATTACTTGTTTAGCTTTTGCTTTCTGAAAGGTTACTCTCTCTGGGGTTGGTGTGCCAAGGAGGGAGAGAAAGTAGGATTTTCAGAACCAGCTGGAGAATTGGGGCAAATTTATAAGACTGGGAATGAGATTGTGATTTGCAAGTGTCATGTTTGAGGAGGGTTTCTACCCTAATCCAGCAATTCAAGAAGAGGTGGCAGAATGTTAGTTATGAATAGTTGCCTGGTTCTGTACAATTAGGGATATTAAGCACAAACACTTGGGCTTATTCGCTTCAGTTAACACAGTTACCTCAGTTAATATAGTCTGTAAGATCTAAGTAAGGTATACACTCCTGTTGTTCTTGGAAACTGACCCATAGATGACCTTTTAGCAGGTTTTCAGAGACAATAAATCATAAGGAATGAAACTGCCCTTCCTCCTCTGGTAAAGCAGCTGGTGGATTCTAACTACGTACCTTTGGGTTGGGAGTGCAATCCCTTACAACTAAACCACCAGTGCCCCTTGCGACATACTCTAGTATTGCATAAAAATGCTGACATGGCCAATTTCAAGGAGCCATATTGACTTTGCTTTGGGAAAGTCAGCTGTCAGGGACCTCTCCAAAGCAAAGAAGAGCAATGACGTCAGGCTGGAGATTAAGGTGCACCTGATCCGGTATACAGTCTTAACAACTATGTTTTATGCATTGAAGAACTGGACAGTGGACTAGAGATGACAGGAAGAGAATTGATGTCTTTGCGCTGTGGTGCTGGAGAAGAGTGTTGAATATACCAACGACTGCTAGGAGAACAAACAAGTTTGTCCTGGAGAGGGTGAAGGTGAGCTGCTCCTTAGAGTCAAGGATTCTGAAGCCTCATCTGACAAACTTTGGACATCATGTCTGGGAGAATAGAGGGACAGCACAGGAGAGGAAGACCCTCAACGAGATGGATCGATTCAGTGATTGGAGTAGTGGCAGTAGGTGTGTCAGAAACGATGAGGTTGGCAAAGGATAAAGCAGGATATAAGACTCTTGTACATAGGGTCATTATCAATGGCAGGTAACAACAACAAAAACATACTGACTTTGAGTCTAGTCAAGAGCAACTCTACAAGACATTCAGCCCTATTCCAAAGCTTCAAAATCTTTGTGTTATTCATATATGTGAACTGCAATCACAAAAGAACTCACCCTCTGCAAACAAACAAAAAGTGTATCTGGGAGTTTGCAGCTGGCAATCCACAGGAACACTCAGGGATTTAGGATCCTTTGTGCAGCACCACTCTCCTCTAGAACCTCAGTGACTCCTTGAGTCTGCAGGTAGACAGAGGGAAAATAGACATTCAGAAGACCATGCTGGTTCTCTCGGACATGCCTGAAAGTGACATACATCACTTTTATTCATGTCCAAACAGCCTGATCTCAATGACACACCCATCACCCTTTCCAGGGAACCTAGGAAGTACAGCTTTATAACTCTGCCTAATTTCCCACCCCACGATGCAATTTGAATGTAAAGTGGTATACAGAAGCTCTAACAACAGCTATGATTAAATTCCTGCCAAATAAATGAGGATAGTTTGTAATATGTCTTAACTGGACATAAGAAAAATAAAGATGTATGACATTTTTCTCACATGTAGGCTTTTGGGTTATAATATATATTTGCTTCATGTTGTTTTATGATTTATCATCCAAGGATAGCACTTAACAACTCCTTGCTACAAAATATCAAGAATTTGCTTTGTTGACACTGGCTTCTCCACACTATCTGTAGCTCAGCTAAATTTTGTTGCTTATTACATTTATTTCTTTTATAAATTTAAATATTATAAAACAGACACTTGAAATTTCTACTTTAGGATCTGCTGGCTCATGGCTATAAATGGAAATAAAATGACTCCCTTTACTTACACTTCTCATTTCTTTTCCTTCTCCACCCCTCATTTTGATATTGTTGTCATTATTTTAAGTTGCTAAGGTTTATAACTTTTATGTTCTGTTCTATAACACTATTCAAGTATTCCAGGATTTGTCTACATGCCACTGCTCAAACTTCAGAATTTAAAGCATAATTTTATTATTATGATTTTTCAAATATTATTCACTGTACACTCAAATAATCTAGCTCAGGGCCCACAGAAGAGCATGTGATCTTATGCTATTAACATTTAAGCATTTTTGTTAAAGAGAGAATCTGTATATGTCTTGCTGTAAGGCAATGTTTCTAAAATCTGAAAGAGAAAACATCACTTGAGAATCTTGTTAAAATGCAGTTGACTCCATGGAGCTCAGAGACTCTAACTGATATTTGTTAGATACTAGATAACATTTCTAGCAAGATGGTCCTGAACTACTAATCTTATGTAGGGTAGCAGGATTTTGATGGGCACTCTTTTCTATTCTCTTCAGTATTCAAAAACTTTTTCTTGATCATAAATCCATTTTTGTCTTCTTTATTGAATAACAACTGAATAGTTCATACAGCTCCTATTTAAAAAATTTTGCGTGATCTTTGTTCTGTTTTCAATTTCATACAAGAGAATATTAATCACTTTTCCAGGGCCAATTTTTGAATTAATAATATGCTTTGAGATAGTTAAGAGAATGCCTTTCCATTTTGTTATATTAGAGCTCCCGTAGAACACTTATTTCCATCTCTTATAACCCTGCCAAGATTTAATTAAGAGATTCATGTTGTTGTTGCTAGTTTCCATGGAGCAGCTCTGACAAATTTGACCTTATATGTAATAATGAGATATTTTCTAGTCCTATGCCATTTTCAACATCATGGCTACAGTTAAGTACAATGTTGCAGTTGTTGGGTCGTCCATGAGGGTTTCCCTTATTTGTGGTCCTTAACAACCATAACAACCTTTTTGAGTTGCAGTAAGAGAACAATGTTGGTTTTGCTCTGAGATGAGGCAGTTCTGAATCTCTGTGAGTCTATGTAAAACAGAATAAAACACTGTCCAATCTTGCACTGACCTCAAAACCTCCACTGTGCTTGAGACCACTATTGTATCCATGCTGTCAATCTACCTCCTCTTTTCATAAAAAAACCTTTTTATTTTAATTAAGATTTTAATGAAAGTTTAGAGAAGTTGGATTTTTTATTCATTCATTGTTGCACATTTTTTTCTTCCTCCCTTGCTTCACTTTTTTTTTAATATTCATTGTTATGCAATTTCTTCCTTCCCCTGCCCCCAGTCCTCTTTGCCATGTACCTCTTATTTTGGATTGTTGTCTTATATATAATGCCTAATCATATATTCCTTTTAAACAGTTCTTTCCTTCATCTGTTCCAGTACAGTATTCATTATCTATCCACTCTTTTTCTATTCTCTTCCCACCCACCCCCAAGTCAGTCCTGCTTTATAACAGTGGTGTGGTACAATATTTGTCCTTTTGTGACTGAGATATTTCACTCAATATAATGTCCTCCAGAGTCACCCATGTTGTGTAATGTTTTATGAGTTTACTATTTTCAGTGCTGCATAGTATTTCATTGTGTGACTATACCATAGTTTTACTATCCACTTTTTTGTTGATGGGCTCTTGAGTTGTTTCCATCTCTTTGCTATTGTGAATAACACAGCAATAAACTGGGTATGTATACATCTGTTTGGATGATGGTTCTGATTTCTTTAGGGTACCTTTCCAGTAATGCAATCCCTATGCACATAAAAAAAAAAAAAGAAAACAAACCTTCTCCAAAGAAGGTAAAAAGGAAACCCACAGATGAGGACAAAATGCTGGTAGTTACATATCTGTTAAGGGACTCATATCTAAGATTGATGGGATATTCTAGCACCTCAACAAGAGAAAGATAAACAACCCAATCTCAAAATGTGCACAGGGTATGGATAGATACTTCACTGAAGCAGACATTCAGATGGCAAACACATGAAGAAATGTTTAAAATCCTTAGCTATCAGAGAGATGCAAATAAAAAGAATTGTAAGATATCATCTCATCCCTGTGACAATAGCAAAGCTCAACAGGGCAGCAAACAACAAATGCTGCTGGCAAAGTTGTGGAGAGATTGGGACCCTTATTTACTGCTGGTGGAAATGAAAAATAGTGCAATCACTATGCAAGGCTTGGCTTTTTCCCAAAAAATTGGAAATCAATCTATCTCCTTGAGTCTCTTTTTCTTTCCTTTTACTGACTCTTCTTTTTCAAGCATTATGTTCTTCTCCAGGAACTGGTCCTTCTTCCTAACATCCGTACATGAGATAGTCTCATGGACCTTGCTTCTGACAATTATTGTGATTGCACTTCCTTTGTCACTGACTTGTTATTCTGGAAATCCATGGTATATTCAATATTCTCTGCCAACATGAGCAAAGGCATGAATTCTTCTTGAATGTCACTTACTCACTGTACAGATTCCTCAAGCATCTGCGGCCATATGATGTTTTGAGAGTCCTTTGCAGTAGATTTTCCCAATGCACTACATTATTTGAGTTCTTGACTGCTCCTCTCCTACATACTGAGTGCAGATCCAAGTGAAATGAAATCAATCCTTGACTATTTCAATCTTTCCTTCATCTATCATGTGAATTATTGGTCCACTACTGACAATGTTTTGTTTTCTTGATGTTGTTGTATAATTAATACAGATCTGTAGTCTTCTGTCTTCCTCAGTACTTCAAGTTTCCTTCACTTTCAGCTAGCAAAGTTGTGTCATCTGCATATCATAGGCTGTTGTTAAATCTTCCTTCAATTCTGATATTTCAACCTTCCTCATATAGTCCACTTATTTGAATCATTTGTTCAGTATATAGTTTAATAATTATAAAACACTGACCAATTCTTTTTGCTATACTAATTGTGTATTCCTTTCATTTTCAGCTGATGCTTCTTAAATAATGCACTCCTTTCCCCACTGTTGCTGTTCTTAAGTTTCATCAAGTCAGCTCCTCCTCATAAGGACCCTCTGTACAAAGAATGAAACTCTGCCTGATTCTTCACACCTTGTACATCTTTACAGTCTCTGCTGCGCAGTTAATGTGTCGATACATCTCCTTGAGAGGCTTCCTTGTTTTCCTGCTGATTCCTGATAACATACTCAAAGTATGAGACAAAGTTTTATCATTTTTGTTTCTAAATAGCATTCTATTTATACTTCATTAACATCACATGCAAGTAAAATCTTGCTGAAATATATTTTAAAATGGCTAAAATAGTGCATTGGCGTGTTGTTGTTTGTTGTTTTCTTGTTAGGGGACCAAATCAAGTAGGACTCATAGCGACCACATGAACAAAAGATCTGAACCCTGTTCTATCCTGTGCCATCCTCACACTTCCTGACACACAACAGCTCATTACAGAAGTCACTGTGTCAAACCAACTGATCAAGGGTCTCCCTCTCCTTCACCAACCCTCCATCCTTCCCAGCATCATGCCCCTTTCCAAGGAATATACCCCTCTAGCAACATGCTGAAAGTATATGAGTTGAAGCCTCATCATTCTTGCCTCCACAGAGCACTCAGGCTATACCCTCTCCAAGATATATCTGTTTGTTCTCTTGGCCAAGGATGTTTAGTGCTCTTCTCCAACACCGCAGCTCAAAGTCACCAATTCTTCTTCTGTCATCCTTATTAATTGTCCAGCTCTCAGATGCATACAAGTGATCAGAAAGACTATGGCCTGAATCAAACACATTAATCTTCAAACTAACATCATCATTCCTCAATAATTTGAAAAGGTCCCTCGCCATAGATTTTTTTCCCAGTACAGACTGTCTCCTTATTTCCTGACTATTGGTACCAAAGGCATTAATTGTGAATCCAAGCAAGATAAACTGTTGACAGTTTCAATATTCTCTCCATCCATCATGAGGTTGCCTATCAATCCAGTGGTAATAATCTTTGTTTTCTTGACATTAAATGCAATCTCTACTGAAGGCTGCATTCCTTTATCTTCTGAAACAAGTATTTCAAGTTTCAAGGCTTCCTCATTT
Organism: Elephantulus edwardii; assembly: GCF_000299155.1. Classification (NCBI taxonomy): domain Eukaryota; kingdom Metazoa; phylum Chordata; class Mammalia; order Macroscelidea; family Macroscelididae; genus Elephantulus; species Elephantulus edwardii. Next base: position 1,232,184 of record NW_006400000.1, read on the forward strand.
TAAGCAATCAAGTTTGTATCATCTGCACAATTTATTCTTAGGAATAGATTTGAGGCATTGAACACCAATGATCAAAGACCAGGTTAGTTGTAGGATGATATCAAGGATATCACCCATGAAGAAAACAAAAGGTCATTACAAAAATAGAGAAAGAAACAAATAGAAATGGATGTCAGAAGAGACTCTAAAAATTTCACTGGAGTGCCAAGAAGCCAAAATAAAAGGAATCTTGACAGAGAACTGCCAGAAATTCAAGTTGGATTCAGATGTCATGGAAGTAGAGATATCACAGCTAATGTCAGATAAATCTTGGTTAAATGCAGAGACTACAAGAATACATTGAAAAGATGTTTGGCATAATTTGTTATTATTTATATAAGGATCCTAGAACACTTAATTGTGCTCATGAAAAACCTGTACATAGAACAAGAAGAATTAATAAACAGAACAAGAAAACACTTCATAGTACGTATCAGGTTTTTATTCTTTCGCCTTGACTATTCTGTTCACCCAGTGAGCAAATCATCAAGAAACTGCACTATATAAAGAAGAATGTGGCATTAAGCTTGAAAGAAGACTCATAAACAACCTCTTTTATGCATATAATACAACTTTGCTTCTGAAAAGTAAAAATTAAAAATACTTAAAGCACTTACTGAAGAATAATAAAGACGATAGCTTTTAATATGGATTACATTTCAAGATCAGGAAAACAAAAATCCTTACCACTAGAAAAATAGCAACCTCATGATAAATGAAGAAAAGATCAAAGTTTTCAATGGTTTTATTTCACTTGGATTCACAATCCACACCCTTAGTAACAGCAATGAAGAAATCAAAAGACATGTTACATGGGGGAAATGTGCTTTTAAGAACCTCTTTTTAAAAGCATGCAGGAAACAGCCCAGATGTCCAACTACAAATGAATGGATTGAGAAATTATAGTACATTCACACAATGGAATACTACACAGCACGCAGGAGCAATGGTTTTGTAAATTATTACCTAGCTTGGGAGGGACTGGAGAGCATTATATTGAGTGAACTAACTCAGTCCCACAAGGACAAAAATTGTTTAAAGCCATTATTTTAGAATGAGTATAAGGACCCAAGGGAGGGGGAGGGTGGAAGCAGGGGGATGAGGACACGCAGGGGGAAGGGGAGTATTAATCATGGGGTTGTACAATTTGATGGGTGGGAGTGAGAGAAATTGGAAGAATCTGTTGTGGAAAACAATGTATTCATATTTTAAGTAATCTAATATAATAATAAAAAAATAAACAAAAGGAACCTCTTTAAAATGCTAAAGAACAAGAATGTCACATTAAAGATTAAGGTGTCCTTCATCCAAGCCATGATGTTTTTTCATTTCTTCTATACATCTGAAAAGTGGACAATGAATAAAGAAGATGGAAGAAGAATGGATATTTTTCAATTGTGGTGTTGGAAAAGAAAACAGAAGATCTCATGAACTTCCAAATGAACAAAAAGAACTTCCTCTTAAAGGAAGTACACCCAGGCTTCTCCCTAGAGGCAAGAATGCTGAAATCACCTCTCAGACTTTGGGGCATGTTGTCAAGTGGGGCTAGTCTTTGGACAAGGGTGTCAAGTCAGGAAAGGTGGAGGGTCAGCAAAGGAGAGAGAGACCATCAACAAGATGGACTGACACAGTGACTCCAACAATGGTCTTAAGCACCATTTGGATCATATGGGGCAAACCTCAATGACAAACAGCATTTGGGTGGTATAAGACAGGGCAAGATTTTTATTTGTTTTTCTTAGGGCTGCTGGGTCATAGATGACTCAAGGATGATTGACTTAGCAACAACAATAGCTTCACTTCTTCTGAGACCTGTTTGCTTTTTGTGGCTGTCCATAGTGTGTGCAATATTTTCACTAACATTACAGTTGAAAGACATCAGTTATTCTTCAGTCTTAAGTTATTTATTACTCAACTTTCACACATATATGAAGTGATTTAAAATTCCATGCCTTGAGTCATGTACACTAATGTCAATGTTATCTGCTCTTCAAAAGTGACATGGTTGCTCTTTATCACTTGTCAAATGGAAGTTCTTGACAACAACCTTGTCCATGGAATCCTGAATATTGGAAGCTATCCTACTGTATTATGTAACCTGAGATCATTCTTCAGTTCTTTCAGTTTGAGAATTGTCCATTATGTACTTCCATTTTTGTTTTTCAAGTCCAAATGTCTTTGCAGATATCATTATACTTTGGTATCTTCTCAAGCACTCTTATTTCATTATTTATTCCATTTGTTTTGGGTTCTGCATTCTCTATAGGAAACTTTAGAATCTCTTCTGACATACATTTTGATCTTGTCTTCCTTTCTTGTGTTTTGAAAGTTCCTTTCCTGTCTTCACATATGATGTCTTGATGTCATCTATGTTCAAGGGGTCCAAGTGGAATGACATATTTTGGCTCTCATGAACTTGTTCTAATTTTCTTCAGCTTTAATATAAACTTCCGCATGAGCAATTGCTTTTTGGTTACCCATGTGACCCCTGATTTTTTCTGATTGATAATAATGAGCTTCTCTACAATCTCTTTCCACAGCAAAAGCATGCGTTTCAAGGTCACCAGCTGCTCCATAGAAAAAGGATGGACAATCTCCTCCCATGCAATTAACTGCCTCTGAAAACCTGCTGGAGGATCAGCTATGGGTCAAGTCTGACTCTGCTGTATACACACACACATTCTATCTAGTGAGGTTCATGTGCTTAATCTCCATTTATGTTGTTAGAAAAAAAGGCTTTGCAATGAAAAACTATAAAGTCCTTTTAGGTAATTTCTAACATTCTTTCTGTCATCAAAATCATATTTTCCAATTACTCATCTTTCTTGTTTGTTTCTAACTTTTCCATTCTAATCATCAGTACTTATCAATGCATCATGATTGCATGTTTGATCAATTTCAAGACTTCAGGAGTTGGTAAAAATCTTCCATTTCATCATATTTGGCTTTAGGAATTGGGGAATAATTTTCTATAATAATTGTATTGGGAACTCTAGTGGCCTAGGGGTAAAAAGCTGTGCTGTGATCACAATAGCACATTGTTCAAATCCACCAGCTGCTTCGCAGGAGGATGGGCAATCTCTTCCCATCTGATTAACTACCTCTGAAAACCTGCCAGAGGGTTCCAACTTGATGGTACACCACCAGCACCACAACAGTAATCATATTAACAAATACTTCCTGTATGTGTATGGATTTTATTCTGTCACCGACAACATTATCCTTTATGACAGATGTTGGAGAATTTGTATAATAAATTTGACAGCATTTCTTTTCAATTTGTTATTCCCAGCATAGTAAACATTATGATTGTGATTCAAAATTACCAACACCTTCTTGTTTGTTTCAGCTCATCAATTCCCAGGATATCTTTATACATAAGATATGTGTAATCCTAGCATGGCCTGAAAGGTTTTGAAGCTTACTTAGAAAATAAGTCCAAACAGTCATCAACACATCATCTCCTTTAAAATATATCAAGTCTTCATCTCAGTTAAACTACTTCTTTCTTGAAATTTGGTGATTAGATCTACTCATGAGGATACTATTAGTTCATTGTGCATTCTGTCAGTTGTATGACATCAAGACATCATAAGTGCACACAGGAAACAATCATTAAAAACACGAGGGAGAAAATACTAAATGGATGTCAGAAAGAATTATGAAATTTTCTATGGACAATACAAAACCTGAAATAAATGGAAGAAATGATGACATAAGAGAACTTGAAAAGACAAAGTATTAGAATGATATATGCAAAGACACTTGAACTTGAAAAACAAAAAGGGAAGAATATACTTGGCATTTCTCAGTGAATATAGAGTGCACTACCTGCATACTGCCAGTTGTTAGTTTTGTTGTTGTATCTTATCATTAATAATTTGCACCATGTACAGTGCTATAACTTGTAATGTGGTCATTTTAACATTCAGCATATATCACTCACAGATGTTCAAAGATCAGATTTATAAATAGTCATACTAAAAGGCAGTAATAACAACCACTGAGAAAAAAGATAGTCGACTTGTCAGAACTGACTTAACAATGGAGACATCAAATGAGAATTCCATTATAAGTCAAGACTACCTAAATCTCAGTACCACTGTACCTGTTTTATAAACAGGTTTCTGCATTATAAAGCTGTTTTATGCATTGCTGAAATGATAGAAAAGTGGCACAAAGAGAAAGTGCTGTCTAGTCATTTTTTAAAAGTCCCTCTGAAAAGCCCTACTATAATTCACTCTCACGTCACAAATTACAACATGAAGTAAAGATACAATTAATAAATGCATTCTAATGAGAAAATATTATTATAAAAAAATAAGAAAAGCTTAAAGTTAATCCATTTTTTAAAAAATCATCCTAAAGTAATGCCAAGGTGCTCTCTGGATTCTATACCTAGGGCTTTGACTAGTCTGTCCTTTTTTTTTCTTTTCTTTTGGTCCATAACCTCTGATTACACTAATGCAATTATGAGAAAATGTGTAATGAAACAGCAGGTGATGCTGAATGGAATTCAGAAAATTGCTTAAGGAGGGAAAAAGAGTCGTCATTCATTGCTAAAGATCTCTGAACACTATGCTTCAGAAAAATGAGTAAATAAGAATTTCCACTATGTAGAAACCTCGGGATGTCTGGAAGAGATCCCTCTTCTCCCATTTTACAGCTTGGGAAAACTGAGTCAGCAAGCCTCATCTGCTCTTGATTTCTGCAGTATCTAAACCCAGAAAGGTACTCAGAGCTCAATTGAATTTAGACTTATGATTAGGAACCCTCCTTTTACTTAGTCACGTGGTGCCTCACTGAATACTTTCAATGAAATTAAATGCATTAATTTTTTTTCATTAAGTCAAAGAGAATCCCATCTCTGTGTAATCAAGGTAAATTATATCATTAAGTGCCAGAAGGTCCAAGACACAAAATAAAATAAATGTATAAAAGACTAACAATGCCCTAGGCAACAAATTTAGAAACTCTTGATCTTATTGCTATTGAAATTATTACCAGCACTAGAATATAAAGACTGAGATTGTTGATACTCTTTTTTTTTCCTAGCAGTTAATTTTCTCCAATGAAAAATAAAACATACTAAAAATAGATCTGGCTTGGCTGTTTGATAAGATCATAATATACGAGTAGTTAATATTTTAAACTGTATTTTAAAAGTTTAGCCGGGATTTTTTGCAAGGCTGCATTGTCACTTCACCATCTTGGATCTACAGCCCTTTCAAATTCATGCACTTTTGCTTCTTGTATGCTTTTTCTATCAGCAATGGTATTCTCCAAAAGGTTTTCTTCTAAGACCCTATTTTTCAAGTCTCCAAAAGCTCACATTCAGGAGTAAGAAAACTTTCCCAGTTTTTGGGACTCGCAGGGACTCTTAACTCCTCCATATGCCAAAAATAGTAAATCCATTGCCATTAAGTCAATTCTTAATTGTAGTGAGTCTGCAGGCCTGAGTAGAAAGCTCCACAGGATTTTCAAGGCTGTACCTCTTTGCAATCACTTGTTACGCATCAGAGAGTTTGACAATGACTAAGGAGGATACAAGGAGAATTGATGACTTTGAGCTGTGGTGCTGGAGAAGAGTATTAAGTGTACCATGAACTGCTAAGAAAACAAACAGATTCATCCTGGAAAGGGTTAAACTGGGCTGCTCCTTGGAGGCAAAAATTCTGGGCCTTCGTCTGACATACTTTGGACATGTTGTAAGGAGGGACTGGTCCTTAGAGAGGGACATCATGCTTGGGAGGGTGGAGGGACGGTGCAGGAGGGGAAGGCCCTCTATGAGGTAGATTGATTCAGTGACTGGGGTAATCGGGATGGGTGTGTATCAGAGGCAGTGCAATTGGCACAGGATAGAGCAGGGTTTAGGGCTGTTGTACATAGGGTTGCTATGAGTCATAAGTGACACGATGGCACATAACAACAACCTCTTCATGGAAGATGATGGCTACATCTTTTTCCATTGAGCCACTGGTAGGTTCAAACTGAATCTTTCTGGTAGCAGCCAAGTAAATGTTAAACCACTGTCCCACTCGGGCTTTTTACTTGTCTTTCTTTCACCTGGAGAAGGTTGGGGAGCAAGGCTGTGGCCTCGTGGTAAGAAGGTACACTGCAATCTCAAAGGCAGGTGGTTCAAATCCACCAGGTGCTCTGCAGAAGGATGGGCAATCTCCTCCCTTGTGATTAACTACCTCTGAAAACCTGCTGGAGGGGCAGCTACGGGTCAGTTCTGCCTCAGTAGTGACTCAACAACAACACAGAGGAAGTCAATAAGGATTACAAAAGATATTTTGAGCATTATTATACAAAGCTGATACCAACCTGCAAAACACTGGTCCAGGTGCAAGGCAAGGATCCAAACACTGGTTAAAAAAAGGATTTGAAGCCCACATCAGGATGCAGGTCCCAAGGGAAATGTGAGAGATCACTTCTTCAGTGAAGTTAAAGCAAGAGGTAAACATGTCTGAAAGCACCAAACAGCTGTGCTGGATAAAATGGAGAACATAGAACAATGCATCAACTTTTTTCTGCTTCAATCGCTTCAACACAGCTTGTGCTCCATCTTCTGGTTCAGTGATTCATGAAATATGAAATCTCAACAAAGCAAATAACTCTAGCTCATTTGATTACAACATTAAAGATTCCTTGGTGCATCTGTATGTTCATAACTCAGATTAGGAGTTCACACACTCTAATCTGAAGGCCAAATTCAACTTGTTTATGAATTATAGATACATAGATACATAGACATAGATAAAAATAGATAGATTAGATATATTTCATATACATTTTTACCTGGATAGATATTGTATATACAAATACACATATATGTATAGATAGATCATAGATAGAGATAGATAGATAATAGATAGATAGATAGATAGATAGATAATAGAGAGATAAAGATACAGTGTGTGTGTGTGTGTGCGTGTGTGTGTGAAATACATACACAACAAAACTTTTGCTTTTTTAACAAACTTCCCAGTTAGCGTTCAGGGACATTAATTTGTTCCTCATGTTCTTCAATGATTATTATTTTCTTAAATAAAGTTTTTATTGCAATAAATTCATGCCCCTATTATTTACTACAGGCCCAGCCCACATGGAATTGCTCTGCTAACACAAAGGCAACCCCTTCCTGGGAGCTCGAATCTACAAAAAAGAGGGGAAATCTTCTGCCACGCAATTTGCAGCCTTGGAAACCCCAAAGAAGGTGAGCTATAAGTTTGGAGTTTGACCGAAAGACAATGAGTTTGAATTTTAATACAGCTGTTTTAGGGGAGCCCTGTTAATTCGATGCTGTTGCTACGTGCCATTGAGTCGACTACAACTCACAACTCACAGCAACCCTATGAACAACGGCTCTGAACCTTGCCCTGTTCTGAGTCAGCCTCTTCGTCGCGGACACACCTGATCCCGTGTCCACAGTCACTGTGTTAATCCACCTCTTCCAGTGTCTTCCTCTCTTGTGTTGACTTTCTATCCTAGAAAGCACAATGTCCTTCTCCAAGGACTTGCCCCTGCTGACACCATGCCCAGAGTATATCATCTAGAATAACTGGGCTGCTAACCCAAAAAGGTTAGCAAACTGGCTCTGTGGCAGTTTGGATCCACCAGTCCCTCTGAGAGAGAAAGATGGACAATCCCCCCTCAGGCCGTTTACAGCCTCAGAAGCTCAATTGTCAGGTGTGAGTCAGTTCTGAATCGACAACTATGAAATTACTGCTTTTGTGATACAGAAGCACTGTCTAAAACACTATCTGGTCCTTCACAGAAAAAAGGTTTCCTAACCCTTGAGAAACACCTGTAAAATGAGACTAAGTGACTTTGTGAAGGTGCAATGTCTGGATATGGCCCAACCCTTGTATTTCAAGAGGGTTTTAGAAATATTTGCTCATAGGATTGTATTTATTCTGCCTGTTGTTGATGTCCTATAGTCTCAAACCAATTTGCATCTGACTCTCCAGCAGGTTTTCAGAGGCTGTGAAACATACAGGAGGAGAAATACTGGACAGTATTTCTCCTTCAGAGCAGTTGGTGGGTTCATACCCTATGACTTTAGGTTGACAGCACAATGTCTTACCTACCACTAGGTCACCAAGGCTCCTTTTATTCTTCAGAGTGTAGCTTTTTAAGATTATAGTCTCTGAAGTTGACCAATTGGGTTCAAATCCTCATTCTGTCACTTACTGTTTGACTTCAGGTTGATGATAATTTCTCATACATGCCTGTTTACTTATCTGTGTTGGGCAGTGCCCACGCTTTGTGGTAATCATGACGCTTTGTAATCTTCCCTTCAATTGAGCTGAGACTGAATGGACTGCTCCCAGTGAATTGTTATCAGGGGCCATTGAGTCTGCCCTTGACTTACAAATAGCCTCGTGCACAACAGAATGAAGCACATGAAGCACTGTCTGCTCCTTCACCAAGTTGTTCATCATTTGCAAAGAGGGTCCTTGTGATCCATAGTGGTTTTCATTGGCTGATTTTCACAAGTAGATAACCAATCGTTTCTTTAGTTCATCTTTGCTGGAAACACCAGTGAAATCTACTCAGAAGCATAGCAACAGACAAGCTTCCTTGACAGACAGATGGTGGTTACTCATTTCCTGCCTCAAAGGCGAGAATTCTGCCATTGAACCACAATGAAGAAAACCTGGTAAGGCGATGAGTGTCACTCTGACAAGGAGTTACAAAAAGACTGTCACCTTGCCTTCCCCCACTTTCTTGCTCATTCCGATGAAGCTAATTGGCTACCATGAGCTGGCCTGTGCAGAAAGACTGTCTGGTGTGTCTATGGGTTCTGCATCACCTAATCTCACTTGTAAATGTAAACAATGAAATAGGGCCAACCTCATGTTTTTGTTGTATACTATAGAGTCAGAACCAACCCATACATGGCCCTCAGTCAATCACACGGAAGGAGATTGTCCATCTTTCTCCTGTGGAGCTGCTGGTGGCCTCGAACCGCATGCCTTCAGAATTGTAGTGCAGCTTCTTGACAAATTCACTGCCATCAAGTTGATTCCAACTTATTATAAACTTCTATGAATTTTCTGAGGCTGTAAATTCTTCAGGAACAAAACTCAAGTTAGCCCTTTTTAGTCTCTTCCCCCGCCCCCCCACCAGTGTATAAAGAACGTAAGGTTTTAAAGCTCTAAAGGACAATAGAGTCACAGTAATCAAACCTATAGGGAAATTCAGAGACTAGATGAAAAGTGGCATATCAGAAGCCACATCAAAACCTTTAACTTTCTGTCTTGCTGGTGGATGCATTTACTAATTCAGAATGACAAGATAAATGCAAAAATCTGGGATCTATTACTTGGCCTGGATATAGAACACAAGCATCTGGGGATCAAAATGTAGAGCTGGAAAGAACCTTAGAAAGCACCTCCTTTAACTTCCTTTTCTTAAAGAAGAGAAATCTAAGGCACACCAGGCACCCACTTAATAATAGAATCACAATTTGAGCTTGTATTTTTAAATTTTCTCTTTGAGGAAATGACACTGAATGGTTACTCTAAGCCAGGCATTTTGATAGCTATCAGGAATATGAGAATGAACCAAATACACGTAGTTACTCCTTCTGTGGAGCTTAATATACAGTTCTAGATAAATGCAACAACAAAATACATTGCAGTAAAATAATCTCATGTGTCAGCTCCTCCTTTCCTGGACCACCAAACTGGGAGTTTCACCACTTCTCTGTTTCCCTCCTCCTGTCTCTATGCTTCCCACGACTTTTTAAAGTGACCCGAAGCTGGTGATTCCCACGGGCACATCTTCAGTTGCGGCTTTTCCTTGAAGCTTCTAACTCTTGTACTGAACAAGACATCTCCATTTATTTTTTAATCAATATGCCAAACTTAACACATACAAAACAGAACTCTTGTTTTACACCCTCTAACATGTTCCTCCCCGAGTCTTCTCCATCTCCTTAAATGGCATGATCACTCACACAGTTGCTCAAGTTTGTAAAATAAGTAGGAGTTGGCCAGTTGCACAAACCGGCAAGTGGATAAGCATAATTTGCAAAGATCCAGAGGGAAGAGAATACACAATTATGAAAGCAGAAGTGGAGCCTGCATTGAGTTCAGAATTCAAGGTAAAGAGTGGCAAGTCTTTAAGCAGAGAAGTTCTATGGTTTAGATTGCAAGCCATGGGGTTACTCTGGGTTGTATAGTCACTTGGATTTTGATAGATGCAAAATGTTACATGCCCACAAACACTGGATCATACAAAATGGTCCACTTTCCTAAAAGATATTTATTCTATCTTCCTTTCACCCAAACACTGAGATAACTCAGGATTTTTTTTACTGTTTTTTTTTACTTTTTCCTAAAGACTAAAAAATAAAACTCAAAACCCAAATTCACTGCTGTTGAGTTGGAACTGACTCATAGCTTAGCCTCCATTGGGTTTCCAAGGCTCGAGTAAGATTACTCATCTCTCTGCTGCATAGTTAGAGGTGGATTTAAACAGTCAGAAAAGTGTAATGTTATCAGCACAGCTTCCTATGGACTATGGCATTGGAGTTTTTTGTCACATTACAAAGAAATATTCGAAGTAGGGAAGAATAAGAGCCAGCTACTACCACATAGACTGGCTGGATTTGATGGCAAGAAAGAATCAAGACTATCATCCAGGTTTCTGCTCTTCAGGTGCTCACCGTGAGAGTCACCCCAATAGTAACAGGCAAAAGACAAGCACTAAGATAAGACTATTATAGTCTTCAATATGGATTGAAGCTCAACATCAAAAACACAAAGATTCTCACCACTGGGCCAACTGGAAGCACCATAATGCATGGAGAAAAGATTGAGGTGTTAAAAATTACAGCTTGCTTGGTTCCACAATTAACACTCTTGACACAGCTGTTATGAAATCAAAAGACAAGTCACATTGGGGGAAATCTGCTGTTAAAGACTTCTCCAGAGTGCTGAGATGCAACAATGTCAGTCTAGACAACAAGGTGTGCCTGACCCAGGCCATGGTCTTTACAATCACTTCTATGCATCAGAGAGCTGGACAATGATTAAGAATGGCAGAAAAAGAATTGATGCCTTTGAGTTGTTCTGGAGAAGAGTCTTGAATATACTATGGACCACCAAAAACAAAAAAAAAGCAAACTAAAATAAACCAATCAAATAGGTTTGTCTTGGAGAAGGTGAAGCCAGCTTTCTCCTTGGAGGCTAGGATTTTGTTCTGTCTCACATATTCTGGGCATGTGACCAGGAGGGACTGATCCTTCGAGAAGGACATCATGCTCAGAAGGGTGGAAGAACAGCACAAGACAGGAGGACCCCGATGAGATGGATTGATACAGTAACTGGGGCAGTGGGGTTAGGGGTGTCTGAGCCAGTGTTACTTCAGGACAAGGCAGGTTTCAGAGCTGTTGTCCATAGGGCCACTATGAGTCACAGGTGACTCTATTGCACCTAGCAACAACAACAGCCTTCTTTACCTTTAGATTTTAATTCTAGACCTATCTGCTTATCGAAAGGTCAGTGGTTCAGATTTGACAATAGTTCTGCAGGAGAAATATGGGTAGTTTCCTTCCTTAAGGATTTATATCTTCAGAAAGCAGAAAGATAACACTGAAAGCAGTATTATCCACATGTTCTTAAATGGTAAAAGTTAATAAAATTTAATTATTTAAGACTCACTTAATATTTGCATTTGTTGTGCATTGAGCTCTGTTTCCCAAAATTATGTCAATTTAGCTGAGCTCCAATTCTAAATAGTTTGGCAGTTACAAGGTAGTATAATTTGGCATTAATATATTGATATCATTTCCCTTGTTAAGTGATCATTCATAAAGAAATTAGGCAGACATAACACCCTCATTAACACCTTACATAATACTCTACTCAGCCCTGAACCAATATGAAGGAAGTTTCCCTGGGTATAGCCTGCACAACTTTTATCACATAAGAGAGCAAAAGAGATAGAAATAAGTATAAAAGGGCAGACCTGAGTATCAAAAAGAAAGAAGATTTGAGAATAAATGTATCTCGTGATCCTGGGACATCTGTGCTGAGAACCCTCTAAACACAGAGAATAATTGATGCCCAGACACACAGATCTCCAATGATTGTCAGGTTTGTAAATACTAAATAGAAAGAAGGATCTTACAGAACTAATAGAGAGAGAAAGCCTTCCCTTTAGCATGAACTAGAACTTCTGGCATCCTAAGCTTTAGAAAATAAATATCTATTTACTCAAACTATGAACTAGTGGTGTTTATGTTACAGTAGCACTAGATAACAGAGAGAGCATCTATTTATTCTTACCAATTCCAACTACAAAACTTTCACCTGTAAGCAAAGTATGTCTTTTTACTTATCCTTCTTTCTGATTCTTACATAAAATGAGTTTTTAGGGGGAAAAAAACCACCATAAATAGAACTTAAAAATCACTCATAATCCTCAAATTCAGAGAAAGCAAGTGACATATATCTTCTTAGTCTTTAAAGTAGTGATTTCATTTTCTATAAGGTTTTCAAATCTTCTAGCATAGTTGATAACAAATATTTTGTCAACATTTTTCCTCATCATTAAATATCTTTAAGCATATTTATATTGGTGAACTAGGTCATTCTCAATTGTTAAACACTTAATTGTTTTTAATACTTTATATTTGCCCACATCCATAACAATTTTCTTGAGACTAGTTTCTAGAAATGAAACCTGCTTCACTAAAGTGTAAAATTTAAGCCTTTTGATTTATTTTGACAAACTCTATCTCAGCAATATAAGAATCAGTCATGTCAATCCATTCATATATGAGAGCATCCATTCCTTCCCTTCTCACTATAATTGGAAATGCACACTCTCAAACGTGAAAATTGGTTTCTGATTTCTTTAGGCATTCAATTTGTATGCTTTCAAATGATTTTTCTTTGTCTTTTTGTTTACTTTCGATGTCTTTCCTACTCCAAAATGCTGAAGAAGAGTACTGAACATCCGACAGACAGCCAAAAGAACAAGCAGAGATGTCTTGGAGAAGGTACAGCAAGAGTGCTCTTGGAGGCAAAAATAGTGTCAAAATTTCAACTTTTATTCTTTGGGCATGTTCCTTAGAGAAGGACATCATGCTTGGGTAGGTACAGGGAAGGGAAAAGAAAGGATGATGGTCAACCAGATAGCTGCGCATCTGTGACCACAGCGATGGACCCAAGAGAGTCAGAGATTTTAAAGATGGTACAGGATAGGACAAGGTTCAGGTCGGCTTTTCACAGGGTCACTGTGAGCCATGCTAGACTCAAAGGCAGCTAACAACAACATCCCTTCATTTAAAAAACCCAGTGTGCTTATTTGTATTTTATTCTGGAGTCCCTGTGGATTGCAAATGGTTAACAAGCTTAACTGCTAACAAAAATGTTGGAAATATGTCTGCAGAGAGACATCTTGGGAGAAAGACTTGGCAATCAGGACTTCAAAGCATTAGTCAGTGACAGTCCTACAGGGCACAGTTTTAACTCTGATGCACACGAGGTCTCCAGGAGTCTAAATCAACTTGACAGAAACTAGTCTGTTTTCTCCTAGTTCCTTCATTATTTGTTAGTATTTCCTTGGGTAAAAACCTTTGGGATTTTTTTCAACTTAGTTGAATTACTAGCCATTTCCCCCACTAAGTCATCTGGTGGGTAAACTATCTAGTGTCTACAGAGATTTAAATCTGTTTCTAAACTCATCCTAGCTCCATGGCATTTTAATTGTGAAGAGTTTTACGGATGTTTTTTGTAATATCTAAGAGTAGTATGCCTCATTATTTTTCTTTTCCAAAATTCAACTCTGTACTCTTCAGGGAAGTTTAACTTCTTTTCTCTACTGTGACACTCACATGAGGTGAGATAATAAAGACTTAGGCAGTTGACTTTAAAGTCAGCGCCCTGCATAAAGATGTACTTTCAGGAGATCTGTCAGTGGAAATAATTTGAGTTTGGTTCTGCAGGCTAGCAGGTGGCATGCGCAGAACTCATAAATGGAGTTTCGTCCAGAGTGAGATTTCATTCCTTGAGTTTAGTGTTGTTGTTGTTAGGTGCCATGGAATGATCTGTGGCCCAGAGTGACCTGAAAAACAATAGACTGAACTTTGCCCTGTGCTTCACCAGCCTTTTTATCTCCACCACACTCAAACTTATTGTTGCAGTCACTTTGTCAACCCATCTAATTGAAGGTCTTGTTTAGTTCCTTCATTTCCTCCTGGACTATGATCAGGACATTGATCCTGTCACTCTCAAATTACAGTGGAAGATATGGGAGGGGGGGATTACAATGGATTACATGAGGCTACATATCTTTAAAAAGTTGGAAAATTGATTTTGTTATTCTTATGTGTCAACAAGTCAAAGCTGGCTCATAGCTGACTTCCAGTAGGTTCTCAGAAATAGTAAATCACATGGGAAAAGATTTCTCTTTTTTTGGAGCAGTTGGTGGATTCAAACCACATCTATTTGGTGGCGTACTACTGGCCCATTAGTCAGAAAATTGACCTGCTGTTGTTCCTGTTGTTAAGTACTGTTGAGTCAAGCACGACTCTTAGTGACCCTATGAACAAAAGATCTGAACTCTATTCTATAACTATCATCATTCCTCTACTGTTCATAGAGGTTCCAAAGGCATGTTGTTTAGGAAGTGCATGCCAATCCTCCTTTCAAGCATGTCTTAATCTAGAAGCTCCACCAAACACTGTCCACCATGGATAAACTTTGTAGCATTTGAAACACGAGTGGCACAGCGTTCAGCATCACAGCAACCCCAAGTTACTTCAGTACAGCAAGCTGACAGACCAGTGCTGTATCACTTAGAAGAATGATCTTCCAAAATTAAAATCTCAATTTTAAAAAAAAAAGTTATGATCCCTTTGAAATTCAAATTAACAAAAATTTGTTCATACAAATCAACCAATATACCAGGTAGAAACCCAGCTAACAGGAGCAGAATGACAACCATGACAGTTGAAATCAGAATACCATCACTATTGAAGTCCCAGAATCATGGTTAGCGAAAGAATACAAGAGAAAATTACATAATTAATAAAACAACCACACAATTAACACCAGGCCAGAGGGCCCAATTGACTTTTAAATACAAAGGCCCACCTATCAGGTCCTGATTGACTTAAACAAAAGGCTTCCAGCCTACAGCTAATTGTTAACTAAATCCAAGAAATTGAATCAGCTCAGGTACAATTGTGAACAAAATAAAAAACAATCAGTTTACACTTGACTTTCAACTAAAACAAGAGCACCTACCCTCCAGAATCCAACTGCTTCACACATGAACCTCCAGTCTAGAAAACTGGCCTTGTTGTTGTTGGTTGCTGTAGAGTCAAGCAGGACTCATAGCAACCCTATGAACAAAAGACCTGAAGCTTTCCTATAGCTATCGTTTCTCAAAGATCATAGCGTTTCCAAAGGCATGCTTTTTAGGAAGTGGCTGCCACTCCCGCTTGCACACCAAAGACAAGCTCATCACACATTGGGATATTATAAAGAAAATATAATACAAGGCAGGAAGGTCAGGAATTTTCGTGTTAACAACTCCCAAAACACGGCAGTAGGGCTGGAATCTGGGTGATGCTGTATGGCCTCAAGTTGGAACTGACCCCTACTTGACCCTCCAGCAGGTTTTCAAAGGCAGTAAATAGCGGGGGACAAGATTGTCCATCCTTCTCCCACTGAGCAGCTGGTGGGTTTGAACCACGTGCCTTTGGGACTGAAGCACAGCTTCTTACCACTAGGCCACCAGAATTTCCTCATGATGTTGGTAAAATATAATAACCAGCCACTTAACCACTGATTTTATTAGGCATGCATCACTACAAAATATAAATACTCAATAATTTACTTAAAGCACTTTTTTATTGGAAATGTCATGCATGATTAATTTTGTCCTTGATCGTGAGATGCAAGCGGAATTGTTTTCACCTAATTGGCAGATCACTTCAACAGCTTATTTTCATTAGTAAGCACTTGTCATTGCTTTTCTTGGTGCAAAGTAAACACTATAATGATTCAGAACGTTTTCAAGCTTGCAATAAAATGTCTTACATCTGACTCTCAAGACAAGCAGTATCGCAGCTCCTTAAAGAGCATGTCCTAGCCTGTCACTATTCAGAGAGTCTTCAGCTGACCAGGAACCCTCAGGAGTTGATGTTGTTGTTGTTGTTGTTTTTACTAGTTTATATACGAAATATGAATACATTGTTTTTGAGAACTGATTTTTCCAATTTCCCTCACCTGCCTCAAATTATACAACTTCATGATTAATCCCATCGCCCCCCCCCCATCACTCCACTTCTACCCTCCTCTACCCCCTTTGGATCTTTATATTCATTCTACAATAATGGTTTTATACAATATTTGTCCTTGTAGGACTGAGTTAGTTCACTCAGCATAATTCTCCAATCCCTCCCAAGGTAGGTAATAATTTAAAAAAATCATTGCTCCTGCATGCTGTGTAGTATTCTATTGTGTGAATTCTCAATCCATTTGTTTATGGTTGGACATCTGGACTATTTTCATGTTCTTGCAATGGTGAATTACACACCTATGAACATTGATGTACAAATACTGTTTGTGCATCAGTTCTCATTTTGTCAGGGTATATTCTAAGTAGTGGAATAGCTGGGTCATATGAAATACAGAAATTCATGCCCCTCAAATCACACTGTATCAGAATTTTCTTTATGACAACACAAAAGTCAGTGCTCGTGTGACCACTAAAATATGAAAAGCTTTAACCAAAGACACAGGTTCTTTGAGGCTCAAATGTTTGTTATAGATGCTGAGAGTTTGACACTTCCAAGTCACCTAGTTGCATGTGAAAAAAGATCTGGCAACCTTTATTATTAAGATTATAGTGGTTAAAAACTCTTTGGTCTACTCTGAAACTCATGGGCTTGCCATGAATTAAAATCTACTAAATTGTAATCATTTCTGGTTTTATTTTTATAGTCAGGTGACATGAGAAGAAAGAACTCCAGGTACCTTAATCACCATCACTGTGGATTTGAAGGATAGCCAATGGACATGTTATGTTGATCATAGAGAAAGAGGATTTTTAAAGCCCCACTCTGACTTTTGCCAAAGATAGTCCTGACTCTTTGAATTCTCCTTAAAAGACTCTTCCCAGTGTTGTTAGAATGTCCATCCAGGGCAGAGGCCAACTCGGGTCAATATGTTTTGCTTGTTAAGGGTTGGTGTTCTGCCTCCCCCAGGAATACTTTCATTTCTTGTCACCCTTTCTGTGATGTTGTTGTTAGGTGCTACCAAGTCACCTCTGACCCATAGTGACTCTACATACTGATCCTAGACCATCTGCTCACTCCATCCATTGTGTTTAAGCCCATCCTTGTTGGTTTTGTTTTATTTTTGTATTAGTTTTTATACAAGTTTCCATATATATTAAGTCTTATCAAATGAATTACAGTTTATCAAGCCTTTTATCACCACCTCTCATCAAATCCTCCCCAGGTCTTGCCGATTCATTAACCCCACCAAGGTGTCCACTAATCTCTCCATCTTAGCTTTGTTTTGTTGGAGTTTTGTGTCCCTGCACCTTCTCTCCCCTGACTTCTCCCTTTCTCATCCCTATTTTAACAGTTATATGTATCCTGCTTCAAGTTGTGAATTGCAGTCCCTATATTATCCATTCATCCATTCTGCTCAGGCTGACCCTGACTTTCCCTACTTTGGTCTCTTAGTTTTCTACAGTGTTCCTTTTCTGTATGTTCTATTTCTGCTTTCTTGATGAGATGTGGTGAATTTAAACCACGGGCTTTGGGGTTGACTATGCAACTCCATACTACTAAGTCACCCAGTCCCCGTATGTGTGTGTAGTTGTTAGGATTCATCAAGTCAACTAAGACTCATAACAACACTATAAGCAACGTATCTGAAACTTGTCCTATCCTGTGCCATGTTCACAATCACTCATATGCTTAAGCTCCAGGACACTGAATAGTCACTGTGTCAATCCACCTTATTGAGGGCATACACTCAAACTAATTGCCATCCAGTAGACACGGACTCACAACTGTCCTGTGCACAGCTTGTGAGAGGCTGTGAGTCCAGTAGGAGAAGATTGTTCATGTTTCTCCCTTGGAGCCACTGGTGGATCTGAATTACAAGAGAAACACTAGCTTTGGGGTTAACAGGGCAAGTCTTTTTGGCTAAGCCTCATTCTCTCTTTATATATTTATATAGTTGCTGTTTTGTGTCCTCAAGTTGGAATCAACTAATTGCTGACCCTCCAGCTGGACTTTAGAGGTTGTAAATCACATGAGAGGAGTCTACCCATCTTAATCCCATAGAGTCAAACTGTATGCCTCTGGGTTGACAGCACAATTCTTTATCATTAGGCCATCAAAGCTCCTTTAGATGATAGATAGATAGATAGATAGATAGATAGATAGATAGATAGATAGATAGATAGATGATAGATAGATAGATAGATATAATAGTGGATAGATAGATAGATGATAGATAGAAGATAGAGATATAGAGAGATAGATGTTGTTGTGAACCATAGAATTAGAACTGACACATAGCTGACCTTTCGGCAGGTTTTTAGAGGTAGTCAACCTCACGGGAGGATACTGCTCATCCTTCTTCTGTGGAGCAGCTGGTGGCCTCGAACCACATGCTTTCATGCCACATGTTTCTGTGGTTTTCTTCACTGACCATAATGTTTTCAAGGTTCATCCTTGCAGATGGATCAGAACTTCATTCCTCTTTATGATTGGGCCAAACATGGAAAATTTTAAAACACATATTGCATTTTTTTTTCATCCTTCTATGTAATGGAATACGCAGCAGCAATGAAAATGTAATATCTAAATATTCAATAAATGGCCACTTTATTAGGGATTCTTATAGCTCCCTCATATGTAATGCTTTCTCTCCATCACAAAAGATGGAGAAAACATTGACGCTGTCAACAATTTTATCTTACTTGCATCCATAGTCAACATAGAAGTCAAGAGATCAGGAGACGTACAGCATTGGGAAAACCTAGAGTGAGGGACCTCACCAAAATACTGATAAGCAATGAAGTCAGTTTAAAGACGAAGGTATGCCTGATTCAAGTCATGTCATTGTTGTTGTTGTTGCTGTTGTTGTTTATTGCCGTCAAGTCAAGCACGACTCATAGCAACCCTGTGAACAAAAGGCCTGAAGCTTTTCTATAACTATCGTTGTTAATCAAAGTTCATAGAGATTCTAGAGGCATGTTGCTTAGAAAGTGGATGCCACTCCTGCTTCCAAATTTGAGTCATAGTCTTTTCAATTGCTGTGCAGCTGAGAGCTGGACAATGAGTAAGGATGACAGAAGAAGAATTTATACCTTTGAGCTGTGGTGTTGGGGAAGAGTGCTGAATCTCCCCTGACTGCCAAGAAAGCAAAGGGAGGCCTTGAAGAAAGTTCAGCTGGAGTTCATAGACGGCAAAGATGGTGAGGCTTCATTTCATGTATTTTGAACATGGTTTTAGGAAAGACTTTTCCCTGGAAAGGGAAATCATGCTTGAAAAGGTGGAAGGTCAGTGAAGGAAAGGATGACCATCAATGAGATAGACTGACGCAGTATCTGTGACATGGACTCAAATATGTCAAAGATGATAAGGATGGCACAGGACAGGACAGAGTTCAGATCTGTTGTTCATAGGGTCACTATGAGTCATACTTGACTGCATGGCACTTAACAACAATCTCAATGGGTAGCATAATCCATAAGGAGTTCAGCTGTTAACCTAAAGGCTATGTCCTTAGATCAAATCCAGCCATCGCTCTGCTGGAGAAAGATTTTTAAAAACCCATCCCCCTTACAATTTATAGTCTTAGAAATCCATTGAAGGGTCAGTTAAGAGTCAGTTCTGATAGGATGGCAATGAATTTGAGTGATTTGTTTTATTTCATTTTTTTGTTTTCTTTTCTATTTTAAAATTATAAAGATCAAGAGACCTGAGAGATCTCTGTTATCATACGTCCCCCCTCCTGTAACTAGTAGAAGGTCACTATCAAGTCTCTGCTTGAACACTGCTGAGGATGAAGAACTCACGGCAGACAGCAAAGCAGCCCATTCATTGTATGAAAGTTCAGAGGGCTACGGATTCTTTCTTCCTTTGACTTTATAAGCACACCTCGCTGTGGCTGCTCTCCTGTGAAACTACATTTGGAGTTTTGATCTTTGGAATCCACAGAATAAACTCCTCCAGCTCCTCATTCTTCCATCGGCTAGTCTTTCAATTGACTGAAACTACCTACCCTACCTTTTCTACTCTGGACTCAGCAAGCTCAAATATTAGTTTGTAAGTGGTAAATAGGTGGAGGGTGGACATGGTGGTGTCAACAGCTATTAGGATCGACTGTTCTTTATGCGTTGTACTTTTCTAGTCTGACCACTTTTCTTTAAGTACACTTCAGTTATGTCCAGTGTCACCACTGTCATAATAATTTCATTCCTATTTTTTCAGTGAATCCTCATTATGATTGAATTCCAGACACTATTCTAGGCACTGGAGATGTTATTATTATTACGTACTATTCAGTTGATTATGATTCCTAGTAAGCCTATGAATAACAGATCTTAATTCTGTCCTATTTTATGACATCATCTCTAATATGCTCAAGTCTATTTGCAATTGCTTGTTATGCATCAGATAGCGGGACAATGATTAAGGATGAAAGAAGAATTGATGCCTTTGAGTTGTCTTGACTATCTCATAGACTGCCAAGAAAACAAAAAAGTCTGTCTGAGAGAGGGTGAAACCAAGTTTCTCCTTAGAGGCTAGGATTTTGAAGCTCCGTCTCAAATACTTTGTACATGTAGCCAGGAGGGACAAGTTCTTAGAGAAAGACATCATGTTAGGAAGGGTGGAATGGTGGAGGGACAGTGCAGGAGAGGAAAATCCAGGATGAGATGGATTGAAACAGTAACTGGAAAAATGGGGGTAGGTGTGTCAGATTTAGTGAGACTGTTTCAGGATAGGCAGAGTTCAGAGCTGCTGTACAGAGGGTCGCTATGGGTCGCAGGCAACTCAATGGCACATAACAACAGCAATTGTTATAGTCACTTAATCAGTCTTCTTGAAGGTCTTTTTCTCTTTCACTGACTTTTCACTTTTCCCAGCACAATGTCTTTTTCCAAGGACTGCCCCTCTTGACAACGTGCTCAAAGTATGTGAGATGAAGTTCTACCATCATTGCCTCTCAAGAGAACCTGGCTGCACTTTGTCCAAGACAGACGTGTTTGGTGTTTTGTTGTTGGTTTGTTTGGTTTTTTTCCCCTAGACTATCATTTCTCCTTTTCATCCCATTTTTAGAAAATTTTATGTTGGTTTGCTTACAATTTGTATATATTGTGTTTCACATTATTCTTCATTCACATAGTGTTTCATACAACCATCCCCATTCATTGTGTGTTATAAAATTAATCACCATTGGACTATGCCCACCACTACCCTGTCTTTTCAGGTCCCCGCCAGCTCTTTCCAATTTCCTTCACCCCCTCTCTTCACCCACCAAATTGCACAACCCTGTGATTTCACCCTTATCCATGCTTACCTTTATGTGTTCCCACTCCTTCCCACCTTGTACCTTCAAACATGTTTTACTACTATTTTTACAGTAATGATCTTATGCAGTATTTGTCCTCATGAGACCGAATTAGTTCACTCCACATAATGCTCTCCAGACTCTCTCAAATTATGTAATATTTTTCAAAATCATCACTCCTTCTCAATACATTCAGTTGTGCTTAGACACTTGGGCTGTTTCCATGTTC
Source organism: Elephantulus edwardii (assembly GCF_000299155.1). Classification (NCBI taxonomy): domain Eukaryota; kingdom Metazoa; phylum Chordata; class Mammalia; order Macroscelidea; family Macroscelididae; genus Elephantulus; species Elephantulus edwardii. The sequence goes on from NW_006400000.1 coordinate 1,254,021, forward strand.
TTGTGATGGTAAATAATGCTGCTCTGAACATTGGTGTACAAATCTCCATTTGTGTTTCAGGTCTAATGTCTCTGGAATATATTCCTAGTACTGGAATGGCTGGGAGGATGTGGAGAAGTGGGAACTCTCATACACTGTTGATGAGATTGTAAAAGGGAACAACCACTGTGGAAAGAAGGTTGGTGTTTCCTCAAATATTGAACACAGCAACTCTGTGTTTATTCTTGTGGCAGTCCATGGGAAATTCAGTACAGCCAACACCACAATTCAAAAGCATCAATTATTTTTCTGTAGGGAATGTAATCAGCAAAATCCTAGCTCTAGTGAGCTCATATTCTAGTTGGAGGATACAAAAAATAATAATATACAAATAACATATGATAATAATAACAACAAAAAAGTTATTGTTGTTCACAGTCATTAAGCTGGCCCTCAAAACCATGGCAAACTTATGCACAATTGAACAAAACATTGTCCAGTCTTGTACTATCCCCATGGTCATTTACAGATAGGACCATGGTACTCTACATAGGTGTCAACCCCTGGTTCCCAGAAGTAGATCTTCACGTTTATCTTCCCGATCTGTCTTCGCCTGGAAGCTCCACAGCAGCACATGATTCAGCACTCAAGTGATGGCTATTCACAAGGTTCATTGGCCATAAATATGTCAGATTGTTGTTTTCAAGTCAACTACAACTCATAGTGACCCTATTAATGGGAGATCTGAGCCTTGCCCTATCCAACACTGTCCTCATGGTCTATATCATGTGCAAGTTCATTGTAGCAATCACTGTGTCAGTGCATCTTGTTGAGGGTCTTTCTTTGACTCGTTACCTTTCCCAGCATGATATTTCATCCAAGAATTGTTTCCTGTGAGTATATGCCCAAAGTAAGTGAGATGAAGTTTCACAATCCCTGCCTCCAATGAATACTGTATAAAACAAGAAACCAATAATTTCTATGAGGGAAAATTAAAATTTGTAGAAGGTATGGGTTAATGTTATTTTGACACCAGCAGTCAGAAAATCAAAAGATTAATTGTATTAGGAAAATCTGTTGTCAGGGACCTCTCTGCAGTGCTAAAGGGCAAGGATGTCAGTCTAAAGACTAAGGTGTGCCTGATTTAGGCCATAGTTTTGCAATTACTTGCTATGCATCAGACAGCTGGACAATAATTAAGGATGACCAAAGAAAAATTGATGCCTTTGAATTGTGGTGCTGAAGAAGAGTATTGAACATACCATGGATTGCTAAGAGAACTAACAGATCTGTCCTAAAGAGGGTGAAAGCATGCTGTTCCTTGGAGGCAAAGATTTTAAGACTCTATCTCACATACTTTGAGCATGTAGCCAGGAGAGACCATTCTGTGGAGAATGATTTCATGCTTGGAAGGGTCAAAGGACAGTGAAAGAGAGAAAGGCCCTGGAAAGAGAGAAAGACCCTGGATGAAATGGTCTGACACAATAACTGGGGTAATGAAGTTAAGTGTGTCAGAGACAGTGAGATTGGTTCAGGATAGAGCAGCATTCAGAGCTATTGTGCATACATACAGTGGCTACAAGTGGTAGTAAATGTAATGGCACATAATAACAACAATGAGGTATCCAGAACAGTCCATATTTCAGGAAAGAACAAAAGGAATTAAGAAAGCAAGTGTATGGGTATGTAAAGGAGAATGATGGAGAGTCGAAATAGCAGCCCAGGGGGGGTCAATATGTTTCCTGTGATCTGTCAACAAAAAAAAAGCAAAACCAAAAAAAAAAAAAAGTAATGTAGATAAAGCTGAATGTCTTCAGAGGTGACGAGTAGGACTGATTTTGTAGACTTCTGATAGATGCACTAATTTGTGATGCACTCATAAACAAAAGACAATGAATCTCCATCCATTCAAATCCACCAGCAGTCCCAGGGGAGAAAGATGGGCAGACTCATTTTGTTGAGAAGTACAGCTTTAGAATCCTGATAGAAGGTCACACTATGAGTTGAAATGGAATTGATGGCAGTGAACGTGTGTAAGACCTTTAAAGGCCTAATTTTATGTCAAAGAGTGAAACAGAAAGTCACTGTGAGGCTCTGAACAAAGGAATGGTATAATCTGACTTAGGGCTGAATGAAAATACAGGTGCTGCTACTGGTTTGCAATTGGCTACACTTAAGCTAGAGGTTCAACTTTTGATTTTGTTTCCAAGCACTGTAATGTGGGGTGGACGGTTAGAAGCAATAATATATTAGGGCTTTTCTTTAACCCTTTCAGGACTGAACTGCAACTCCGTTGATCAATTTTCCCCCATGTTGTGATAAATGTTTGCCAGCAGTCCCTTCTGTGTTTGTCCAGATGGAGGTTTATATGCTCATTTTTAGCTTATTTCTTGTACCTTGCAGCATGCTCTACACATTCAGTCCTTAAGGGGTTTACTTTACAAACTGTGCGCCTATAAGGTTTATTAGCAATAAGTTAGAAATTTGAGCAAATTTATACCATAATTTTGTATGGGGAAAATATATGTAAAAAAGGATCTGCTCAGCTCCCTATTTCATCCATGAAAAAACCTGCAATATGGGCAGTTTTGCGGGATAAATAAAAATGAAATGTAAGCCACTGTGAAAGTCTCCTGTTGATGTGCCAGATGCATGTATTGCCATCTTGGATTTCAGACTCCTTCATTAAGATAAAAGTAAATTCCATGTGACAACTTAAAAAACAAACAAAAGAGCTCGTGGTTCAAAGCCACTCAGAGGTGCCATGGGAGAAAGGCCTGTTGGTCCAGTTGTGTTAGGATTACAGTCAAGAAAACACGAAATTCTAGACAGGACCGTCAGGGTCAACAGTGACTCGATGGTAATGTGATTGTTGTTATGTTCCGTGGAATCAGAACCCATGCACAGCTGACTTCCAGTGGGTGTTCAGAAGGAGTTAATCACATGGGAGGAGATTACCCCTCTTTCTCCCACTAAGGCAATGAATAAGTTGTTGTTAAGCGAGCCTCTCTGAAGCATACATAGGCAGCATAGTGAGGGGAGTGGTAAGAAGCAGGGAAACCAGTTAGCAGAGTATCTTAATTGTTGTTGTTGTTGTTATGTGCCATGGAGTCGACTATGATTCATAGTGACCCTGTGCACAATAGCTCTGAGCCCTGCTCTAACCTGAGCCAATCTCACTGTCTCTGACACCTACCTTCATTACCCCAGTTATTGTGTCAATCCAACTCAGACTTAATCTTCCTCTCCTACACTGTCGCTCAAGGCTTCCAAGCATGATAGCCTTCTCCAAAGACTGGTCCCTCTGGACAGCATGCTCAAAGTACGTGAAGCAAAGTCTCAAAATCCTTACCTCCAAGAAGCAGCTTGGTTTCATTCTTTAAAGGATAGACCTACTAATTCTCTTAGAAGTCCATGGTATGTTCAAGACTCTTCTCCAGCACCGCATCTCAAGGACATCAATTATTCTTCTGTTATCTTTAATCACAGAATAACTGTCAGCTGTCTGATGCGTGGCAAGTAACTGCGAAGACAACGGCCACAATCAGGCACACTTTAGACTCTAGGCTGACATCCTTGTTCTTCAGCACTCTGGAGAGGTCCCTGATAGCAGATTTTCCTAATGAAACTCATCTTTTTATTTTCTGACTGCTGATACCAAGAGTGTTGACTGAGGAACTGAACAAGCTGAAATTACTAACAACCTCAATCTCTTCTCCAGCTATCATGATGTTTCCAATTGGCCCAGTGGTGAGAATTTTCTTTTTCCTGATGTTGAGCTTTAATCCACATTGTAGACTACAGTCCTTGACCCTCTTTAGCAAATGCTTCAGCCCTCCTCAGTTTCAGCAAGGGAAAGGACAGACCAGGAGAAATATGATGGGAGCTGAGATGATAATGGTAATGCTAGAGGCTTTTAGCAGAAGTCACTCAGCAAGAAATCTTCCCATTCTCACTAGAGAGCACTTTTCTCATGGGAAGTGTATCCACTTACTGTTTATTCTTTGAGACTTAATACAGACCCATAATTCCACTGGTCTCTAGAGAGTCTTCAAAAAGATTACCAAACTGATTTCCACAATGTCCCTTCTGCCTGACCTCCTTAACTCCCTCAAAAGAAACCCAAGCCCATTGATGTGAGTCCAGTCCAGCACACAGCATCAACTTCCCAAGCCTGCAAAGCTTTGTAGAAAGAGACTGCCCATCTTTCTTTGGATTCAGACCACGTAACTTATGAAGCCGTCAGGAATTCTCAAGAGTCCCTGTGGTTGTCATGTCCCACTGAGTCGAAATCCACGTATAGCTGACTCTCTGAAGGGTTTTCAGAGGCAGTAAATCGCACAGGAAGAGACTTCCCATCTTTCTTCTGCAGAGATGCTGCTGGATTTGAACTGTCTGCTCTTGAGTTGGCAGCGCAACTCCTTACCATTAGACCACCAGAGGTAAGAGTTCCTAGAATACCCCAATTTCTTCCATGTAGGCTCTCCTATTTCACCATTTGTGGATGTGGAATTTCAGGATCAAAAGCATCATCCCAGCACAGCAGACACTGGCAAGTTCCACCATGAGCCCTCTGCTCTCTAAATTCTGGTGCATTGACTCACTTCCTAATCAAGACCAAGATTCATCTTCTGCGAGATTTAGAGCACTTGGCCTTAGAGCCAGGCAGGTTAGAGGACTTAGTGCCTTACTGTCTCCTGGGATAGTTCTTTCAATGATGAAATTTGAAAGGGAATATTCCAGATTATTTTACCCTGAAGGAGAAATTGCACTAATGTGTGTTCTACTAGATCTCTCAAAGGGAAAAAAGCCTACAATTGCCCCAAATGATAATCTACTCATTTAGGTACTCTGTGTTTCATTGCTTGCTTCTCCACTCTCTTGGTTGGAGAACTTGCGTCCATGTCCCAAAAAAATTGCATGCCCCTATCCTTTTGTCCCAAAGCTGGCTTGTGGAAGACCCGAACTCCAAGGTAGGCAGCTTAAGCACCTGATTTTTACTGTTGGCTACCATTGAGTAGAATATGACTCACAGTGATCCTTTTAACAATAGATCTGAATGCTATTCTTTCCTGTTCTGCACTATCCTCACCACATTCGAGCCTATTGCTGCAGTCTATGTTAATCCATCTCATTGAGGGTTGTCTTCTCTTTCCCTGATTCTCCATCTTCTCAAGCATAATGTCCCTCTCCGAGGAACAGCCTTTGCTACACCATGTCCACAGTATGTGAGACAAAACTTTGCCATCTTTGCATCCAAGGAGCACGCTGACTGCAGCCTTCAACAAAGAGATCACCGTTTGTCACAAAATCAAAACAAAGCAAGAAACTTTTCCATGGCAGTCAGGTATGTGTGTTCCACAAACGTGATAAAGTCCACACATTTTAGTTCAGCCATTCTGGATGATGTCTGTGACTCCAATGCAGAAAGCCTACCCCTTTGTTCTAGTTTTCGCTTGCGTTACATAACTAACCAGTGTCTTAACCTTCTCTGGGTCTCAGTGTTCTCAGTGAAATGATTAAAATAAATTAACTCTAAAGTTCATGCTAATTTAAAATCTTATGACTCTGAGTCTCTCATTTATTCCATGTAACCTTAATAAGAATGAAAGTGATCAACTCAATGTCCTTAGACAATGTTTCATAAGACAAACCTCATTTTATCTTCTTTTTATTTTCAAGGAGCTTATTAAGACGATTTCTTTGCTATTCTATTCTCCTGTGTTGAATTTTGTAAAGTTGACACTTTATATATCTGTGTGCCTCCGGCAAAATCAGTTGACAGAAACCTGTGAACCCATCGAGCCCTGAGTCATAGGATGTAATTGCCAATAATCCTAATTCTGGTTCGTAGTTTGCTTGTCAGTAATTATAGCTGCAGTCGAATGCTTTTAGCGTTAACATAAGCCCCAAGTTGCAGCTCCTTCCGTATCGTAAGGAAATGGAGCTGTGAGTGCCGTTTCAAAGCAAGGTTTGCTGCCTTCTTGCCTGGAACGCTTTTTAATTGGGTATCACTGGGAAATGGCCAAATCTCATTTGGGCGCCCCTGGTCACTGCATTACTTATTGAAGCCCTAAAAGCTAGTTTTGAGGCACGTTTAAAAGGTCAAATGTTATAGCAAAAATTTACCATCATCCTTGCTTTCTTCATGGACTGAAAAGAGCCATCATATTGACCTTTAAAAAAAAAAATATATTTATATATAAATCAAATACTATATATATATCTCAGAGCTCTCAAAACTGCAAGAGAAAGAATTCTTAGGCTTGAGACTGAAATCCTACTTTTCATTTCCGAGTTTCCATCTAGTTAACAGAGTTTTAAATAGTCAAGGGTTTCAGAGACCCATAGACTATGTAAATGTGTGGTTCTGGTACATCTACTCTAACTAGAAACCTGAGTCATCTTTAACTTTGTTTCCTCCCCCCCCCCCCCCCCCTCCAGCCACCAAACTATGTAGCCCTGTGCTTTCACCCCTACCTATTCTCACCCTTCTGCTTCTCCCCTCCCCCTCTTCTAGGGAATCAACAAACTCTATCCACTCTACTTCGCTAATGATTTTGGAATCAGCTCCGCTGTCTCCACACCCCCGCTGCCTTCATCCCTGCTGATGCTGTAGCAGTTAAGGATCTCATTAGTTCTTAAGTGGGCTACTGTGAGTGGTTGGCCTCCTCTCAGTTGACCCTCCTCCAAACTCTCCTGCACACAGACACAAGAGGTGACTTAACTAAGTAAGGCACAAATAGGAGCCAGCCCTTCTACTTAAAATGCATAATGGCCCACAGTTATACAAGAGAGAGTCACAAACCTTTGCTGGCACTTAGTACCTCTTCAGCTTCATCTCTCAAACCTCTCTCATCACTTTTTCTCTTCTAGAGTCCACCCACGAAGCCTATTATTTGCAATCCCTTGTATCCTCAAATGCTCTATGCACTTTCAAATATGTTTCTCCTTAGTTCTTTCCTCTGCCTGAAACTCTCAATATCTTGTTTTTCTGCAAGGGAGGAGAACTTGAAGTACTTAACTGCAGAAGATCAAACACTGCAGCCTTCAACACAGATTGCATCTCAACGTCAAGAATTCTCAGCCCTAGACTGATAAGCCGTATCATGAATGTTGCTGTTATGTACCCTCGAGTTGGAACTAACCCATAGCTGACACTCTAACAGGTTTTCAAAGGCAGTTTGATCACACAGGAGGAGAGTGTCCATCTTTCTCCCACAGAGAAGCTGGTGAATTTGAACCACGTGCCTCTGAGGTTGCAGTGTAGTTTCTTACCACTAGGCCGGCCACCAGAACTCCAAAATCATGATAGATAGAGAAAAGATTAAAACTGTCAATGACTTTGTCTTACTTGGATCTACAATCAATACACTTGGTACGAGCAGTTAGGAGATAGAAGACTCATTGTAGTAGGAAGGTTTGCAGTCAGGAATCGCTCCAAATTATTAAAGAGCAGTGATGTCAGTTTGAAGAAGAAGATGCACCTGACTCACGCCAGAGTATGTTCAAACATCCACTATGTTGCTGAGAGGTGGACAATGAAAAAGAACGACGGGGAAAAAAATTAATACTTTTGAATTGTTGTGTTGTAGAAGGGTACTGAGATATTCCTTGGGCTGCCAAAAGAACAGATAATGTCTTGGAGAAGGTATAGCCAGAGTGCTTCTTGGAAATAAAGGTGATAAAGTTCTATCTCATGTATTTGGGGAATATTGTTAAGAGGGGTTACTCCTCAGAGAAGGACATCATATTTGCAAAAGTAGAGGGTCCGGGAGAGAGAAGACACTCAACCAGGTAGACTGACACAGTGACTGCACAATGGCCTCAAGTGTGTCAGAGATTGTGAGGATGGCACAGGGTAGGAAAGATTCAGATATGTTACCTATAAGGTTGCTATGAGTTATATTCAACTCAATGTCACATAACAACAGTAACAATAGCAACCTATTTCAAACAAAATAGTTGCTGTGCAAACACATCACATGTATCTCTCATTCTCATGATCATCGAGTTCGTTCTGACTCACAGCTGGGTTTCCTGTGGATCACACAGTGGGAGATTGCCCAACTTGCTCTCAAAGAACCCTTGTGAGTTGGGGTCACCAATTCACAAGGCAAAGAGGCAAAGCTCTTGGTTTAGCAGCATAACTCCCTTTGGTCAACGACTCCCTACAAATATCTAGGGTACTGACTGAACAACAAAATCCTCTTAGCTTAATTTGGAGTATCCTTCTATTGTTTAGATTTGAAATGCAGCCTTCAATATGGATTGAAGCTCAACATCAAGAAAACAAAGATTCTCACTACTGGGAAAATTGGCAGCATCATGATAGACCGTGAAGAGACTGAGATTGTTCACGGCTTTAGTTTGGCTCCACAATCAACACTCTGCACCAGCAGCCAGGAAATTAAAAGATTCATTTCATTGGGAAAGTCTGCTGTCAGGGACATCTCCAGAATACTAAGAAGCAATGACATCAGTCTGGTGACTACAGTGTGTCTGATCCAGTCCACGATCTTTGCAATCATTTGTTCTGCATCAGAAAGCTGGACAATGACTAGGGATGATAGAAGGAGAGATGATGTCTTTGAGCTGTGGTGCTGGAAAAGAGTATTGAATATACCATGGACTGCTAGGAGAACAAACATATTCGTCCTAGAGAGGGTGAAACGAGGCTGCTCTTGGAGGCAAGGATTCTGAAGCTTCATCTGACATACTCTGGGCATGTTGCAAAGGAAGGACCAATTCTTGTATAGGGACATCATGCTTGGGAAGGTGGAGGGATAGTGCAGGAGAGGAAGACCCTCAGTGAGATAAATTAATTTAGTGACTGGGGTAATGGGGTAGGTGTATCAGATTGGCCTAGAATAGAGAGAGGTTTAGAGCTGTTGTACTAGGGTTGCTATGAGTTGCAAGTGTTTTGACAACACATAATAATAACAATCTGTGTTTGTGTTTGATGGAGTTTTGCAGTAATAACTCCCAACAAAGTAAGTTCCACCTGAACCATCTCATCAAAAGTTTACAATTACAAATTAAATTATGTCCCCAACAAAGTTTTCTTGAAGTACTAAATCCTGTCCCTCGTAAAGACCATGGTGAGTCTCACCCAAGCCAGGGTATTTTCAACTGTTTTGTAGGAATGTGATAAACAGGAGAAGAAAAGATTGAAGATGAATTGATACCTTTGAACATTGAATATACTATGTATGTTAAATATCTTGTATTTGGACGGTCAAAATAACCTACAAATCTGTCTTGAAGCAAGTGCCACTAGGATGCTCTTTGGAGACAAAGCTAGTGAAACTTTCTTTGTCTCACATACTTTGGGTATGTTGTGAAGAAGTGTTGGTCCTTGGAAGAAGACAGCATACTGGGAAAGATAGATGAAAAACCTTACAATAGATATATCAACACAGTGACTGCAACAATGGACTTGAGTTTGGTGGATACTGTGAGGCGAGCACAGGATAGGGCAAGGTTCCCATCGGTTATTCATAGGGCTGGTTGCACCAAACAACAAAAAACAACAAACTCTGGTGACTGTGATCATGTTTACAAATAGATTCTGTGATGATATTATCAGATCAACAACCAAGATCACACTACAAAGAGGTCATAATTCAATCTGAGTGGTGCCTTTATAAAAGAGCAGGTAGGACCCTGGGAGAAAACACTAAAGACCATCATTTGGAAAAGAAAACAAAAATTGAGTTGGGCTCCCACAAGCCAAAGCTACCTGGAACTGAGAGAGATAAGAAAGGTCCTTCTAGGATCTTCGGAGAGAACACAATAAGCCTACCAACATCTTTATTTCCAACTTTAGCCTCTAAAACTTTAAGAAGATAAACTGCTGTCATTTTAAACCAGCCACTTTGTGGAATTTTGTTATGGCAGCTCTAGCACACTAATCCAGTTACCATTTAATGAGTGAGTGATCATAGGGGAACTCACAAATCGGAGTCAGAGAGATGAGCATTTAAATTCTTACTCTCCATTGAAAGGCCTCATTTGTGCCAGATAGTCTCCACGTCCAAGCTATTATTTTGATAACTCAGAAGTGATTCAATTTAACCAAACAGCTCACTGGTGGGAGATCTAGGTTCTACAACTGGCTCTGACATAAGTAACTTCCAGAAAATCCTACCTTTTCTCCATTACTCATTTTCTTATCTCTCAGAGATGGGGATATTGACACCATTTTTTCCCTCCCTTGAGGAGTTTTGTGGATAAAAATATGATATCTGTGAAATTACCCAGGAAAAATGTAAAAGCTTATCAAATGCAAGAAGAGTTTTGCAACAAGAAGAACGGAGGCAACATTCTCATGACTGAACCGTTTCTCAGAAATGCCCAAAGCTCAGGTGAGGTTGCTTGGTAAATTGATATCCGTATGGTCAGAGATTTAGTGGGAAGAGATAATAAATCCTCCCCAAAGCCTCGAGGGGCAGATAAGGAACAAGTAGAGAGAGCCCTCAGTGACGTGTGATAACAAGGCCAGGGATAATATGGATAAACGGATTTCACAGATTAGCCAAAAATAGAACTTTCACCATTTACGACCTCTAAACTTTTGCAGAAATTCCTTAACAGGAGCCAAATTACTTTAATGTGGACTCAAAACCTGTATGAATCTAACTGCCAATCACAACCCAATGGGGCAATTCTATTTAGCCTGCAGGGTCCTTGCTGTTGTTGTCAGATGCCATCAAGCCAACTGTAAACTGCAGCTCAGAGCCCCGCCCTATCCTGTGTCACCCACACCACCCCAGCTCAGCAAGGCTCAGGCCCACTGCTCTAGTCATTGCACAGATACATCTCATAGAGGGTCTAGTGCCTATCTTTTGTGACCATTCTCAACATGATGTATTTTTCCAAACACTAGCCTCTCCTGCAACATGTACAAAGTATGTGACACAGAATTTCACCATCCTTGCCTCTTAAGGGCCCTCTGGTTGCACCTCTTCCAAGACAGATATATTTGGTTTTTAGCCAGTTTATGAGATATTAAACATTTTTTACCAAAATCATAGTTCAAAAGTATCTCGTCTTCTCTAGTCTTCCTTATTCATGATCTAACTTGCAGATGTCCAACTTTCAGATACATTGTTCCCTTGCTCTGCTTGGACACTATCATCGTAGATGAATAAAAGACTGAAATTGTCAACTATTTCATCTTTCTAGGGTCTACAATCAACACTCTAGCTACCATCAGACAGGAGACACATTGCACTGGGGAAAGTCTGCAGTCAGAGATCATTCCAAATTATTGAGGAGCAATGATGTCAGTTTGGAGATTAAGGTGCAACTGATTCAGGTCATGATCTTTTCAATCACTTGCTATGCATCTTAAAGCTGAATAGTGAATAAGCATAACAGCAGAATTCATTCTTTTGAGCTGTGGTGTTGGAAAGAATAGTGAATATCCCATGGACTGCCGAAAGAACACACAGATATATGTTAGAAAAAGTGCAACAAAATGTTTTTTGGAGGCAAAGATGATGAAGCTTTGTATCACATACTTTTGGGCATATGGTTAAGAGAGTCTATTTTAAAAAAAAAAGGTAGGTGAAAGAGAGAAAGACCCTCAATGAGATGAATTAACACAGTGACAGCAGCAGTGGGCTCAAGTATGTCAGAAATGACGAGGCTGGCACAAGATAGGACAGGATTCAGTTCTTTTGTTCATAGAGTGCTATGAGTCATAATCCATTTTGATAGCACCTAATAACAGCAACATGAATGGAGAATAATTCAGTGGTCTGCTAGAGCAACATCTATCTTCAGATATGTTGTTGTTGTCAAGTGCCATCGAGTCGCAGGCGACTCATAGCGACCCTATAAAGGAGATTCCTCAACGCTATCCCCAGATATAGCTGCAGAAATAAGCAGAAGACAGCAAACAGCAATGCTGGGGTTGTGGCCATAAATCATGAAACATTACCCTGCAGAGGTCAGTACATTTTGTTCCCAGAGGGTGCTGGGATGCTGACCCTTCTATATTTTCTTGGGACCGGAACAAAGGAACCAGAGCCAGTCAATCCAGGAAATTTCACCAGTGGCTTCGAATCATGGTCATTTCCCCAGGCTGTCTGGAGGATCTTGTCCCATCAGTTGATCCCCTGGCAGCAATGAAATCAGGTCTTGGATAATTCCTGGCTCAAAATTATTTGGCAAATGTTTCCAAAGCTGGGATGAGAACTGGCTGAGAAATGAGCAAATCTGTTATGTGAATTATTCAACAAGTCTTCCCCTGACAAGCCCTAGGACGAAGTTGCCTGCCTGTCATTTCTCATTATGATGGCTTTTCTTTCTCCTCTTTTTGCCACTTTTCCTGAAATATTGGCAAGATGATTCAAAAACATTGTCAGAAGCACCTTGGGAAGGACCATCAGCAAAGTGGCAGCCCGTAGGTTAAATATGGCTTAATCTTCTCCAGTAATTCAAGATAAAATTCTGGGCAGGTCGGAAAGTAGGAAAGCACTGAAACTCTTTTGATGAGAGAGAGAGGTGTTGGGGAAAGTACTGTTAAAAACCTCTACTCCACTCCTAGTGGATTACATTCCTTCATTCATTCATTCATCATATCTGTGTTGTTTGCCCCATGCCAGATAATCAAAACAGAACATAGTTAGGCAGCTAACTGTGGTTATTGTGGATGACTCCTCTCCAACTCTGAACATTATACATAGACGACAGTGAAATAAGAAGGTGATACCATGGAAGAAACAGTGGTTAGGCTTTTAGAACTGGGAAAGTCCTGAGCAAAGCAGGGACAAGACCCTAACAACAGATCTGGAAAGAGACATGCATGTGAGTTTCAAATTATCAAGTGACTGTCCTGATTACCTAACATTGTCACACTGGAGAACTAGAGTTGATGTCATTAAAGAACACCAGTGTACTTTTGCACAGTTCAAAAGGCTAGAAGTCTGGATTTAAGAGACCAGCTCTAAGGGAAGGTTTTAGCTCTATACCAAATCCAGGGGATGATCCTGGTCCCTTAGAGCATCTGTAGGTGCTCTTCAGTTCCTCAGCAAAATTCAAGTAACATCTAAATCCCTTTTTGTTGCTGTTATTTGCCATCAAGTCACCTGCTACTCATAGCGACCCTATGTAACAATAGTTCTGAAGCCTTCCCTGTCCTGAGCCAGTCTCACTCATTTCCACCCATCAGCCTCCATTGCCCCAGTTATTTTGTCAATCCATCTCATCTGGGGTCTTCCTCTTATTTGTTGTCTCTCCACTCTTCCAAGTATGATGTCCTTCTCCAAAAACTGGTCTCTGCTGGCCATGGAGCTTCAATATCCTTGCTTCCAAGGAGAAACTTAGTTTCACCCTCTCCAAGACAGATCTATTTGTTCTCCTGGAAGTCCATGCTATGCTCAAAACTCTTCTCCATCACCACAAATCAAAGGCATCAATTCTTGTTCTGTCATTCTTAGTTATTGTCCAGCTCTCTGACCCTTAGCAAGTAATTGGCAAGACCATGGCCTGGATCAGGCACACTTTAGTCTCTAGACTGACATCATTGCTTTTTTAGCACTTTGGAGAGGTCTCAAAAGCAGACTTCTCCAACGCAATTCATCTTTTGATTTCCTGACCGCTGGTGCCAAGAATGTTGGTTGTAGAATCAAGCAAGCTGAAACTGTTAACCTCAATCTCTTCATCCATCATGGTGCTTCCAATTGACCCATGGTGGGTATCTTTGTCTTCTTGATGTTAAGCTTCAATCCATATTGAAGACTATATTCCTAGACCTCCTGCAGCAAATGCTTCAGGTCCTCCTCAGTTTCAGCAAGCAAGACTCTATCATCTGCGTAATGCAGGTTGTTGATGAGTCTTTCTCCAATCCTGATGCCACATTCCTCCTCATAAAGTCCAGCCTCCCAAATTAATCTGTTCTGCACATTGTTGTTATGTGCCGTTGAGTTGCTTGCGACTCGTATAGCAACCCTATGTAAACAACCCTAAACCCTACTCTATTCCTTGCCAATCTTATTGTCTCAGACACGCCTATTCCCATTACCCCAATAACAGAATCAATCCATCTCTGAAAAGTATAGTGACAGCATGTACCTCTAATATACTCTTTCCTAATTTTGAACCAAGCATGTTTCTTTGGTTGGTTCTGACTACTGCCTCCTGGTCCAAGTGTATGTTTTGCATGAGCACAATCAAATGTGGCCTAGTTGAGGGTCTTCCTCTCCTTAGTCAGCCCTCTACCTTTCCCAGCATCATGTCCCTCTCCAAGGAATAGCCCCTCCTAGCAACATGCCCAAAGCATGTGAGGGGAAGTCTCATCATCCTTGCCCTCAAAAATCATTCCAGCTGCACCCTCTCCAAGGGATACCTGTTTGTTCTCTTGACCGTCCATGGGATGTTCAGTGCTCTTCAACACCACAGCTCAAAGTGATCAATTCTTTTTCTGCCATCCTTATTCATTGTCCAGCCCACAAATGCATAGCTAGTGATCAGAAAAACCATGGCCTGAATCAGATATGACTTAGTCCTCAAACTGACATCATTATTCCTCAATAATTTGGAGAGGTCCCAAACTGCACATTTTCCCAGTGTAATGCATCTCCTTATTTCCTGAATGCTGGTACCCAGGATATTAATTGTGGATCCAAGTAAGGAGAAGTTGTCGACCATTTCAATCTCTATTTAATCATGATGTTGCCTATGGGTTCAATGGTAAGAGTCTTTGTTTCCTTGACAGGCAATTCTTATGTATACATAATAACTGGTTCAAATACAGTTGCCCCTTGACGCTAACGTGTGTTTTGGAGGAAAATAATTCAATTCAAAACAGTGATATTTAAATGCTTTGTTCCTCACTGTCCACATGTATAGGATGAGAAGGTGAAAACAGGCTATCTCTCAGGACTGTCTTTCAGTTTTAATATGCTGGAAGTGAACTGAACATTTTTTCTAGATTAGAACAGTTTCTGATGGAGCCATAAAGGTGCATGGGAACCTAACTCACAAATAAAAATGGCAGCAAGTTGACCTTCTATTATATTCCTTCTGATTACAATGATAGGATGCAAAGGTAGGCCATTATTTTCAATTGAATACCAAGTTCCCTGCCTCAGGACCTGCACAAACTTGGCCTACTGCAGAAAAACTTCTATTCAGAAACTGTGACAGGAGACCCTAGAGCACTTTCAGATGAAACTGTTCAAATTATATTCAGCTAAGTTGCTTTAAGAAATAAGCCAAGTTCTGCCATTGAATCTTTGAGCTGAAACCAGTATCTGTTACCATTGTTGTCTTTGTTGTGTATCATGGAGTTGATCTCCACTCATAGTGACCGGCTGTTGTTGTTAGATGCCATCTAGTCATAGAGACCCTATGGACAACATATCTGAAACTTCCCCATCCTCACACTCAAGCCCACTGTGGTAGACACTGCTTCAATCCATCTTGTGGAGGGTCTTCCTGGCTTTCTCCAAATCTGTCTTTCTCAGCATGTTGTTTTTTGGTTGGATTTTTTTTTCCCTCTCTAAGAAAGTTATGCCACCAAGCTGAAGGTGGGTGATATTAATTTGCGGCCCTCAGGCCGGTTTCACATTTTTTCCTGTCAAACATTCTGCTAGGTGGTATAGCACTGGTCTGTGTGTTGCTGTGCAGAGGTAACTCATGGTTGCTGTGATGCTGAACACTGGGACACTGATGTGCCAAACGTGGTAATGGTTACCCATGGTGGACAGTGCTTGGCGGTGCATCCTGATTATAACAAGCCTGGAAGCTGGAGCGGCATCCACTTCTGAAATGGCTTGCCTCCTTAAACTCTGTGTATGAACAGTGCTCAGGCCTTTCATTCATAGGGTTGCTATGAGTAGTCTACGACTCGACGGTACCTAACAACAACAACAACAACAAGGACTGTTTATCCCAAAGAGGTTTCCCAAGTAAGTGATACGGAGTAAGTGCTCCAATAAGACAGACTCTCTCTTCTAGCATCTACACTGGGAGTCTAACAGGATTTCACTTTAGTGGGTTTTCAAGATCAGAAGGCTAGCCTGCGTCTATGTTGGCAGTCAAGCATATATCCACTTTACTACCGGGGATCCTTAGGTGACTTAATAGCAAGTTGTTGTTGTTAGTAGGTGCTGTTGAGTTGAATATGAATCTCAGAAACCTGATGAACAGTGGATCTGAATCTTGTCCTACCAGGTGCCATCTTCACATTTCCTGACACACGAGAGCCCATTGCAGCAGTCACCATGTCAACCCACCTGATCGAGGGTCTTCCTTTCCTTCGCTAACCCTACACTCCTCTGAGCATCATGTCCCTTTCCAAGGAATAGACCCTCTTAATAACATGCCCAAGTATGTAAGGCAAGACCTCATCATCTTTGTCTCTAAAAAGCACTCTGGTTGCACCCTCTCCAAAACATATCTGTTTGTTCTCTTGGCCATCCATGATATATCCAGTGCTCTTCGCCAACACCACAGCTCAAAGGCATCAATTCTTTTCTTGTCACCTTTATTCATTGTCCAGCTCTCAGATGCATAATAAATAAGTAATCAGAAAGACTATGGCTCTAGTCAGATGCACTTTAGTCTTCAAACTGACATCATCACTCCTCAATAATTTTGAAAGGTTCCTAATTGCAGATTTTCCCAGATTTTACTTCCTGACTGCTGGTACCAAGAGTGTCAATTGTGGAGCTAAGCAAGATGCTGTTGATAGCTTCAAACTCCTCTCTATGCATCATTAGGTTGCCTATCAGTCCAGTGGTAAGAATCTTTGTTTTCCTGACATTGAGATGTAATCCATTTTGAAGGTTACATTACTTGTCCTTCTACAACAAGTGCTTCAAATCCTTCTCACTTTCAGCAAGCAAGGTTGTGTCATCTGCATAACTCAGGTTATTCATGAATCTCCCTCCAGTCCTGATGCCACATTCTTCTTCAGAGTCCAGTTTCTCAGATACTTTGCTCAGCATACAGATTGAATATGTATGGAGAAAGAATACAACCGTGACACACTCCCTTCTCATTTTTAAACCATACAATATTCCTCTATTTGGTTCACACAACAGCCTCTTGCTCCAGGTATAGGTTCTGCATGAGCCCAATCATGGGCTCTGGGATTCCCATTCTTCTCATTGTCAGCCATAACTTGTTATGATTTGCACAGTTAAATGCCTTTGCTTAGTCAATAAAGCACAAATAGACATTCTTCTGGTATTCCTTACTTTCAGCCAGCATCCATCACAAGATCACTGTACCAGAAAGAATTGGTTGACACTGAAAAATTTCAGGAAGCATCATATTAACAAGAGCCAATGGTAATGAAGGAGGAAGTAGAAGCTGCATTAAAGGCATTGGCAAAAAATAAGGCCCCATGAATTGATGGTATTCCAATTGACTTGTTTCAGTTAACAGATGCAGCTTTGTGTATGCACCAGTCTATGTCAGGAAATTTGAAGGACAGCTGTCTCACCAACAGATTAGATGAGGACCATATTTGTTGCCATTCCCAAGAAAGGTGATCCACCTGAATGGGGAAAGTATCAAAAAAAATAGCATTAATATCACACGCAAACAGAATACTGCTGAAGATCATTCAAAAATGGCTAGAACAGTACAAAGACAGGGAACTGCCAGAAGTTCAAGAAGGATTTAGAAGAGGCCATGGCACCAGGGATATCATTACTGACACATGTCTGTATGTATAAATATATGATTCTGTACACACATCTGAATGTATGAATATATGTTTCTGTATATAGGGAGCTCAGTGGCCTAGTGGGAAAAGCTTTACTGCAATCTTGAAGGCATGAGTTGGGTTTGTTGTGTTTTTTTTTCTCTACTAGTTTATTTACAAAATTCATATACAATGTTTTCAAGAACAAATGCTTTCAATTCCTCTCATCCCTCTCCACTCAACGTTGTACAACCTCATGATTAATCCCCTCTTCCCCCTGCACAACCTCATCCCTCTGTTCCCGAGTTACTCTGAGGGAGAAGGATGGACAGTCTTCTCCTGTCATATTAACTGCCTCTGGAACCCTCTGAAGGTCAGCAATGGGTCAGATTCAAAGGCACATAACAACAACAGAACGAGGGAGAGGAAGAGAGAATGGAGGCTAAAATGCCAACCACATTAATTGTTGTTGTTATTGTGTACCATTGAATCAGATCTGACCTACAGCTGACCCTATGGTGGGTTTTCGGAGGCAGTTAATCGCATGGGAGTAACATTCATAGACATAAAAATATTTCAAAATGCTGAAAATACCATATAAACTTAGATAAACATGTTGCGAAAGAGTATGCTCCAGGCTGTTACTCTGAGCTCTTTCAAGTTCTATTAGATGAAGTTTTTGACCAATTCAACACTCAGAAGGGAGCTTCAAGGGCCCAGTGCTAAGGAGCCTACCAATCCAAAAGCAAGCAGTTAGAATCCACCAATTGCTTTGCTGAAGAAAGATGGATAGTCTCCTACCACGCATTTTACTGCAGCTGAAAAACTTGAAAGCTGCAGGATCAGCTATGAGTTACTTCCAACTCGACAGCACATAACAGTTACGACACAAAAACCTCATCACCATGTGGTCACAACCAATTAATAGCTAACCAACACTTCAGAGGATTAGATTTTGCCTAATGTGTCAGAAAAATTTCCTTCTTTCTCCCAAGGGCAGCTTGTGGATGGGTTATGGCACCCGAGCTTCTCTTCCTGACACAGTCACCAATCACCAATAAAGCATATCTGAGCTTTTTAATTTTTTACTCATGTACTTTTAACTTGTTAGTTAAATTT